>NC_063180.1:27398466-27733208 GCF_023159225.1 Perognathus longimembris pacificus
GGCGGAGAGAATCCGTGGGTGTCACTTGGGGAAAGCTGTGAACTGATCTACTCCTCATACATAATCAAATGATGCACACTGATGAAAATCCACGAGAACATTTTTCATGTGAGAAATCCTTCTGTCTGTACTCAGCCCTTCAAAGTGATGTGGGAATATAAAAAGGAAAGAATATAGCTGTGTGGGGTACTATATCTTGCTTGTATATTATGTACATAAGAACTATGACTATGGGCTGGGGATATGGCCTAGTGGCAATAATGCTTGCCTCATATACATGAGGCCCTGGGTTCGATTCCCCAGCACCACATATACAGAAAATGGCCGGAAGTCGCGCTGTGGCTCAAGTGGCAGAGTGCTAGCCTTGAGCGGGAAGAAGCCAGGGACAGTGCTCAGGCCCTGAGTCCAAGGCCCAGGACTGGCAAAAAACAAAAAAACAAACAAAGAACTATGACTATGACTCACCCTTTAGTGTAAATTTAAATATGATGAACGAGAACCGGAAAAGCCAACTAGAGACCCAAACTCAGCTTGGCTAGTCAGTCCCTGTGCACAAACACATTTAAAGATGTATGTGTGTAATCTGCTTGGATTCTAGCGAATGTAGCAGTCTGTAGTTACAATGTTAGTTTCAAATACCCTAAGGGCCTTTGCAGGAATGAAACTCCTAACCCATACTTAATGGAGAAATCTTGTGTTTTGGTTCTTTGTTGGTCTTCTGGCTTGAACCTGGTGTGAGGGCTGTCAACTATCCTTTAGCTCTTTTTTTCTCTGGGCTAGCACTCTACAACTTTGAGCCACACGCTCAATTCCGGCTTTGTAGGTTAACTGGAGAACTTACCTGGCCCGGCTGGCTTTCAATTTTGATCCTTAGATAATCAGCCTCCTGAGTTGCTAGGATTACATGCATGAGCCACCAGCACTGGGGTACAATCGATTTGTAAGTAATAGGAGAGCACGTGACTTGACATACCTCATTTGTCATTAATTTTGTGAACAAATATTCATCTAAGCTCCAGGTATGGGATGCAAAACATCCTTTAGTGACAACTTCTAAAAACTCTTAAATATTCCATCTAAATGAATGATTGACTTTTATAATTGATAACTTTTTAATTTAACAGCCAAGTTTGTGGTAAATTCAATGTCCCTATTGTATATGATATTTAGTGTCATGAGTGATGAAAATCTCTGAGTGAATAACGATGTATTTTTCAACAGTAAGATTCACTGAGGAAGCTTGATCTGAAAAAGAAAGTGGAGTCATTTCTGATTTATTGGATGTCAAAGTATCTTTAAACAGTATATAGGTATGTATGAATATATATGTACAATAGTGAGATTGCATAAAATTAATAAGAGGAATCATCACATGTAGATTTGGATGACATGCAATCCAAACTAAAGGTCAACCAGACAGAACCTAATTTGCAGATAGAATTAGGAATACAGATTTCAAATAATTCAGAGACTAGTTTGAGAAGATCTGACATTTATTTTGTTCTACTTTTGATCATGAAGTTTAAACCAGAACACTGGATCTGAACTCCTTGATAGATGAGAAGATATTGAGCCCATACTTTGGGCCATCCCTTCCATCAATATCCTTTCCACTGAGATAATTTCCAACTTCTTTACGTTAGCAGAAATCCCCAAGTATGCTGAGAAACACAGCACAGGGTTTTGTCTCTTTCCCAAGTGTCTAGGAATGGCATGCCTATGTCAAAGGTGAGTGCCTGGGTATGCAGCCTAAGGCATTTGGGGCTCCTCAGTCCTCCTCAGTACTTAGGTGTTACCATGTCTTTTGGTCAGGCCCTCAGAATACTCCTGATGTTTGTACTTAAACATCTCCTTTGGGCAGAGTAATGGTGGGAGCTCCTCTAAGTCAAATCATCATGATAGCCTTGAGATAACTTACATAAAACATGTGGAAACATATCATTTACATCAAAAGTGCCTGGCTCGAGTGTCTCAGATATGTAATCTCAGCTTGTCAGGAGGCTGAGAACAGAAGATTATTTTTTGAAGCCAGCCCAGGCAGGAAGTCTATGAGACTCTTACTGACTGCCCCAAAGTCAGCTGTGGAAATGATGGCTCACAGGGTAGAGTTCTAGCCTCGTGTAAAGAACTCAGGCCCAACACGCAAACCCTGAACTAAAGCTCAAGGAATCAACAGAAGAAAAGAAACAAAATGAGAAGCTCCTTAATGAAAAAGTTTACTAATTTTATGTAAGTAGTGACTGGTCATATTTTCAATAATGTGGAAAAAGTGTGCTTCTGAAGAGTTAAAGCAAACCCCATTTTCAGGCAGCCCCTATTTTGTTGTCTGTTTAAACTATGAGCAAACCCAGGACAAGTTTATTTCGGCCCAGCCGGTCAAGAACTCTAACCGCTCCCACAATGCCTTGAGCCCTGAGCCAATCAGACATGTACATTTGTCCTAATCTTGCTTGCTTGAACACCTGATTGCTGTAACTTTTTTTTTTTTTTTTTTTTGCCTTTATAAGCTCTGTGCAATCGCAGGTAGTGGCTTCCTCCTAACATTTGCTGTGTTGGTGGGTAGGACGAGGCCTGAGGTGCAGCTCACCTGAATAACGCCTTGCCTTCCTTTTGCATTTTGGAATGCCTGGCTCTCAGTGGTCTTCTTGGTGGTCTTCTCATTACTTGGCATAACACTTCTCAATATAACTTCTCAAATTACCTATATTCATGTTACTGATGACCATATCTTTACAAGTAACAGATGGTGCTTAGAAAGTATATTAAATAGCATTATAGTTTGCTGTAAGATGTACAGATATTTTTAAAATTAGAAATGAATGATCAAATGTCAAGATACTGAGCATTTTCAAAAACTTTTCACATGTGCCTGCGTATCTAGTGTGTTTTTAACTTGCTTAATAGAATACATTCATGTTTTTGTGTTTTGATAGTGGAATATTCCCAGTATACGTCTGCTTTTAAAACTTTGTCCCCAGTGGACTGGGCTGTTGTGGAACACTTGTAGACTTCTGGGGGGAGGAAACAGGTCATTTTCGGTATGTCTTTGAAGGCTCTCCCATGAATATCTTCTGCTCTCCCTCCTTCTCCCTCCCATCCTCCTTCTCCCTCTGCTCTCCTCCTTCCCTTCTCTGTCATTTTCAGTGTCTCCCTCAGCCTCCTTCCTGGCTGGTAGGAGGTGTGGTAATTCTCTCCTCCATTTTCCACTGTGGTCATGTTGTGTCCAGTGCATGCGTCTCAGGAACGGAGAACAGAATCCTTTGAAATAATGAATCAAAATAAATCCTTTGTCGCTTAAACTCTCTGTGTCCTGAATTTTTATGATGGTGATGGAAATCAACACCAAGGTGAAAAAGGTTTACAAAAGGAGGAAAACAATAAACAGTGGATGCCTTGGTGATGAACACATAGTGTCTGATGGTAGAGAAGGGAAGAGATCAAGGGCATACGGTGGGGGCAGAGCTGTGGATGTCTCGGGAGGAGTGGCCACAAATCTCTCAATGTGGCATTGGAGGAGTTGGTGAGTTTGGAATGGTGGCTGGGCTCTCCGTTCTTAGCTAAAGTTCATATGCTCCAAACTTCTGATGCTCAGGAGGTGATGGGGAGTAGTGCTCAAGTACTCCTCAGACTCACTCAGCAAGCTGCCACTTCACTGGGTTGTGCACTAGACTGCGACAGAACAATCCATGCTCCCTGTGGGCAGATCAACAGGACCCCTAAATTTACAAAAGTTGACTGGATGTAACCAAGTACCTTTCCCAGAAGCTGACTTTGTCTGGGTCTTTTTAAAATGTTCTTCTGAGGGGCTGGGAATATTGCCTAGTGGCCAGAGTGCTTGCCTCCTATACTTGAAGCCCTGGGTTCCATTCCCCACCACCACATATACAGAACACGGCCAGAAGTGGCACTGTTTCTCAAAAGGTAGAGTGCTAGCCTTGAGCAAAAAGATGCCAGGGACAGTGCTCAGGCCCTGAGTCCAAGGCCCAGGACTCGCAAAAAATAAGTAAATAAGTAAGTAAATAAATACATAAATAAATGTTCTTGTGAATTACAGTTACTCTATTAGAAGTCCCTGGTTTCAGCTGCAGTATAATAAATTCACTTGAGATGGAGACAACAATCACGTGAACGGGATAAATTTTGAGTTGGGTGCCAGTGACTCACACTTGTAATCCTAGCTTCTTTATTTGCCTAGTCCTGGGCCTTGAACTCTGCCTATGCGCTGTCCCTAAACTTTTTGTGATCAAGGCTAGCACTCTCCCTTTTGAGCCACAGAGCCACTTCTGGCTTTTTCTGTTTATGTGGTGCTGAAGGATAGACCCCAGGGCTTTGTGCATGTTAGACAAACACTCTATCGCCAAGCCACATTCCTAGCCCATAATCCTAGCTTAAGAGGCTGAAATATGAGAATAGAGGTTCAAAGACATCCCATGCAGGAAAGTCCATGAGACTCTTATCTCCATTAAATCACTGAAAACCTCCAAATTGGGTGGTGTTTCACAGTGGTAGAGCATTATTCTTGCTGGGAAAGTGCTCAAGGGGCAGTGCCAAAGCCCTTAGTTCAAGCCTCGTTATGTACCTAAAGAAATGTAGAAATCTAAACAATCAGCTGTAGACCAGTGGCTCACACCTGTCATCCTAGCTACTCAGGAGGCTGAGATCTGAGGATCCTGGTTCAAAGCCAGCCCAGGTAGGAATGTCCCTGAGACTCTTATCTCCAATTAGCCACAAGAAAACCGGAAGTGTCACTGTGGCTCAAGTGATAGAGCAGTAGCATTGTGTTGAAGAGCCAGGGACAGTGGTCAGGCCCAGAGGTCGAGCACCCCTCCCCAAATGGGAATTTAAAATTCACTCAAGGGCCAAATCTTGAATAAGGCCTGTCCTCTTACTAGTCTGTAGGGAATAGAGCCATCCCACGTGGAAACTATTATTCTAAGTTGTCATCTACCTGCCCGTGGCACAGAACTCTGGTTTTTAAAGAATTTTGTTGACTACTGGTGAGGATTTTGTCTTTTTATTTACTTATTTATTTTTGGTGGCCAGTCCTGGGCCTTGAACTCAGGGCCTGAGCACTGTCCCTGGCTTCCTTTTTGCTAAAGGCTAGTACTCTGCCACTTGAGCCACAGCACCACTTCTGGTCATTTTCTGTTTATGTGGTGCTAGGGAATTGAACCTAGGGCTTTATGTATATGAGGCAAGCGCTCTTGCCACTAGGCCTTATTCCCAGCAGAGTATTTTGTCTTCTTACTCTTTACCCAATGCTTAAATTTGGATCACTGAGCCTTTCTGTCATCACCTATTTGGATACCATAAAAATGTCGACTAAGGTTTTCTACAAAAGACAATATCTGGACTGGGAATATGGCCTAGTGGTCGATTGCTTGCCTCATATACATGAAGCCCTGTGTTCGGTTCCTCAGCACCACATATATTGAAAAAGCCATAAGTGTTGTTGTGGCTCAAGTGGTAGAGGGCTAGCCTTGAGCAAAAGAAGCCAGGGACAGTGCTGAGGCCCGGAGATCAAGCCCTAGGACTGGCAAAAAAGAAACAAAAAAGACAACAACAAAGATTTTAATTGCATATTCCAATGCAGGTCCAGAAAACATAGTTCTGTTCCAAAATGCATTCCACTTTTAGTCGCAGGGTTTCAAAAAAAAAATCTAAAGCAAGTCTCAGAGTGTATATAAATAACACATAGTTTCAGGATATCTGAGCCTCTCTGTAGCCCTCTGGGTTTATTTACATGGATGCCTTGTCTGAGTGTCTTTTGAACCTAAATTACTTCTACTCTCTTGACGGTAGGTGGCACTCATTCTACATTTCTCCTGTCAATTTTAAGCCATAAAAGGTGTTGTAGAATAAGTAATGAAGAAAATGGTTACTAGTTACCTTAAAGCATCATTAATAGTGTTATAATCTCCCAATCTAATCCCTTAAAATTCCTCAGCTTCTCTCCTCTGCCCAGTGGAATTCTGTGGCATGGCACCATCATGTTGACTGGCACTCCCCGGCCAGGCTGATTGTATTCCAGGGAGGCAGAGATGGCTCAGGGCACCCAATGCAAAAGGCTAATAAAATTACACTGTAAGTGTGTGCACATTTCTCTATGTGTAAAAGTCCCATGCCAAGTCATCACAGAAAACATGGCTGCCTGGGGCCCTGCATGCAGATGGAGCCATCGGGAATTTCCCATGAGTGGACATTACCTTGCTCCTGCCCTGTCTCCAATTCCCTGGCAACAAGCCAGAACTGGAGCCCTGTCTCAGCCCTGAGTGACAAAGCTAAAGGACCGAGCCTAGGCTCTGAATTAAGCACACATGAAAAGAAGACAAAGTTTATTGCCATAAAGTCAGACCAGTGCTAATGTAATCTTTGAAGAGCTATTTAAAAAATGTCAAAACATCACATAGATTTTTAAATTCCCGACAAAGGTTTTCTTCAGGTTTCTTTAGGAGTCTACAGGAAGCCAGTTTAACAGAGCAGGCGGGAAAGGAGTTCCTTGCAGCAGAGCTGAGAACTCGTGCCCTAGCAGGAGAAGCAGGTCTCTTGTGATGACAATGGTCTGGGGAAGACACTGTGCTGTGTTTGGAAACAGGGACTCCAAGGATGGGAAAGTCAGGGCAAAGAACAAGTTCCAGTTTGGTATGGCACCAATAAGGCAAGAATCATTGCACTATGACAGGGGTTTTGTAGGTGTCTGTTTCTTATCAAGTTGAAGGAATTTCCTCATGCAGATATTCACCTTTGCTCCTAACAGTTCCATCTGCAGGACTGCCCTCTGTTCTATCTGCTTCCAGAACACTATGTTTAGACATGTGCTGAGAAGGTAAGACTAAAACCTTGTAGACGGAATATGAGGATAACTAACACAGTATGTGCCTGACAGTTTTCATCAGATTACCTGTGGTGAGGAGGTTGAACTCTATGACTTTGGGGCACACTGCAGCTTGAGGAAGCCATGAATTGATACATATTTACTGCAAGTGACCAGAGTAGATACATCATGTTACTCATTATGTAACCAACTTGAGATTTGATAGGCACTATGTCTTGGTGAAACTTCACATTATAGATCATACTGGAGATGGAAGATATTCTAAGTATTTCTTAGATGTGAGAGTGAGTAAGAAAACGAGATTGGTTTACAGGGCAGGGTTACTTTTGGAGCAGTACAACTTAGTGTCTAGCAGAGAGTCCGTTAGTTGTGTAGGCCAACCTCTTCCTTTCACAGACACCAGAATCTTGGCAGAAAAGTTTGAAGGCAAACCTCTGTTTAAAGCCAGGGCTACAGCTGTAGAACTCAGTGCCCAAATACCCATCTAACTCTTCTGTCCTCTTCCTTTTTATCTATTTTCCTCAGGTTATCAATCAATAAAGTAATGAACAGGTATGTGCTTAAGAGATGACACACAAAGACAAATCCAATCACTATTTCCATCCGGGAGAAGCTGGTGCCTGAGGAAGGGTATTTCCATCTAACATTAAAATCTGGATCAACATAACATTAAGCAGCTCAAATATCTGAGGTGCAAGAGAAGATGCAGAGAGCTTTGCTCCCGGGCGTCACCAGCATTGTGGAGCATCTTCTGTTTCGCTCTTGCAACAAGTCCCTAGTTCTTGAGGTACACTCTTTTCTTACAGCAGAAGGGTGTCAGCTCAGATCTGCAGCCCCCAATCCTGACCTCGAAGGTAAGGCATTCTGCTTCACAGTGCCCATCCATTTTCACACAGCACAGTCTTCTTTAAGCGCCTTCCATGGCTGCATGGAGGAAGCAGTTGGTTATGAGTTACTAGAAAGGGAAGCAAAGCTGTATCACCAGTTTCCCATTAGAATTCCTCTCTCCTAGGCATCAAAAGATCAGTAATGTATGTATTCCCTGAATACATCGGTCTGAGCTCCAACCTCCAGTAAAAAAAAAATTGCAGTATCTTTACTAGTTAATTAGGAAAAATTAAAAACTCTTGATTCCCGAAATGTCAAGCATGCATTTTATATTCAAACAGTTATAATTATGGTTATGTTATACTAATAGTATTCCCCACAGGATTGGGGCAGTGACCCAACAGTATGTAACTAAAAGCAAACAAGTACTCAACATATAAAGGTCAAAAATTGACCTCTCAGTGGAATACAATAGCTCAAAAGCTAGGTATGTACTTTCATACAAGACTACTATCAACATATGGTCTAATATCAATGTTACATTTAAAGCCCTAGGAGAACTTATTTGGGTGTGGCCATGTGGCTACTGTATATGTTCTTGATACATTGTATATTGTATATATGTCTACCTGACCTAGAGAAGAGATAGAAAAACAGGGCGTAAGATATCACAAGAAATGTACACACTGCCCTACTATGTAACTGTACCCTTTTTGCACAACACCTTGTCAAAAAATGTTGTGTTCAATTAACAAACAAATAAATTTTTAAAAAAGAAATGTGCTTCTCATATGAGCAAACACACCCATGCGCACAAACACGCTCATTAATGTACAGATAAAATTCAGGGACACTCACTGTTCAGAAACATTCAACATGATTGTTCCTATGAAGTCTGTACCTACAAGACCTTTTCAACTTAGTGTTTTAACCTTTCAAATCATGTGTTCCTTCTGGTTTTTCTGTTTTAGTCATGGGGTTGCTCATCCCTCCATGCCTCCCTCCTTCCTTCCCTTCCTCACTCCCTCCCTCTGTTCTTTGTCCCACTCTTCTCTCTTTCTTTTTGTTGGTAGTAGGGCTTGAACATGTGGAGCTGGGGTGCTCAAGGCTAGAACTGTACCAATTTTAGTCACAGAACCTCCTCTGCTTTTCCCATGCTGAATTGGAGATAAGAGTCTCAGAACTTCTTGCTAAGGGTGGCTTTGAACCAGGATCCTCAGATCCAAGCCTCCTGAGCAGCTAGATTTACAGGGGTGAGGCACCAGTGCTTGGCTGTCATGTGCTAGTCTCTCTCTTCCTTTTAGAGAGCTCTGTGTTAGAAGTGTGCCGACTTCTACCTGGATTGCATAGCAAAGTGACTAGACACAGGAATCAAAGTCATCATATGGGTTTGTTCCTGATGCACTTGCTTTCTAACATATAGTGGATACTCAACAAGTTTCTGATAAAGCAAACCGGCTTTGCATCTCTATTCTCTCTATACTTCAGTACAGCTTTATTATTATCTTTAAGTAGTTCAGGAGTTGCCACTTAACAAAGCAATTTATTAATATGATGTATCTTGATCAATGTCTCCCCATTCAACATTCTCTCCCCTCCCTCTCCTCCACACAGTCTTGTTCATTTTATTTTATTTTACTTTTTTGACAGACCTAGGGCTTGAACTCAGGGCCTGGGCACTGTCCCTGAGCTTCTTTGGCTCAAGGCTAGCGCTCTACCACTTGAGCCACAGCACCACTTCCAGCTTCTACTGTGTATGTGGTACTGAGGAATCCAACCAGTGCTTCATGCTTGCCAGACAAAGCACTCTGCCACTAGGGTGGCCACGTTCCCAGCTCATTCTTGCTAATTTTGTAATGTACATTAGATTCCCACTACATTCTCCCTGCCCCCCCCCCCAGTGCCTCTTTTTCCTATTGGATTTGTAACATAAGAAATGTCCTCAAAGATGCCCCTTGCTTCCCTGCCTGAAGTATTATTTACTCAGCCACAGAAGATGGATCACAGCTGCACACATGGAATGAGAACCTCTGGATTCAAAAGGGGTAGTTTGCTTCGCATTACATTTTCTGTTGTAAACTTTCAGACCTGTCTGTTTTACCCCAAACTAGTACATTAGCAGCTCCTAAAGATATAGGAAGGCTCTCCTATGCTCTTAAATACCCATGACTTTCCTACTCTTTCCTTAACATGTGAGGTTCTGAATTCTTAGGAAAAGATGAGAAGATGTTCCCACTGGTGTGAAGCAGTGCCTCTGTTCTCCTGGGCATCATCACCAGGAGCCCCTTCCAGTTATTAGACAAAGCAGGGGCTGTTTCCAATGCTTGCAAATCTCTTTACTCCAGCGGCAGTCATACTGAGGCCCTAGCATAGGAGCCATGCCAGTACAGACAGGCAGAGAGGACCGGCGAAGGACGTTTCCAGGCCAGGCTCATATCATCTGGAAGCTCCCAGTCCACTGCCCCCAACACTCTTGGTCCGTGGGCTGCACTCTATGCTTAGAAGCTGCACCCAAATCCATGCATTCCTTCTGCATTTTAAACATTTAGTCAGCCAAAGCAGAACTTGGATGTGGTTATGATTTACAGCACTGTAGCCCGCATAGTTAAGACCTTCCAAATTTCTGGGGAGACCCCCCCCTTCCCCTTTCATGGCATAGGTGAGAGGGGCTGTTCACTCCTGACATCCTACCAGGCCCCAGGCCTGCACTGTTACCTGAGCTCCTCCACACACAATGTTGTTACCTCGTAGAACTTGGCAGAGAATGAAGACAAGGAGGATGGCAGGCTTCATGGTTGGAGGAAGAAAAAGCTTATTTGCAGGAGGCAGACAAAGCTTCCATCTGTGGCCTTCTAGAATGAGCAGAATGTCTTTGCCTGGGCAGAGAGAGTCCCTCTGTACCTCATTAAGGGACACTGGGGACAGATGTGTTCTAGGTGTACTGAACAGCCTTGGGGAAGAACAGAACCCTCAGGGCCTTGGGAAGATGTGGTCACATAGTTCTGACCATAGAACGTTGTGTAATAGAAACACAATCTACACACATTTCAGCAGTAGGTAAAATCTGATGTAGTAAATTACAAGCTGTTGTGTTATAATGAGGAATGGTTTTAGATAGTGTTTTCTTCCACAGGGTCGCAGTGGGAGCTCTGTTCTGTCTGAGCAGTATGCAATTTGATGGCACTTCTGTGAATGAGGATTTGAGTCTGAAGTATGAGGAGCTGGAGACAGAGGCAATATTAATGAGTAACAGGGCGTGCACACAGCAGGAGTAGGTGAAATGGAGCTCTGGACCGGAGACCCCATCAGGAACATTAAGGCTGTCCACAGAGCCTCAGTGTTGCCACTGCCGGGCTCATGTTATTCTGTAGAAGAATGCAGTGTCCTAAACCTCACCATGACAATGTACATTCTCCTTGTAAAGGAGTACCAGCCCCGAAGTTTACCAAATGGACTCTTATGCATTAAATGGTTGTTTTGAGCAGAATACTTAGGTAATACTTAGATATTTCTTAAGGATAAATATATAGGTTTATTTTCCCCCTTGGAGGTCATGGATCTAAAGCTCAGGACCTGAGCTCTGTCCTTGAGCTTTTGAGATCAAGGCTATTGTTCTACAACTTTCAGCCACAGCTCCACTTCTGTGTTCTGGCGGTTAATTGGAGATGAGTTCCCAGAGACAATTGGGGTCCTGATTGTCCCTTCTTGTTCCCCCACATTGTTTGTGTTGCTTATGTGTAACCACTTTTGTTAGGAGGGGCCCTAATCAATTGCACTGTTTTCTTTTCCTACTGACTACTGGCTCTGCTTATGTAAATCCACTGGCTTCCATGTAAAACACCACATGTGGTTTTCCCTGTCTAAGCCCCACTGAAAGAAGGTTGGCCTTGCACTCTGCTGCCCAGCCTGTGCAGTGTGGTCTTGAGATAGTAAAGGCTCCTTGCCCTGCTATTCTGAGTCAGTGTTGGTGTTTACGGGAATTGGGGACACATCAGTCTGGTGCTGAGTAGGAATGAGGGGTCCCGAGGAGGAGGAGAGGAGTGGATGGGAAAGGGCTCTGGAGAGGGCAAGAGCTAGAAACAGGCCATGTGGCTGAAAGAGGCTGCCTGAGAGGCTGGAGGAGGATGGCAAGGAGGAGGAGGGTGACAGGGAGGAGGAGGAGCTTGGCGGTGTGGGTGGTATCTCTGCTGAGGCCAGGGCTGAAGAAGGGGGAGGGATTTCAGCTTTTAGCTCCCCACTCCCTCCACTCCCCACCCCCCACCCTGGGCCTGGTCCAGTGAGAGTCTAGTGGTTGGCAGGTGCTTAGTATGCAGGAGAGCATGGAGAACAGAGCAGTTTAGAGTGGGAAAGGAGAAGGAACCTAAGTTGGGGAGCCCTTCTACATGTAATGGGGTGGTCAGGTCTGGCCTAAGCACCTGAAATCAAATCCATGTGCCCTCCAAAGTGGGCATATCCACCTGACGATAAATCTATGCACCAGGATGAAGTAGAGTGGGGGTTCTCTACAATGAACTGGGGTCCCCCCCCAAGGGAAAGGATTCCTGGTTCCCCCAAGAGTCCACCACACAGTCTCCAGCTGCAAGATGACAAAAAGACGGATTTATCTGGGAAGTAAAAAGTTAAGAAAGTAAACTGACCGGCCTTGGTCGCAGCCCAGACTCAGGAGCGGAAACTGCCAACCCTGGGTGCAGGATCAGGACCCAGACTCAGGAGCTGGAGCCACCTGCTGGAACCGTGCTGGCGTGGCAAACATCACAGTCAAACATGCCACATGCAGGTGGCCAATGAAGATACAACACTTACAGAGCATGGGAGGCCACACGCAGGTGGCCAATAGAGTTACAGTCTGTCTCATGGTATCTATTTAGACCAACCTATCATTCTAGTTAGAATTGGCCCAGATTTGACATCAGGTCGATACACCCACTCTGGAGGGCACATGGATTTGACATCAGGTGGATACGCCTACCCATGGGAGGGCACGGGTGCCCCTGAAGCTCCCAGGCCTCAGGTGGTCAATTTACATAAGTTATCATAATAAAGGGGAACTTCCCTGGGTGGGGTGGGGAGAGCTTAGTGGAGATGGAGTTGGCTTCTGCTCTAATCTGAGCTGGAGTCAGCCTGAAGTCCCTCCACAGTTACTGATAGCACTGGCCAGATCTGACCTCCCTATTACAACAAGCACCTCCAGGACACAAGTCGGTCCCCCAAGATGTCGGATCCAGTACCCATGACAGAGACACCTGGACTCATTGTTCAGGAAATACTGAGGCCAGATTTGATGACATGAGTATATTGGAAGGTTCGCCAGGAAAGAAACCTGCCACATGGTCCAGGAAAAAAGAGTTTGGTGGGGGTGGGGGAAGAACAAGCTGCCAGCACACACAAGATGGAAGTGTGGGGAGACAGAGGGTGAAAGACTAGGACGACTCCATCTTGAAACTGCAACCATCTTGTTGTTTGTGTTAAGCTAAGCATAACCCAGCACATACGTAAAACCCAGGAAATGGCTTGTTTATGGTGAAACTAGCCAGAAATTGTACAGATTCCAGGAATGAAGTAGTTTGTGCGGATGTTTGTGCTGAAACCAACTGGCCATAAAGCCCATTTCCCAGATGACCAAACCGGTTTGGGAACATTCCAGTTACATTGAGTGCTCTGGAATGTCCTCTGACCAATTTTAGAGAACCCCTAGCCCCGAGCCAATCAGATTTGTCCTCGTACCCCAACGCAGCTTGCACTTCTGGTTTTTTGTAACTTTGTGGTTTTTTCTTTAAATACCCATGTAAAACTCTGCTCATGGCTTTCCTCCTAACCTCTGCTGTGTCGGACTGTAGGACGAGGTCCGGGCTACAGCTCGCCTGAATAAAGCCTTGCTTTTGCATTTTGGTATGTCTGGCTCTCGGTGGTCTTCTTGGTGGTCTTCTAGGACGTGGGCACAACAAGGGGAAGGAAGCAGAAAAAAGAACGGAAAATAAAAAAAAAGAAAAGAAAACTGGGGGGTGCAGAGGGGAGGCTGCTCTTAGCCAGATTATGTGGATAGGCTGAAGATCTGGCCAGGTGGATTGGATGAGACCTCAAAGAAAGTGGAGGTAGCTTCCTTCAGGTATGTCAGTTACCTAGGAAATCACGTCCTGAGCACAGAATTAAACCAGTACGAGTGTCTGCCTGGAGCCTCACAGGGTGGACCTTGCACATATGAGCTTATGAGGCTTCAGGTTGCAGAGTATAGTGACTCCAGGTTAGGGGAAAGACAGCCAGAGGAAAATCGAGAGGAATTCGATTGGGCCCCTCCTGTGGTGAGAGCCTCTGTGGGTGTCCTTCCAGATCTTTGCTTAACTTGTGGAAACCAAGTAAAAGGCATAGGGGAGCCTCCTTTTTTGGGTCCCTAGAAACAGCAGGCTTAGTCAAGGTAGTTGACCTAGGGAGGGGCAAAGCTGAGTCAAATAACAGGAGCCCCAAGCAGCTGGGCCTGGAGCTGCTGGAGCTTGCAAAAGAAAGGAAGGAGGGAGATCAAGCCTGACAGTACCCCATTTGCATATTTTAAAGAGGGTAGATGGGTCCTCAGTAAGTACCAGTTACAACCAGAACCAGGAATTAAAGAATATTTTGATTGCTCTAATGGTTTATTGCTTTATTCGCCAGAGTTTTTACTGGAATTGCTAGTTGTGATCACTAACTGCCAGTTCCACTTCTGTAAGTCTGTTGCTATCACGTGAGTGTGGTACATGTTGCAGTGAGACAACGCAGAGCACTTCTAAATGAAAGACTCCTAGCCCTATAGGTTGAGTGCTGCTGACTGTTGTTGTGGGTTCCAGGTCCACCTGGGTATCTGCTATACAGCAAATATAGCATTGAAATTTTGAAAGTGCTTTTGAAATGATGTAAATGCAGATCAATGACCATCGACTGGCACTAGTTTTGAACAACTACGACTGGTAATGTTTAATGTAACCGGGCCTGAGCTGTACTTATCAAACTTGTTTTGAACTTGTTTTGCATTGCTGGGTATTGTCCACACCTGTGAGCCCTCCTCCCCTCTTCCCCTCCCCTGCAGATTTGCATCCTGTTTTATCACCTGATGGGGAGGTGATTTCTAGTAAAGGTCAAGACACCCTGACCCGTGTGTGACTGATCCTATAGTTAGGATAAAGGGGAATTTCCTGGGGTTTGGGGGCTTATAAGCAGCCTTCTGAGATGGCTCAGGGCTCCATCTTGAGGTCCCAGCCTTGACCCGCCCCTTGTACTTTCTCACACAACAAAGTTCGTTATATCCCCGATTGTCATGTGACTGAGTGGTTTCTTTGATCATCAATCCTCCAACCCCATAACACTACGTTAAATATAGTAATACAATTTGATGGGATTCTACACTCTTAAAAAAAAAAAGTGGAGTCGTATCCCTGCTCCTCCCAGGAAAAAGGCACCGGCATTCACAACGCAGACCTCTGCTGGTTAAAACCAGGCTTGCTCAGTGAGTTTGCAGACCAGGCTCCCAGAACCAGGCCTGGGTAAGTTATTTAAAGCAAAACCACAAACTTGCAAAGCATGTCCTGAAACTTTTTGTTTCAGACCACCTCCAACCCTACTTAAGACCCATGAGCCCTGCCCGGAAATGTTTGCAGGGTCTTTTGACTCTCCTCTGGTCACTGTGGTTCCCATGGCCCTCTTCAACTGTCCATTAAAGTTTATCTGGTCTGTTGAGTTTGCTGCATTATTCTAATACCCTCGTTGACTCAATTTCCCTGCACAAGTTACAATACAGGCACAGGCAATTATCTCCCAAATAGAAGTCCACATGGCCTGGAAATGAGCCACCCCTGGTGGTTGTAATTAAGACATCTCACCAGGCACTGTCTGCTCAGAACAAAAATCCTAGCTACCGAAGAGCCGGAAATCAGAGGATAAACTTTGTAAGGCAGCTCAGGCAGGAACATCTTCCAGACTCTTATCTCCAATGAACTACTTAGAAAAAAACACACTCAGAAATGGCACCTTGGGTCCAGTGGTATAGGGCTATCCTTGGGAAAAAGACTCTCAGGATCAGATCCAAGGCCCTGAGTTCCGGATCCTGGCCTGGTTCACAGACCAAATGTTCACTAGTATCCTGGACGAGCAAACACTTGGGAAAACAGCTCCTCCTTGTGGAAAGTGCATTCTCTCTCAACAACAAACACCTGTTTTTAAATATTGGCAGGATGCATTGTCTCCTAAAAGGGATGTCCACATATAATGGTCAACTTTTTCAACAAGTCAGTCCTAGAGACCTGAGCTCAGGTAATAACAATGTCACACCGATGGTGATGAAGATCAAACCTAAACACAGATCTTCATTTCACTACAGCAGGGCTGTCCACCCAGCTTGCAAGGCCCAGGGGGAGACAAGCCATCCTTTGAATTGCAGATGTAGCGGGTTGCATAGACCTAAAGTGGATATGGAAAGACATAGTGAGGTTTAGCCCCAATGGGCACAGCCTGAATCCCCAGAGTCTGGGGCTGGGACCTGATTTCCTGGGGCCAATCCCCCACCCCACCAGGGGTCCAAATTTTAGGGGAAGACCAGGGTAGTCACCCTGATGCCAGGTCTCCTGTGTGGGCCCCATCTCCTAGCCCTGTTTAAGCTAGCAAGTCTAGCTAGGTTTGGTCAGGGTTGTTGGTATTGTTTTCTGGCTCTTTCTGCTCTCCTGGCTCCTTTTTCTAACAGTGCTAAGTGTGTATTCCCGAGGCTGTCAGTCTTTGTGACATGAATCTGCTTGCAGACACAGGCCTTTCACTAAACACTCCCAATCCTACCTCAAAATGTGGCTTCTCTTTGTCTCACCGACTGGATTCCCTGCACCACAGTTCTGGCTTCTGTCTCTGGGTAAGGAACAAAGCCAGTCCCTGCTTTTCAGAGTACTGAGCCTTGCCCGCTGAAGGACAGCCCTGGGCGTGGCAATTCACCCACTGCTCTGCAGAGTTGTTGAGCTGAGTTGTTGATTGGGTGGAGGTGCGCAGGTGGGAGGAGCCAGGACTTCACTTTCCCTGGAGTTGGAAATCCTAGGCTTGTCTTGGCTGCTGACTTCTTCCTCTCTCCATGGTTCCTTCAGCATATCACTGGGACTGCCTGGAGTGAAAGCCTAGAGGAGCACTGTCTTGGGATGATGGCGTCCTCGGTGAGTAGCAAAAGCCTTCCTTAAAGAAATGAGACTTTGGCATCGGGTGTTTGCATCTTTTTTCTTTTTCTGTCAGTGGGAGGACTTAAACTCAGCCTTAGCAGTGTGTCTTCCATGTTTTGTTGCAGGCTAGCGCTCTACCACAAGGAGCCACAACCTCACTTTGTATTTCCTGGTGGTTCATTAGAGATAAGACTGTTTTTTTTTGTTTTTTTTTGGCCAGTCCTGGTGCTTGGACTCAGGGCCTGAACACTGTCCCTGGCTTCTTTTTGCTCAAGGCTAGCACTCAGCCACTTGATTCACAGCACCACTTCTGGCCGTTTTCTGTATATGTGGTGCTGGGGAATCGAACCCAGGGCCTCATGTATACAGGGCAAGCAGTCTTGCCACTAGGCCATATCCCTAGCCCCTTGAGGGAAAAATTCACCCACCCTCACCAGTGTCGAGCGAGACTCATTAATCATGCTGATGTGTGCACCTGACTTAGAGTGGTGCTAACTGTGTTGCCTAAAACTGAGTTCACACCTGTTCCCACAGGTTAAGAGGTGGGGCTTTCAGTGGTTCCTTGGTGAGAAACTAAAAATTGTAATCACCATTTAGTAGTTATTATCTGCTAATTTTGCTTTTGTAAATCGCTTTGTGTCTAAGGACCTAGGAAGAACCATAAAATGCCCTGGGGCAGATAGTGTTGTGCCCAAGTCTTAGAAGACCACCAAGAAGACCACCTAGAGCCAGACATTCTGAAATGCCAAAGCAAGGCGTTATTCATGCAAGCTGCAGCCCGCAGCTCGTCCTACACTCAGTCGCAGTGGAGGTTAGGACGAAGGCCACGAGCAGAGTTTTACATGGGTATTTAAAGGAAAAAACTCACAAAGTTACATAAACCAGGTGCAAGCAGGGTTGGGGTGCAAGGACAAATCTGATTGGCTCTGGGCTAGGGGTTCTCTAAAATTGGTCTGATGACATTCCAGGGTGGTAAAAGTATCTGGAACATTCCCGATCCAGTTTGGCCATCACGGAAATGGGTTTTAATGGCCAGTTGGTTTCTGGAAATAGGTTTTTATGGCCAGTTGGTTTTGGCACAAACAACTTTGTTCTCTGGAATCTGTATAAT
This sequence comes from Perognathus longimembris pacificus, assembly GCF_023159225.1. Classification (NCBI taxonomy): domain Eukaryota; kingdom Metazoa; phylum Chordata; class Mammalia; order Rodentia; family Heteromyidae; genus Perognathus; species Perognathus longimembris. Next base: position 27,416,399 of record NC_063180.1, read on the forward strand.
GTCTAGTTAGTTTCACCAAACAAGCCATTTTCCGGGTTTTATGTACACGTATGTGATGGGTTATTCTTAGCTTAACACAAACAACAAGATGGTTGCAGTTTCAAGGTGGAGTCTTCCTAGTCTTTCAATAGTTTTCAGAAAAACTGTACACACCCATAAGAGTAACCAGCAGAAAAGATAAACAAGGTTTAGAGTTACCAGAAGTCCCCCACCCAGGTGTGGTTTCCAGTATCTAAAACCCTGCAGCTGTGCACTATCCCCCTTGCTACACCCTTATGCCTTAACCAATCAGTTCTAAAGGTGTCAGGCCCTTGATCTGACCAATGACCCTTTCCAGATTCCTTCCCTTCACCAAATGCGCCAAACATGCTTTAGAATTATTTTATAATTTTCCCGAGGTGTGTGTTGATTTGTGAAAAGATGCTATGATGAATGCTAAGTCCCTGCCTTCCCCCCACCCCAAAATGTATAAAACAGCTGAAAGCCCTAGGCTCATGGCCTCTTAGCATCAGGTTGCCCAGTGCACAGATGGCCAAGCTCAAGCTTGCAATAAAGACTCCTTTGCTTTTGCATTGGTGTGGGTCTCTGGTGGTCCTTGTGGGGTCCGGCGAGCAAAAATGCGGTTCCTCTTCTCAGTGGCCCAGGTTGGAGTGGGAGATCCGGGCATTGCTGTGGGAAACCCAAAGCCTTATTCTAACTCAGTCACAAGCAGTTGTTTGTTTGATCTAATTTTAAACCCCTTTGTACTGGAGGAAGTGTCCCAGGGAGGGGGTCTCCCGCCCCTCCTAGAGTCCACCACTCAGAGACAGTCTTCAGTAAAAAGATGGATTTATTGGGGAATTAAGAATAATGGGGTTGGGGATATGGCCTAGTGGCAAGAGAGCTAGCCTCGTATACATGAGGCCCTGGGTTCGATTCCCCAGCAACACATATACAGAAAACAGCCAGAAGTGGCACTGTGGCTCAAGTGGTAGAGTGCTAGCCTTGAGTAAAAAGGAATCTAGGGACAGTGATCAGACCCTGAGATCAAGGCCCAGGACTGGCCCCCCCAAAAAAGAAAAGGATAAACTGACCTGACAAGGCCACAACCCAGACTTGGGGAGTGCTGGAGCTGCCGCTTTATAGAGTTATAAAGGCCAAGGGAGAGGATGCTAAGCCACACAGGTGGCCAGTGGAGTTACAACCTTTTACATAGTATCTGCTTGAACGAACCTTTCATCTAGTTAGAGTTGGAGGGTGGATTGAGGGTTGGTGCGGAGGACAATGACTGTTGTTTATAGTGAGTGGGTAAATCTTCCTGGAAGTCAGGGCAGGACCCTCAACTCTGAAGCTCTGGGCTGAGGAGATAATGGAGATGGAGTCAGCTTATGCCCTTTTTCACTAGCCAGATCTGGCCTCCATCACCATCTTGATGTTTTATGACAGGTTGTCACCCCTTGAAAACTTCACGAACAGAATTCAGTCTGAAGGTATACATGTAGTAGAAAAGTGGGAATAAATGTAGAATATATGAAAAAATGGAAAGCATTGGGTAAAATTTTGAAAATTGGACAGACCCCAATAAAGAGGCTTCTATTGTAATAGGGAGGTCGGATCTGGTTAGCGCCATCACTGGCCACATTGTGAATTGTACTACCTGCCATCTTGGCTTCATGGTGTGCTTGCTGGCCTAAAGGTTATGAACCTGTCAGTCAAGTGCCTGGCTCTGGGAGCTTCCTGTGACCCAAACCCTAGACCTGATCCTATTTAGGATCAGGCCAGCTCTGGTGCCATTGTTTGCCTCTCCATGTTTGTTTCCACATGTCCTGTCTCCTAGCTGGTCTCCAGTGTCCATGGCATCCCAAGTTAGCTCTCCATTGGAGCTGGATTGGTTTGCTGGTATGGTTTTTGTTCTTTCTTCCCTCTCTGGCCTGTTTCCCCAAAGTTTTCCCGGTATGTGTGGGCTGCATGCCTTTGTAATGTTGTGCAGTGTGGCCAGTGCTGAGGCCACTCATGCTGAGGGGACCCGGCTGTTGCCCTAAAGAACCGTTGGTTTCTTTTCTTTTTTGCCCAGTCCTGAGCCTTGAACTCAGTGCCTGATCACTGTCCCTGGATTCTCTTTTCTCATTCTGCCACTTGAGCCACAGCGCCATATCTGGCTCTTTCTATACATGTGGTGCTGGAGAATCGAACCCTGGGGTTCATGTATATGAGGCAAGCATTCTTGCCACGAGGCCATTGCCAGCCCAGAACCATTGGTTTCTGTGCATACCCGGTCTCCCCTCTATGTACCTCGGTTGGTGTCATCTCAAGGCTTGTCTGTTGAACTTGTCCCTGTTGCACTGTCAAATGTGAACTGTCTTGGGTGTTGTAGGAACCTCTGAACATTGAAGATGTAACTGTGAACTTCACCCCCAAAGAGTGGGACCTGATGAACGCAGCACAGAGGAAGCTGTGGAGCGATGTGATGTCAGAGGTTGCCTGTCTGCTAGAGTCCATCGGTGAGTACTAGAACCCATCCAGTGTGCATATATAGTTACCAATGTGGGTGTATAAAATTAAGCATATATATATGTACATACACATTCACTCAGCTTCTTTCCACTGGAATTTCTACTTGAATTCAGTCTGTGAGAATGTACTTTTGATGGTAGCTTGTATTTTTTTTTTGTCAGTCCTGGGGCTTTGGACTCTGGGTCTGAGCATTGTCCCTGGCTTCTTTATGCTCAAGGCTAGCACTCTGCCACTTGAGCCACAGCGCCACTTCTGGCCATTTTCTGTATATGTGGTGCTGGGGAATTGAACCCATGGCCTCATGTATATGAGGCAGGCACTCTTGCCACAAGGCCATATCCCCAGCCCAGTAGCTTGTATTTTGTTAAGGCAGAAATAGAAACTGAGGGATTACTTCTGAATACACCCATAGAACACATATTGTATTTTCCCATTGCTTGTGAACATGGAGTTACATGAACACCATCTTAAACTAATTTGGAGCCACTGTGGGATTCCTGAGATTCAATATATTACCTTGATTACCGATATATTGTCTTCTCTTAGCTACTCTATTTCTAATTACAATCATAGCTACACAAGAAAGCTGAAATCTGAGGATGGTGGTTTGATGGCATCCAAACAGGAGAACTCTGGGCAGACTCTCTTACTCAGCACAAAAAAGCAGAAAGTTGGAGTGGGGCTCAAGTGGTAGAGCACTAGCCTTGAGGCAGAAATCTCAGCAACATCACACAAGTCCTGATTTGAAGCAGCAATGACGACAGAAATTATCATTCATGATCGTGAATATGACAGGAGGTGCTTTTTCTAAGAATTGTTTTCTTTCCTTTGATTCATCTAATGACTACTCAAATGCGGTTTAAGGTGCTTTTAAAAATCTCCTCACGGTTTCATGCCAGTTATGCTTTAAAACATTTCTTACAGGCATTTCCTTTCCACATGGAAAAGATGGCCATCTTTACATACAACAAGTCAGCAGGAAGCTCCACGTGACCCCGTCAGTGGTAAGTTACAGGGATGCGACTGCTATTGTGACCAGTAAAGACGTGGCAGTGGAAAGAGGAGCTGGTAAAGCAAGTGCCTGCCTCATTGTTGAGCTGAGGAAATTGCTTGGATAAAAGCTCCACACAGTTTGAATTTTGTAAGGAAAACAACAGGATTTCAAAACCTTCATCTCAGGGTCTGAGAATGTGGCTTAGTGGTAGAGTGCTTGCCTAGCATACATGAAGCCTGGGCTTTCATTTCTCAGTACTATATGAACAGAAAAAGCCAGAAGTGGTGCTGTGGCTGAAGTGGTAGAGCACTAGCCTTCAGCAAAAGAAGCTCAGGGACAGTGCCCAGGTCCGGGGTTGAAGCCCCATGATTAGCAAAAGCAAAAATGATAACAAACTTAATCTCAGATATGCAATATAAAGTAGTCCAAAGCCAATAATTTTTCCTATCTATGTGTCTGTCTATGTCTCTCTCTTCCTCTTTATATATACTCTCTCTGTCTCTCTCTTTCTGTCTTTTTCTTTTTCTCTCTCTCTCTGTCTATCTCTGGCTCACTCTCTCTGTGTCTGTGTGTGTGTGTCTCTCTCACACACATACAACCACACACACACACACACACGACTATCTGGAAATTAACTTCATTCTTATGTTGTTGACATCCTGCATGGAGCATGTCTTTGGCACTTTCAAGCTGGGGATATGGAAGAAAAAAATATGTTGGTTGTTGTTTTTGTTTGTCCTGAGGCTTGAACACTGGACCTGGGTACTGTCCCTCAGCTTCTTTTCCTCAAGGCTAGCACTCTATCACTGCAAGTTCACCAATATTTCCAGCTTTTTGTGAATAGTTTATTGGAGGTAAGAGTCTCATGGACTTTCCTGAACTGGCTGACTTTGAATCATGATCCTCAGATCTCATCCATGTGGGTAGCTAGGATTACAGGCGTGAGCTATCAGTGCCCAGTTATAATATGATTTACGTCTAAGCTAAGTAGTCTAGTATTCTCATGTGGAGATATGGCCATAGAGGTGAATATGAAAAATTGATGATCATGTTTCATCATCTTCCCACAGCAGAAATCTCTTTATCTGCAAGACTCACTTGACAGGAATGACTCGACAGAAACGAAGACTCACAGCTCTTCATTGACACAGAGTTTGCTAAAGGATGCAGAAGCCATCTCCTGTGTTAGCCTACACCGGGGAAAGAACCACCATGAATATTCACGTACTCCTGAGCACATGGAACACAAAGAAATTGATCATCTAAATGGCAATGGCATTATAAAGAATTCGTTAGATATTACACAATGCAGTAAGTCTCTCAAAGAAAACAGACAGTGTGACTGTGGTCTGTGTGCTAAAGTCTTTGTTGAGAGCAATGAACACTGTAAACAGAATGTAAATGACACTGAAGGGAAATCAAATGGTTGTAGTTTGTGTAGGACAGCCTTTGTTCTTTCAAAGTTCAGTCACCATACTACTGCACACAATGGAGACAAAGCGTGTGAGGATAGTGACCTGGGGCATGTAGTCAGTCAACCCAGGGAGCTCAGTTGGCAGGATGGAGGAGACATTAGCCAGGAAGTTGATGACAGCCACCTGTGTCCTGCCCCCTCCATTCAGCCAAGTCACTTCCGGCAGCAGGAGGACATGCCCACTGGAGGAGGGGCAGATGAAGGTCCCCTCTGTGTGTGGGAAGCGGTCACTCAGCCGTCTCATTCTGGAAGTCAGGATGGAGCACATGCCAGAGAGAAAGCACAGGCATGCCCTCCCGGTGGGGAAACCTCCCAAAGACCCAGTGACCTTATGACACATAACAGAAAACACACTGAAGAGAAACCGCATGAGTGTCTCATCTGTGGGAAAGCCTTCAAATGGCCATGCTATGTTAAGAAACATAGCGTAGTGCACACTGGAGAGAAGCCCTATGAATGTCGCACCTGTGGGAAAGCCTTCACTGATCCATCTTCTCGTTCCTCACACGTGAGAACACACACTGGAGAGAAGCCCTATGAATGTCGCACTTGTGGGAAAGCCTTCACTCAGCCATCTTCTCGTGCCTCACATGAGAGAACACACACTGGAGAGAAGCCCTATGAATGTCGCACTTGTATGAAAGCCTTCACTGTGCAATCTTCTCGTGCCAAACATGAGAGAATACACACTGGAGAGAAGCCCTATGAATGTCGCACCTGTGGGAAAGCCTTCACTGATCCATCTTCTCGTTCCTCACATGAGAGAATACACACTGGAGAGAAGCCCTATGAGTGTCGCACCTGTGGGAAAGCCTTTACTCTGCAATCTTCTCTTGCCAAACATAAGAGAATACACACTGGAGAGAAACCCTATGAATGTCGCACCTGTGGGAAAACCTTCAGTGATTCATCTCATCGTGCCAAACATGAGAGAATACACACTGGAGAGAAACCCTATGAGTGTCACTTCTGTTAGTAAGCCTTCACTGTGCAATCTTATCGTGCCACACATGATAGAATACACACTGGACAGAAGCCCTATTGAGAGTGCCTTCTCTGGGGAAGCCTTCATTACGCTATCTTAACGTGTCGCACATGAGGGAACACAAACTGGAGAGTAGCCTTATAAGTGTCACTTCTGTGGGAAAGTTTTCTGTTTAGCCTCCATTCTTTTTCACTGTATGAAAGTACATAGTAGAGAAAAAAAATGATGCGTGTCATCAGGGAAGGAAATCATTCAGTATCTCATTTAAACCTTGCCAGGACAAGAAATGAGAGCAATCACACAAATGCAACCTGTGTGTATAAGGTTTTGGTACACCCTGTAACCTTACAAAGTAAGAGCAATCCTCCTGAGGGAGAACTCAGGAGGCTCATCTGTATGAGCAAGTCTTCAGTCAATCAACTCATCTAAGACAACACCAGAGGACATATACTAGACAGAAACCACAGACAGAAACCATCTTTGTGAGAGGCTTTAGGCCTGACTATCCATGAGCAAGAAAGATTATGAACATCACAGCTCTGGGAAAGCCTTCAGTCCTCATGGAGGGTTGGTTCCCTCAAAGAACAAAAAGCGGAGAGAAACTGTGGGTGTCACTTCGGGAAAAGCTGTGAACTGATCTACTTCTCGTAGATCCTGTGAGCCCTTGGTTTTTGTAGCAATGATTCCCACACCTTCCGTTGAGATTGAGGCACTTCTCATAAAAAATATGTTCTTGGCTACATAAGGGAAGGAGTTGTTCAGGGTTAGCCGAGTTCTGCTCATTCTGAAGTATGTGTAGTCACAAGGCAGGTAATATTGCGTCTATGATGTTTCTTGAAAGCTGTTCTAGCCCCTTCTCCCTTCCAGTAGGTACAGTGATAGGGGGTCTTTGCTATGTGGCATTAGGTAAAAGACAAAGATGAATTGCTTCCTCTTTGAACATTTTTAAGCTCTCTGGAAATAGCTGCTAATGTCCTTTCCATCCAAATCTATTGGCTGATTTACCAGTGTATTCCTGTATACACCTCTAGAGTAAGAAATTGCACTGGGATTCACGTAGAGCAAGATCTGTAGCTAAAGGAAAGTTGTCAGGCTAGAGTAAAGAGGGAGTGGGTGTTTGTGTGTGTGTGTGTGTGTGTGTGTGTGTTCGGATGTGCACATGTGTCTGTGTGAAAGTGTTCACTGGAGTAGATGCTGAAAAGGCTGCTTGGAAAGGCAGGACACATTTCTTCTCCATATTTCTTGAAAAACTGGATTGCAGAAGACACACACTCAGATCAACAGGGGGTGGTGGTTTTGGTACTGACTCCCTAAGACTTGTCACTTATTTGAGATAGAATTCCAGTTCTGGATTTAGCACTTTATCAGTAGTAATTGTAAGAGCAGCCTGCTTTAAGCTAAGGCGAGCACATAATGTCAACGCGTGAAACAGCTAATTCACATCTGTGCAAAACTTACAGCCAGGTAGGTAAGTGCTGCCATATGTTCATGCATGAGCTCGCATTGGCGTATCTAGCTTAGGAAGTGTCTGTGCGTTCCTGAGCCACTGTGCCCACAGACTTCTAGTGGAACATGAGAGACACCTGTGCAGAGACTCTGCGTGTGTGCACCTGTGTGCATATGTCAGGTAAAAATGTTGGCTGAATTTTTGTATATGTAACATTGCCGTGTCCTAGCCCTAGAAGACCACTGAGAGCCAGACATTCCAAAATGCAAAAGCAAGGCTTTATTCAGGCGAGCTGCAGCCCGGACCTCGTCCTACAGTCCGACACAGCAGAGGTTAGGAGGAAGGCCACGAGCAGAGTTTTACATGGGTATTTAAAGGAAAAAACCACTAAGTTACAAAAAACCAGAAGTGCAAGCAGCATTGGGGTATGAGGACAAATCTGATTGGCTCGGGGCTAGGGGTTCTCTAAAATTGGTCAGAGGACATTCCAGAGCAGTCAACATTCCCAAACCGGTTTGGTCATCTGGGAAATGGGCTTTATGGCCGGTTGGTTTCGGCACAAACATCCACACAAACTACTTCATTCCTGGAATCTGTACAATTTCTGGCTAGATTCACCATAAACAAGTCATTTCCTGGGTTTTACGTATGTGCTGGGTTATTCTTAGCTTAACACAAACAAGATGGTTGCAGTTTCAAGATGGAGTTGTCCTAGTCTTTCAACATTATATAAATCTTGTGTTGAATAAGTGCTGAGTATCAGTGATTTCTTAAAAAAAATAAAAATGAATTGAGCAGCTTGTGTGAACATTCTGTGCTGTGCACATGGGTTGAAACAGCACTAGCACGTTGGGCGGATCCGGCTACCCTGGGGTCTGGGAAGCCCTTCCTTCAGCCCCCTGGGACTGGGCATGGATCTGCACTGCACCTTGCAGTCGAGCAGGACACAGACTGGGCCCCCAAGTGTCCCTGGAGGTGGAATCCTGATTCCCACTGTGCCTCTCCCTGTACTGAGGCAGCACGGGCCCCGGTCCGGGCTACTTATGCCTGGGCTCCTCTATGCTGACCTGTAGGACAACGAGAAGATGCCGAGCTCGCCTCAAGTTCTGTGTCTATAAAATATTTAGAGATGGGCCTGCTGTGCACATTTTTTTCCTATGAGAATCATTAAATATGAAGGAGGGAAGAGATTTCCTTCAATGTGCTGACTGTGGACAAGAAATGCATTTCATTATTTGGGGATCTGACTATAGTATTCAGCATTATGGGATAGGATTGAAAGTTGACAAGCTACATCATGCCATTACACCACGGACATTCATGTCCGAGGGGGACATGAATCCTCCAAACAACCCCTCCCTGTCTCTCTCCCCGCCTCTCTCCCTATTCCCTTTATATTATATGCCTCAGATTTTCTCATTTTCCCCTTGATTTTACCGCTAGATTTTCCCTTGACTTTACTTTGTTCACCTGTTTTGTTAGGAAGCATGAGAACCTGAGCTGAAGGGCTTCTGGGCCAGCATCCTTCCATCCATGCACGATGGTGACAAGCTTTCCTGGATTGCAGTGGGCAACACCAGAGTGGATGGGAGACTCAGCAGTGGGCACGGAGTTAGGCAGCAAGCGCTCCCCAGCCCTGCCAAGGAACCTGGCAATGAAATGGGAATCCTGACTGAGGGGCAGCAAGGATTAAGGAAAAGGAAAAATAAGGCAAGAGAAAAAAGACAAGAAACAAAGATGGGATATGGGAGGTCTGCAGCCTTAAGGTTGAAACTGAAGACTGCAGCCAAGGTTTTTTTTGGTTTGTTTTGTTTTTTGGCCAGTCCTGGGCTTTGGACTCAGGGCCTGAGCACTGTCCCTGGCTTCCTTTTGCTCAAGGCTAGCACTCTGCCACTTGAGCCACAGCGCCATTTCTGGCCATTTTCTGTATATGTGGTGCTGGGGAATCGAACCCAGGGCCTCATGTATACGAGGCAAGCTCTCTTGCCACTAGGCCATATCCCCAGCCCCCCAAGGTTATTCTTAACTTCCAGCTTATATGCAGTTTTGGAACCAGGAAATAGCTTAGGGTTGTTAAAATTTAAGAACACAGAGGGGCTTTGAAGTTCAAAAACATTTGATTACAGTAAACACAGGAAAAGGTAGATTAACATAGGAATCTACTCCAGCAGACATAGCAAGGTGCAGACAATAGCAAAGCAATTCTGGATAGTGGCCGAGAACAAAGGTCCTTGCATCTAGCATATCCTAGCTATAACAACACAGCCAGAGGTGAGAATGAATCTAGCTGCAAGTTTGGCTCCCGACATTCTGGCAACATAGGCACAGCCAGAGGTCAGGATGAGCTTAGCCGCTAGCTCGGCTCCTGACACCCAGCCATGACCAGAGCAGTGGGGCCTCTGTGTCCCAGACCCAATGGCGCCCAGTACCTGCACAGAGAGTGCCACCCCCTGATCACCTTTGCCGTGAAGACCCCTGTTTCCCTGGGGCCAGAAGCAGGAGCACAGCTAAGAGGAGGAGGAAAGTCTTCATGGCCAGAGATGCGCACGGGGGATGTGAGCACCATAGCCCTGGGGAGAAGCCAGCGACACCCACATTTATGCCTTCCTCCAGACAAATGATCTGTAGTTTGTAACGTGAATGGCATCTAGATCAGCGAGGCTTGTCAGACATGAGCGTGTTTCCAAGCTCAGCCACACAAAGCCCAGAATCCTCAATGGGTGCCAGCCGACAATTTAATTTTCTGACTCTGGAAATCTGCCAAGAAGGAAGAGGGGCATGGGGAACAGCATGGGGTAGAGACCCATGTCTGGGTGTGTATGTACTCTGGAAGGAAAACTAAATCAGTAAGTAAACATCTAGCTGTGATAGTTTGGGGCCATCTCGACTGTGCTCCTGGTGGTGCCCTTGTGTGTGTGATAAGTGTAATTACAAACACTGCAGTGCTTCTGATAGGCTGAGTGCCTCGTGGCCCAGTGCACTCAGAATTCCAGTCAATCATTTTTTGTAGGTCTTATTGTTATTATAAAGAGGTTACCCTTACATAAGTCAGGTAGAGAGTCCATTTGTTTTGGGACAATGTCACCCCTTCCCTTGCTCTCTCCCTGTGTTTCCTTCCTGCTCCCACCCACAAGCTGTACACTTCATTTTCAAGATAGTGTCCAATGAGGGCCACTGCTGCATTTTTCCTCCCTTTGTCCCTCCATTTCTGAGCCCCCTCCTTCCCCTCCTAAAGACAGGAAAATGAACCAACAGAACAGAAAGCAAGGAAAACAGAAATCCTCTTGATTTCGTTGCCTGGAGTTCATTTTGATCCATCTATTATTTTGTATGATTGGAGGCGCGTGGCGTTGTTCCTTTCTATTCCTCTCCTGCGATCACAATGGATCCTTGTGAGCAGTGGCTGTGTAACAAATGCTTCCCCAAAACACAGACTTCATGGTGACAGCCTCTGGACCTTGCTGCATGCTGCCCTAAAGGGTGACGCCTGTCATGAGATTTAATCCTAGACAGTTTTTCGCTTTTGGGCTATTTGGTAAGATTTGGAGTGCACATTGTGTGTTCTTCAACAATTACATTCGTTAGACTTTGCACATCCTTAGAAACCCTAAGGAAAAGCAGGGAGAAAAAGCACTCTGATGTCACAGTCCCCTCGGCCCGTCTGAGCTCTGTTCTTATTCTGTGCTAGATCAGGTACCAGGGTCCACATTATCCACTTGAATCCCTCCTTTATGAGACAAAGCATGAGATGTGCTTCTCTTGGAAAATGGGAGACTGGGAGGTGAGCTTTCCTCTTTCTTGCTCCTCCTCCTATCGATGGGAACATCCCCACCGCAACTGTTAAAATGCAGTCACATAAATAAATAAAAGCAAGTCCTAACACACAACTAATCGCTCTTCCTCCGAACCAGGTTTTCCCTTGTGATCTGAGACCATCAACCTGGTTCTTGCTTCACACTGATGACATCACTATTGCGTGGATAAAGAAATACATGTAGGGGCTGGGGATATAGCCTAGCAGCAAGAGTGCCTGCCTCGTGTATCCCTAGGTTCGATTCCCCAGCACCACATATACAGAAAACGGCCAGAAGCGGCACTGTGGCTCAAGTGGCAAAGTGCTTGCCTTGAGCTGGAATAAGCCAGGGACAGTCCAAGGCCCAGGACTGGCCAAAAAAAAAAAAAAAAGAAATACATGTAGGTGAAAAAAGAGGAGCTTTTAACAGCGGTATTTCAAGTGGTGTACAAAGATGGCGTTGAGTTCTCCTCAGTGAAACTGAAAGCGATGTTCCTCCTCAGAACTAACTACGGAAACAGAAGCCCAATCCCCAGTGCCAGCAGGGAAAGGGCAGTGATCACTGAACCCCACAACCGAAGGCCAGAATAAGAGCGTGGACTGGGGCAGGTCCAGGTTGCTCAGGTGCCCGGAGGGAATATTTTTGGGTAACTGCAAATCTTCTTGGTAAGGTTACAAATGCTCCTAATAAATTTCCATCATTGTTCCAGGTACTCTTGTATCTGTAATATGCACCTTGCCATTTAACCTTCAAAACACCCTTATAGGTAGGTGCTATAATAACCTGAATGTCATATGCCACTTATTTTGACTAGTAAACAAATTTTTAAATGTAGAAGAGTATTTATAGAATGTCCTTGGGACAAAGAAGCAAGTTGTGACAAACGATTTACTGAGAATGTGCTTATTACTAGGTCCAAACAGGAATTGAGTCTAAAATTCTTAATGATATTTGCAAGAATCTTCTCAATGTTACATGATATACCTCTCATTTTTGTCTAGCAAGCATTCCATCATGTCTAGTAGGTATTTTTGTAGTCCTGTACTTTGTCTACCTGACACATAGACTTTTGGCCTATGCAAGAATGAAATAGATAGCAGAAATTGGGACTCTTGCTTATCATTCTACTCAACTGCATACTGCAAAGACAAGGCAATATAAAAAAAAATACAACTCTGGACTACTATGATATTTCCATGCATGTATGTACATTGTTAGATCAAATTCAACCCTACTATTATATTCTCCCCTCACCACCCTCTTAAAACAATGTAAAACAATTTAATGGGTTTCGTTATTCTAGTTTCATACATGTGCACGAATTACTTTGTACAATCAACATAAGCTAATCCAAAACAGAGAAGAAAAATCTAGATTGGTTCTTGAACCTACTTGCACATCCAAGCCCTCTCCATTCTTTTGGACTTCCACAAGTTCCCCCTCCCCAACAGACTGCCCGCAAAGGTATCTTAGCCGCTTCTTCTTGGCCCAGGTGAGTTCGCTGTGTGTAAGACTTGCAGACTCGGTCGGGGTAAATGCAGGAAGTCGTACATGGAGGACGAGACAGTGGCTGGAAATTGCAAGTTGAACATTTTCGGTGGCCGATGGAGGAGGCTGTCCCTCTTCTGGCCCAAGAGCTGGGGGTGGACAGATCTCCAAGGAAGAACAAGAGAAGACAAGAGATTTGCTTCCCGGATCACACGTGGAGTTTCTGGATCGACCTCATTTCATTCTCTGCTTGTGTTTGTTTCTTTGTCTACTTTTGGTTTTATGATGATCCCTTCAAAAATCAAGACATGAGTAAATACCATTCAGTCAGGGACTGGTGTATATTAGTGGAGCGTTTTATAATTTATTCTTTTGTAATACTTTTCTCGTATGTCTCAAGGTTGTCTATGAGGGTAGGTATTATTATCTCCCTTTCTTTTTCATTTTGGACAGTCCTGGGCCTTGACCTCAGGGCCTGAGCACTGTCCCTGGCTTCTTCCCGTTCACAGAACTTCCTCTGGTTTTCTCATTCTGAATTGGAGATAAGAGTCTCAGAACTTCTTGCTAAGAGTGGCTTTGAACCAGGATCCTCAGATCCCAGCCTCCTGAGCAGCTAGATTTACAGGGGTGAGGCACCAGTGCTTGGCTGTCATGTGCTAGTCTCTCTCTTCCTTTTAGAGAGCTCTGTGTTAGAAGTGTGCCGACTTCTACCTGGACTGCATAGCAAAGTGACTAGACACAGGAATCAAAGTCATCATATGGGTTTGTTCCTGATGCACTTGCTTTCTAACATATAGTGGATACTCAACAAGTTTCTGATAAAGCAAACCGGCTTTGCATCTCTATTCTCTCTATACTTCAGTACAGCTGTATTATTATCTTTAAGTAGTTCAGGAGTTGCCACTTAACAAAGCAATTTATTAATATGATGTATCTTGATCAATGTCTCCCCATTCAACATTCTCTCCCCTCCCTCTCCTCCCCACAGTCTTGTTCATTTTATTTTATTTTATCTTTTTGGCAGACCTGGGGCTTGAATTCAGGGCCTGGGCACTGTCCCTGAGCTTCTTTGGCTCAAGGCTAGCACTCTACCACTTGAGCCACAGCACCACTTCCAGCTTCTACTGTGTATGTGGTACTGAGGAATCCAGCCAGGGCTTCATGCTTGCCAGACAAAGCACTCTGCCACTAGGGTGGCCACGTTCCCAGCTCATTCTTGCTAATTTTGTAATGTACATTAGATTCCCACTCCATTCTCCCTGCCCCCCTGCCCCCCCCCAGTGCCTCTTTTTCCTATTGGATTTGTAACATAAGACATGTCCTCAAAGCTGCCCCTTGCTTCCCTGCCTGAAGTATTATTTACTCTGCCACAGGAGATGGATCACAGCTGCACACATGGAATGAGAACCTCTGGATTCACAAGGGGTAGTTTGCTTCGCATTACATTTTCTGTTGTAAACTTTCAGACCTGTCTGTTTTACCCCAAACTAGTACATTAGCAGCTCCTAAAGATATAGGAAGGATCTCCTATCCTCTTAAATACCCATGACTTTTCTACTCTTTCCTTAACATGTGAGGTTCTGAATTCTTAGTAAAAGATGAGAAGATGTTCCCACTGGTGTGAAGCAGTGCCTCTGTTCTCCTGGGCATCATCACCAGGAGCCCCTTCCAGTTATTAGACAAAGCAGGGGCTGTTTCCAATGCTTGCAAATCTCTTTACTTCAGTGCCAAACTCATACTGGGGCCCTAGCATAGGAGCCATGCCAGTACAGACAGGCAGAGAGGACCGGCGAAGGACGTTTCCAGGCCAGGCTCATATCATCTGGAAGCTCCCAGTCCACTGCCCCCAACACTCTTGGTCCATGGGCTGCACTCTTTGCTTAGAAGCTGCACCCAAATCCATGCATTCCTTCTGCATTTTAAACATTTAGTCAGCCAAACAGAACTTGGATGTGGTTATGATTTACAGCACTGTAGCCCACATAGTCAAAGACCTTCCAAATTTCTGGGGAGCCCCTTCGCCTTTCATGGCATAGGTGAGAGGAGCTGTTCATTCCTGACATCCTACCAGGCCCCAGGCCTGCACTGTTACCTGAGCTCCTCCATACACAATGTTGTTACCTGGTAGAACTTGGCAGAGAATGAAGACAAGGAAGATGGCAGGCTTCATGGATGGAGAAAGAAAAAGCTTATTTGCAGGAGGCAGACAAAGCTTCCATCTGTGGCCTTCTAGAATGAGCAGAATGTCTTTGCCTGGGCAAAGAGAGTCCATCTGTACCTCATTAAGGGACACTGGGACAGATGTGTTCTAGGTGTACTGAACAGCCTTGGGGAAGAAATGAGAGTGCATGCTGGACTGAACCCTCAGGGCCTTGGGAAGATGTGGTCACATATTTCTGACCATGCAACGTTGTATAGTAGAAACACAATCTACACACATTTCAGCAGTAGGTGAAATGTTATGCAGTAAATTACAAGCTGTTGGGTTATAATGAGCAGTGTTTTTATATAGTGTTTTCTTGCACAGGCTCGCAGTGGGAGCTCTGTTCTGTTTGAGCAGCATGCAATTTGATGGCACTTCAGTGAATGAGGATTTGAGTCTGAAGTATGAGGAGGTGGAGACAGAGGCAATGTTAATGAGTAATAGGGTGTGCCCACAGCAGGAGTAGGTGAAATGGAGCTCGGGACCCGAGACCCCGTCAGGAACAAGAAGGTTGTCCACAGAGCCTCAGTGTTCCCACTGCGGGGCTCATGTTATTCTGTAGAAGAATGCAGTGTCCTAAACCTCACCATGACAATATACATTCTCCTTGTAAAGGAGTACCAGCCCCAAAGTTTGCCACATCGACCCTTATGTATTAAATGGTTGTTTTGAGCAGAATACTTAGGTAATACTTAGATATTTCTTAAGGATAAATATTTAGGGTTTTTTTTTGCCCCTTGGAGGTCATGGATCTAAAGCTCAGGGCCTCATCGCCATCGCTGAGCTAAAGAGACCAAGGCTAGTATTCTACAACTTTAAGCCACAGCTCCACTTCTGTGTCCTGGTGGTTAATTGGAGATGACTCCCCAGAGATAACCGTGGTCCTGATTGTCCCTTCTTGTTCCCCTACATTGTTTGCGTTCCTTATGTGTAACCACTTTTATTAGGAGGGGCCCTAATCAATTTCATTGTTTTCTTTTCCTACTGACTACTGGCACTGCTTCTGTAAATCCACTGGCTTCCGTGTAACGCACCACATGTGGTTTTTCCTGTCTAAGCTCTGCTGAAAGAAGGCTGGCCTTGCACTCTGCTGCCTGCCCTGTGCAGTGTGGTCTTGAGATAGTAAAGGCTCCTCACCTTGCTTTTCTGAGTCGGTGGTAGTGTTTACGGGAATTGGGGACACCAGTCTGGTCCTTAGTAAGAACAAGGGGGCCTGAGGGGAAGAGAAGAGCCAATGGGGAACAGCTCTGGTGAGCACAAGAGCAAGTAACAGAATAGGCAGCTGAAAGAGACTGTGTGAGTGAGAGGGCTAGAGGGGGAGGGGAAAGAGAAGGAGGGTTGTAGGGAGGAGGAGGAGCTTGGCGTGGTGGGTATTGTCTTCGCTGAGGCCGGGGCTCAAGGAGGGGGAGGGATTTTAGCTATTCCCCCACCCCACCCCACCATCCCCCGACCCCACCTCTAAGGGTTCAGGTTGGTGTCCTCATCCTGGTCCAGTAATAGTCCAGCAGTTCAGCAGGTACAAGGTATGCAGGAGAGCTAGGAGAGCAGAGCAAGTCAGAGTGGGAAAGGAGAAGGGACCTAAGTTGGGGAGCCCATCTACTTGAGTGTAATTGGGAGGTCAGATCTGGCCCGCGTCATCATTAACTGTGGAGGGACTTGAGGCTGACTCCAGCTCAGATTAGAGCAGAAGCCAACTCCATTTCCACTAAGCTCTCCCCCACCCAATTGAGGGAAGCTCCCCTTTATTATGATAAGTTATGTAAATTGACCCCTAGAGGACTCCAGCTTTCAAGGGAACCTGTGTCCTCCCAAGGGTAGGCATATGCACCTGTCCTCAAATCCATGGGCCATCCGAAGTGGGTGTATCCACCTGACATCAAATCTATGCACCAGTATGAAGTAGAATGGGGGTTTTCTACAATGACCCGGCCCCTCCCAAGGGAGAGGGACCCAAGAGTCTACTCCCAAGAGTCTACTGAAATAGAGTGGGGGTTCGCTACAATGAAACGGGGTCCCCCCACAAGGGAGGGGATTCCTGGTTCCCCCAAGAGTCCACCATACAGTCTCTAGTTACAAGGTGACAAAAAGACAGTTTTATTGGGTAAGTGAAAAGTGAATAAAAAGTGAACCGACTGGCCTTGGTCGCAGTCTGTACTCGGGAGCCGAAACTGCCGACCAGTGCAGAATCAGGGCCCAGACTCGGGAGCTGGGATCGCGTGTCCGTAAGGCAAACATCACAGACAAACTTGTCACACGCAGATAACCAATGAAGATACAACACTTACAGAGCATGCTAGGCCGCACACAGGTGGCCAATAGAGGTACAGTCTGTCTCATAATATCTATTTGAAATCACCTATTATTCTATGCCTACTCATAGCAGGTTCTCTTGAAGCTCCCAGGCCCCAGGTGGTCAATTTACATAACTTATCAAAATAAAGAGGAGCATCCCTGGTTGGGGTGAGGGAGAGTTTAGTAGAGTTGGAGTTGGCTTCAGCTCTAATCTGAGCTGGAGTCAGCCTGAAATTTCTCCACAGTTATTGATGGAACTGGGCAGATCTGGCCTCCCTATTACATCCACCACACAGTCTCCAGCTGCAAGATGACAAAAAGACAGATTTATAGGGGAAGTAAAAAGTGAACAAAAGGTCAAGCAACCGGCCTTGGTCGCTGCCCAGACTCAGGAGCCAAAACTGCCGACCACGCGTGCAGGATCAGGACCCAGACTCAGGAGCTGAAGCCGCCCGCACATGTGCAGCCCAGACTCGTGACCTGGAACCACGCTCGTGTGGCCTCCCAGACTGGTTATAAGGCAAACATCACAGTCAAACTTGCCACACGCAGGTGGCCAATGAGGATACAACACATCCATAGCATGTTAGGCCACACGCAAGTGGCCAATAGAGTTACAGTCTGTCTCATAGTATCTATTTGGACCAACCTGTCATTCCTTAGAATTGGCACATAGATTTGAAATCTGGTGGATACACCCACTCTGGAAGGCACAAGGATTTGACATCAGGTGGACATGCTTACCCATGGGAGGGCACAGGTTCCCTTGAAGCTCCCAGGCCTCAGGTGGTCAATTTACATAACTTATCATAATAAAGGGGAGCATCCATGGATGGGGTGGGGAGAGTTTAGTGGAGTTGGAGTTGGCTTCTGCTCTAATCTGAGCTGGAATCAGCCTGAAATTTCTCCACAGTTACTGATGGCACTGGCCAGATCTGACCTCCCTATTACACCAAGCACCTGCAGGACACGTGTCGGTCCCTCAAGATTTCGGGATCCAGTGTCCCTTGATGGAGACAACTGGACTCATTGTTCAGGAAATACTGAGGCCAGATTTGATGACATGAGCATATTGGACGGTTGGCCAGGAGGGAAACCTACCACATGGTCCAGTAGAAAGAAATTTGGTGGGGGTTGTGGAAGAGCAAACTGCCAGCCCACACAAGATGGAGGCATGGGGAGACAGAGGAGAAGGAAGCAGAGAAAAGAAAATAGAGCAAAAAGGAAAAGGTAGTGGGGGTGGGGAGGGGAAGGGAGGCTGCTGTTAGCTAGATTATATAGGGAAAGGCTGGAGATCTGGCCAGGTGGATTGGATGTGACCTCAGAGATGGCAGAGGTAGCTGCTCCCAGGTGTCTCAGTTACCTAGGTTAACTCAGGTCCTGGGCACAGAATTAAACCGGTGGGGGCATCTGCATGGAGCCTCCCAGGATGGACCTTACACACATGAGCTTAGGAGGCTTGAGGTCACAGAGTTTAGAGATTCCAGGTTAGGCAAAAGACAGCTAGGAGGAGAATCCAGAGGAATTGGCTTGGGCCCCTCCTGTGGTGAGAGCCCAGAGCTGATGCCTCTGTGGGTGTCCTTTCAGGTCTTTGGTCAACTTGCTGAAAACAAGTAAAAGGCATAGGGGAGCCTCCTTTGTAGGGTCCCTAGAAACAGCAGGCTTAGACAAAGTACTTGACCTAGGGAGGGGCAAACCTGAGTGGAATAACAGGAGCCCCAAGCAGCTGGGCCTGGAGCTGCTGGAGCTTGCAAAAGAAAGGAAGGAGAGAGATCCAGCCTGATAGTTACACCCATTTGCATGTTTTAAAGAAGTTAGCTGGGTCCTTAGTAAGTACCAGTTACACCCAGAACCAACAATTAAAGAGGATTTTTATTGCTTTAATGATTGCCTTAATGTTTCATTGCTTTATTCGCCAGAGTTTTACTGGAATTGCTAGTTGTGATCAGTAACTGCCACTTCCAGTTCTGTAAGTCTGTTGCTATCACCTGTGTGTGGTACGTGTGGAGGTGAACTTATGCTGAGCACATCTAAATAAGACTCCTAGCCCGATAGACTGAGTGCTGCTGACTACTGTTGTGGGTTGGAAGCCCACCTGGGTATTTGGTATATAGCATTGAAATTTTGAAAGTGCTTTAGAAATGATGTAAATGCCAATGAATGACTGTCGACTGGCACTAGCTTTGAACAAATATGACTGATATCGTATAATGTAATCTGGCCTGAGCTCTATTTATCAAACTTGTTTTGAACTTGTTTTGCTTTGTTAGGTATTGTCCACATCTATCTGTGAGCCTTCCTCTTCCTCTTCCCCTGTTCCCCACCCCCTTGCAGAGTTGCATCCTGTTTTATCACCTGATGGTCAGGTGATTTCCAGTAAAGGTCAAGACACCCTAACCTGTGTGACTGATTCCGATAGTTAGAATAAAGGGGAAATTCCTGTGGTTTGGGGGCTTATAGGCAACCTTCTGACATGGCTCTGGGCTCCATCTTGAGGTCCCAGCCTTGACCCTGCCTGGACTTTCTCTCTCACCAAAATTCTTTACATCCCCGATTGTCATCTGACTGAGTGGTCTCTTTGATCATCGATCCCTGAACCCCATAACACTATGGTAAGTATAGTAATACAATTTGATTGGACTCTACACTCTAAAAAACGTGGAGGCATATACCTGCTCCTCTCAGGTAAAAGGCACCTGCATTCACAACCCAGGCCGCAGCTGGTTAAAACCGGGCTTGCTCAGTGAGTTTGCAGAGCAGGCTCCCAGAACCAGGCCTGGGTAAGTTACTAAAATCAAAACCACAAACTTGCAAAGCATGTCCTGAAACTTTTTGTTTTGGGCCACCTCCTACCCTACTTAAGACCCTTGAGCCCTGCCTGGAATTGTTTGCCAGGTCTCCTAACTCTCCTCAGGTCACTGTGGCTACGATGACCCTCTTCAACTGTCCATTAAAGTTTATCTGGTCTGTTGAGTTTGCTGTATTTATTCTAATATCCTCGTGACACAGGTTTCCCAGCACAAGTTATAATAGAGGTGCAGGCAATTATCTTCCGAATAGAAGTCCAAGTGCCCTGGAAATGAGCCTGCCCTGGTGGTTTTAATTAAGATATCTCACCAGGCACTTTCTGCTCAGGACAACAATCCTAGCTACCGACGAGCCGGAAATCAGAGGATCAATTTCCTAAGCCAGCTCAGGCAGGAACATCTTCCAGACTCTTATCTCCAATAAACTACTTAGAAAAAAAAAAGCCCACCAGAAATGGCGCCTTGGCTCCAGTGATAGAGTGGTATCCTTGGGAAAAAGACTCTCAGGATCAGATCTTAAGCCCTGCATTCAGGACCCTGGCCCAGTTCACATACCAAAGGTTCACATGTATCCTGGAAGAGGAAATACTTGGGAAAACAGCTCCTCCTTGTGGAACGTGCATTCCCTCTCTACGACAAGCAACTGTTTTTAAATATATGGCAGGATGCATTATCTCCTAAAAGGGGTGTCCACATATAATGGTCAACTATTTCAAGAAGAAGTCAGTCCTAGAGACCTGAGCCCAGGTAATAAAAATGTCCTACTGAAGGTGATGAAGATCAAATGTAAACAGCTGTTTACTTAACTACAGCAGGGTTGTCCACCCAGCTTCCAAGGGCCAGAGGGGAGACAAGCCATCCTTTCAATTGCAGATGAAGGGGGTTGCCTAGACCTAAAGGGGATATGTAAAGACATAGCGTTGTTTACCCTCAGTAGGCACCACCAGAATCCCCAGAGTCTGGGGCTGGGACCTGAATTTCCTGGGACCAACCCCCCACCTCATCAGTGGGCCAGTCTCTTCTTTTCAGAGACCTGGCCTCTGGGGGCTGAAGGACAGCCCTGGGCGTGACTGTTCACCCAGTGCTCTGTAGAGTTGTTGATTGGGTGGAGGTGCACATGTGGGAGGAGCCAGGACTTCACTTTCCCAGGGGCTGGAAATCCTTGGTTGGAGGTAGCTGCTGGCTTCTTCCTCCCTCCATGCTTCCTTCAGAATGGCACTGAGACTGCCTGGTAGTGAAAGCCTAGTGGAGCACTGTCTTGGGATGATGGCGTCCCCAGTGAGTAGCAAAAGCTTTCCTTAAAGAAATGAGACTTTGGCATCGGGTGTTTATATCTTTTTTTCTTTTACTTTCAGTGGGAGGACATGAACTAGGCCTCAGCACTGTCTTTGGCCTGTTTTGTTGCAGGCTAGTGCTCTACCACAAGGAGCCACAACCCCACTTCGTATTTCCTTGGTGGTTCATTAGAGATAAGACTCTTGAGATATTTCTGCCTGGGCTGCCATTGAGGCCCGATACTCAGATCTCTGCTTCCTGAGCTGCTCAGATGGGCTCAGCTTACAGCCTAGAGCCAACAGTGCTCCGCTGCGTTATCATACTAAGTACAAAGAAGACTTGTTCACGAGTTGGAATTCCAAGGAGTGACTCTGAAGTAGTGGTCACTGATCGGAATATTGTCCCACTACTAAATGATCCTTGCACTCTGGCCTGCAATTCAGTGGTGTGTGGAAGGAGCACAGGGAATGTCTTCCTTTCCTGTTTGGTGGCCTCGAGGAAAGAGGCTTGTCACGAGTCACAGGTGAGGGTTTGTGAAGTTTTCTTTAAATGTAGGGACTCTTCACATAGGGTTGTTGACTTTGTGGAATAAGAATTTCTGGGCAAGGCAGGATGGTAAGAAAACACAGCAGAGCTTAATGGAGTAAGCAAAGTAGTAGACAAACAGAAGGACAGTAGCACATATTCGCAGATTATGAATGCCACACGAATACTCCTAACAGCCAAGGATCTGTTTCCCCATCTCTTCTGCCCAGCCCCACAATCTGTTAGAGTGCCCCTTCCCTTCTGTTCATCCGTTTGTCTGCTTGTCCATTTGCTTGCCTGCGCAATCAATAAAGCTCAGCCAAGTTCTTACCATGGTGACTTGTACAGAAGTTCTGATTCTGTGATTGAAGTCAAAGACTCTAAGAGTCACCACTTTTAACGGAAAACTTCACCTACCCTCCCCAATGTCCAGCGACTCATTAATCATGCTGATGTGTGCAACTCAGTTAGTGTGGTGCTAACTGTGGTGCCTCAAACTGAGTTCCCACAGGCTAAGAGACTGGTCTTTCAGCGGTTCCCTGGGGAAAAACTGAAAATTGTAATCACAATTTTGTAGTTACTAACTACTAATTTTGCTTCTGTAAATCCCTTTGTGGCTAAGGACCTAGGAAAGACCATAAAATGCCCTGGGGCAGATGGCTTTCAGAAAAACCATAAATACCCATATGAGTGACTTGCAGAGAAGAAAACAAGTTTTGCAATCACCAGAACTCCCCCACCCAGGTGTGGTTTCCTGTATCTAAAACCCTGCAATGGTGCACTATCCCCCTGGCTACACCCTTATGGCTTAACCAATCAATTCTAAAAGTGTCGGTCCCTCGATCTGACCAATGACCCTTTCCGGATTTCCCTTCACCAAATTCGCCAAACATGCTTTAGAATTATTTTATAATTTTCCTGAGGTGTGTGTTGATTTGTTAAAAGATGGTATGGTGTATGCTAAGTCCTTGCCTCCCCCACAAAAAAAATGTATACAACAGCTGAAAGCCCTAGGCTCATGGCCTCTAGCGTCCGGTTGCCAAGTGCATGGAGGACCAAGCTCAAGCTTACAATGAATACTCCTTTTGCTTTTGCATATGTGTGGGTCTCTGGTGGTCCTTTGGGGGTTCCGTGTTTGAGCATAACAGCAGTTCCTCTCCCCAATGGCCCAGGTTGAACTGGGAGATCAGGGCATTGCTGAGGGAAAACAAAAGCCTTAATGTAGCTCAGTCACAAGCAGTTGTTTGTTTGAGGTAACTTTAAACCAGGTTGTAATGGGGGAAGGACCGAGGGAGGGGGTCTCCCCACCCCTCGAAGAGTCGACCACTCAGAGACAGTCTACAGTAAAAAGATGGAGTTATTGGGGAAGTAAGAATAAACTGACTGGCCAAGACCACAGCCCAGACTTGGGGAGTGCTGGAGCTGCTGCTTTATAGAGTTATAATGGCGAAGGCCGCGTGGACAATCTTGCCACAGGTACCTGGCCAATGAGGTCACAACACCTATAGAGTATGCTAAGCCACACGCAGGTGTCCAGTAGAGTTACAACCTATTACATAGTATCTGCTTGAACCATCTAGTTAGAGTTGGCAGGTGGATTGGGGGGTGGGGTAGGGAGGACAGTTTCTATTGTTTACAGTGATGGGGGGAAGCTTCCCAAGCTTCTGAGAAGTTGGGGCAGGGCCCTCAACTCTGAAGCTCAGGGCTGAGGGAGATAATGGAGATGGAGTCAGCTTCTGACCTCCAGATCTGGCCTCCCTCACCATCTTGATGTTTGATGAATGGTAGTTACCCCTAGGAAACTTCATGAACAGAATTCAGTTTGAAGGTATACATTTAGGAGAAGAGTGGGAATAAATATAGAATATAGGGCAAAATGAAAACATTAGGTAAAATTTTGGAAATTGGACAGACCCCAATAAAGAGGCTTCTTTTGTAATAGGGAGGTGGGATCTGGCTACAGCCATCACTGACCACACCGTGAATTGTACTATCTGCCATCTTGGCTTCATGGCATGCCTGCTGGCCTATACGTTACTGAACCTGTTAGTCAAGTGCCTGGCTCTGGGAGCTTGCTGTGACCCAATCCCCAGACTTGATTTTATTTAGGGTCAGGCCAGCTCAGGTGCCATTGTTTGTGTCTCCATGTTTGCTTCACTGCGTCCTGTCTCCTGGCTGGTCTCCAGTCTCCCTGGCGTCAAAGTCAGCTCTCCATGGGAGCTGGATTGGTTTGCTGGTATGGTTTTTGTTCTTTCTTTGCTCTCTTTCCTGTTTCCTGACAGTGTTAAGGGTGTGTGTGGGCTGCAGGCCTTTCTAACAACCGGCTACCTGCAGACTGCAAGTGCGCTATTAAAAACTCCAGGACTCAATCCTTCAATATGTAGCTTCTATAATAATTTACTATACTATAAAACACTTCCTACTTAGCAGAATGGAAAGAACAAGAAGATAGACAGTGTTATATAATACATGAATTTGCATAAACACTGAGGATGAGACATGCTATCAGGAATGAATGGTGATCACTGGGCTCTCAGTGTTCCCCTGACTGGCCTTGGAGAAACTGCCATTCTTAATGCCCTTGAACCTCATTCTGACCAACCCTGTCATGATCTGTGCCCAGAAATGACACCACGAAGAGCCCATGCTGTGTGGGAACTCCTTCATTCTAAAGAAGGTAAGGATCTCCTCCAGCTGCTCTGGACTTTCAATAATACAGTGTAGCTTTATGTTCTCAAGGAAGGAATGACTACTGTGTTGCTTGCTGCAGTTGCACAGGATATTAGGGCCTGGGCTGCTCTGCTTGCAATCCTAGCTACTCAGGAGCCTGAGATCTGAGGGTGGCACTTTTGAAGACAGCCTCGTGAGGCAACTGGGGAGACTCTTATTCAGTTGACCAGCAAAAAGCTGCAAGTTGGAGGTGTGACTCAAGTGTTGGAGCACTAGCCTGGAACAGAAAAGCTCTGGCATAGTGTCAAGGCCCTGCGTTGAAGCCCCAGAACCAGCAAAAGAAAAAAAAAAAAAAAAGCATGTAATATCATTGAAAGATTTTATTGAGTGATACTCTTAGGTATAGTTATGGAAAACATGCATTGCATCGAAGGTGCAAACAATGTTATGAATGGTTTTCTGAAGTTTTCATCTTTACTTTTTGACAGTGCTGGGGCTTGAACTTTGGGCCAAGGCACTGTCACTGAGGTTATGTGGCTCAAGGCTAAGGCTCTAGTGCTTGAGCCACAGTGCCACTCTTTTATCTTCTGTGCTGCTTACTGGAGATGTGAGTCTCTGAGACTCTCCTTCCCTGGCCTGGTTTGGAACAATGATCCCCAGATCTCTGTCTCCTTGCACCAGATGCAGGAGACGGTCTGTGACATTTTCCTTTTAACATAGGGACTCCTCTCTTAGAGTCCTTAACTTCAATCCCAGAAAAAGAATTTCTGGACAATTCACAGTGATAAGGAAACTTGGCTGAGTTCTACTCAGGCAGTAAGCAAGCCAGTAGACCAAAAGCAGACAGAAATTCAGAAAGCAAGGGCACACTCTTAAAAGAGTGCAGGTCCTGTCTTGGAGAGACAGAGATAGGCAGTTCCTTGGCTGTTGAGACTATTAATATGGTAAAGGCAGGGGGTGTGACTTCAACTGTATGCCAAGATAGGTGTTTTCTCTTTGCCCTAATCACCAACAGTTGGGGGTTGGTGTTATGTCTTGAGTTTCTGGATGTTTGGGGCTCTCTTGGCAGGTGGAACCCATCCTGCCTTGGAGCAGTTCCTTTTCTTTGAGAAAAGGAAAGCCCCCCCGTTGTCTACATTTTGATTGGGGGTTTCTTAAGTTTGTGGGGAGCGTTTTATTCGGGAAGGCATACATCCTGCCAGAGAAATGTTATTTTTGGGGCTGAGAAATGTGTTTCTCAGGAAGGGATGCATCCTGTTGTGCCTCTGAAGCTGAGATAGTGATTGTATGTTTCTAAACACCACATTACTGAGTTGCCTTCACCAGGCCTCATTCTTCTGAACTTATCCGGCCTCATTTCCCCATGACTAACTTTGGTCCCTTAATCTTAGGAGAAGTTGATGGACTAGCTTTAACCTTGAGTTTTTTGATTCCTGGCAGCCTTTTACCCTGCTTCCTTTTCTGTAGTCGATCCTGCCTTATCCCTGAATGGGTAAAATGAACCACCAGTGGCTGACTGCTTCTAGTAACATTTAAGTCTTAGAATGGAGCATAGGTGACTCACAGCAGTAATTCTATCTACTCAGGAGGCTGAGACCTGAAGATCCCAGTTCAAAGCCAGCTTGGCCAGGAAAACCCATGAGATTCATTTCTCCACTAATTTACCAAGAAGAAGAAGGAGGGAGAGAGAGAGGGAGAAGGAAAAGGAGAGGGAGGAGAGGGAGGGAGAAAGAGAAGGAGGGGGAGGAGAGGGAAGAGAGGGAGGGGTGGGTGAGAGAAGGAGAAGAAGAGAAATGGGGAAATGGAAGTATAGCTCTGTTGGGAGAACACTCAGATTTAGCAAAGGAAACTCTGAGACAGCATGTAGGTCATGAGATCAAAGCCCAATACCTGCACAAACTTTATTCTAAAGGTGTCATAACCATGTGGCTCCAAAGGCTGAGGACTGGCCACTGTTGCTCAACGCCCTGCAGAGAAATCGCCCAGACACTTTTTTTTTTTTTTTTTTTTTGGCCAGTCCTGGGGCTTGGTCTCAGGGTCTGAGCACTATCTCTGGCTTCTTTTTTTTTTTGGTCAAGGCTAGCACTCTGCCACTTGAGCCACAGCGCCACTTCTGGCCATTTTCTGTATATGTGGTGCTGGGGAATTGAACCCAGGGCTTCATGTATACAAGGCGCGCACTCTTGCCACTAGGCCATATCCCCAGCCCGTCAACCAGACTCTTGTCTCTCATCAAGCACCAAGAAAAGCTGGAAGGGGAGCTGTGGCTCTAGGGGTAGAGCACAAACTAGCCTTGAGCAACCATGCTCAGGGTAAGCACCCAAGACCCGAGTTCCAGTGCCTAGAGAGGAAGGTATTCCATGTGGAATGTGGGTTATTCCATATCGTCTCTTCCACATGCCATGCAGTATTCCGGGGTGTGCCTTGTTCATCCGCCCCTCCACAGCACCGTACAGTGTGGCCATCGCTGAGGCCGCTGAGGCCACTCATGCCAAGAAGAACCATTGGTTTCTTTTTTTTTTTTTTTTGGCCATTCCTGAGCCTTGAACTGAGGGCCTGAGCACTGTCCCTACCTTCTTTTGCCTCAAGGCTAGCACTGATCCACTTTAGCCACCACCCCTTTTCTGGCCTTTTCTATATATGTGGTGCTGGGGAATCGAACCCATGGCTTCATGTAAAGGAAGCAAGAACTTTTGCCACTAGGCCATAGAACTGTTGATTTCTGTGCATACCCTTTCTCCCCTCTACCTACCTGAGTTGGCATCATCTCAAGGCTTGTCTGTTGAACTTGTCCCTGTTGCACTGTCAAATGGGAACTTTCTTGGTCTCCTCGGTATGGGCAAGTCTTCAGTCAATCAACTCATCTAAGACAACACCAGAGGACATATACTAGACAGAATCCACAGACAGAAACCATCTTTGTGAGAGGCTTTAGGCCTGACTATCTGCGGGTGAGAAAGACTATAAACATCACACCTCTGGGAAAGCCTTCAGTCATCATGGAAGGTTGGCTCCCTCAAAGTAAAAACGGCAGAGAGAAACCGTGGGTGTCACTTGGGGGAAAGCTGTGAACTGATCTACTCCTCGTATACAGACTCAAATGATGCACACTGATGAAAATCCATGAGAACATTTTTCATGTGAGAAATACTTCTGTCTATACTCAGCCCTTCAATGTCATGTGGGAATATAAAAAAGAAAGAATATAGCTGTATGGGGTACTATATCTTGCTCTTATATTATGCACATAAGAACTATGACTATGACTCAACTTTTAGTGTAAATTTAAATATGATGAACGAGAACCAGAAAAGCCAACTAGTGACCCAAACTCTGTTTGGCTAGTCAGTCCCTATGCACAACCACATTTAAAGATGTATGTGTGTAATCTGCTTGGATTCTAGTGAATGTAGGAGTCTGTACTTACAATGTTAGTTTCAAATACCCTAAGGGCCTTAGCGGGAAGGAAACTCCCCAAAATGTATAAAACAGCTGATAACCCTAGGCTCATGGCCTCTTAGGGTCAGGTTGCCCAGTGCACAGAGGGCCAAGCTCAAGCTTGCAATAAAGACTCCTTTGCTTTTGCATTGGTGTGGGTCTCTCTCTGGTGGTTCTGGTGGGGCTCCGGCGAGCATAAATTCAATTCCTCTCCCCAGTGGCCCAGGTTGGAGTGGGAGATCTGGGCATTGCTGAGGGAAACCCAAAGCCTTATTCTAACTCAGTCACAAGCAGTTGTTTGTTTGATATAATTTTAAACCCCTTTGTACTGGGGGAAGTGTCCCAGGGAGGGGGTCTCCTGCCCCTTCATTAGTCTACCACTCACAGACAGTCTTCAGTAAAAAGATGGATTTATTGGGGAATTAAGAATAATGGGGTTGGGGATATGGCCTAGAGGCGAGAGAGCTAGTCTCGTATACATGAGGCCCTGGGTTCGATTCCCCAGCACCACATATACAGAAAACAGCCAGAAGTGGCACTGTGGCTCAAGTGGTAGAGTGCTAGCCTTGAGCAAAAAGGAAGCTAGGGACAGTGCTCAGGCCCTGAGTCCAAGTCCCAGGACTGGCCGAAAAAAAAAAAGAATAAACTGACCTGACAGGGCCACAACCCAGACTTGGGAAGTGCTGGAGCTGCCGATTTATAGAGTTATAAAGGCCAAGGCAGAGTATGCTACGCCACACACAGGTGGCCAGTGGAGTTACGACCTTTTACATAGTATCTGCTTGAATGAACCTTTCATCTAGTTAGAGTTGGAGGGTGGATTGAGGGTTGGTGCGGAGGACAATGACTGTTGTTTATATTGAGTGGGTAAATCTTCCTGAAGTCAGGGCAGGACCCTCAACTCTGAAGCTCTGGGCTGACGGAGATAATGGAGATGGAGTCAGCTTCTGCCCTCTTTCACTGGCCAGATCTGGCCTCCATCACCATCTTGATGTTTTATGACTAGTTGTTACCCCTAGGAAACTTCATGAACTGAATTCAGTCTGAAGGTATACATGTAGGAGAAAAGTGGAAATAAATGTGGAATATAGGAAAAAATGGAAAGCATTGGGTAAAATTTGGAAAATTGGATAGACCCCAATAAAGAGGCTTGTATTGTAATAGGGAGGTCGGATCTGGCTAGCGCCATCACTGGCCACACTGTGAATTGTACTACCTGCCATCTTGGCTTCATGGTGTGCTTGCTGGCCAATAGGTTATGAACCTGTCAGTCAAGTGCCTGGCTCTGGGAGCTTCCTGTGACCCAACCCCTAGACCTGATCCTATTTAGGGTCAGGCCAGCTCAGGTGCCATTGTTTGCCTCTCCATGTTTGTTTCCCCATGTCCTGTCTCCTAGCTGGTCTCCAGTGTCCATGGCATCCCAAGTCAGCTCTCCATTGGAGCTGGATTGGTTTGCTGGTATGGTTTTTGTTCTTTCTTCCCTCTCTGGCCTGTTTCCCCACAGTGTTCCCTGTATGTGTGGGCTGCAGGCCTTTGTAACGTTGTGCAGTGTGGCCAGCGCTGAGGCCACTCATGCTGAGGGGTCCCAGCTGTTGCCCTAAAGAAATGGTGGTTTCTTTTCTTTTTTGGCCAGTCCTGAGCCTGGAACTCAGTGCCTGATCACTGTCCCTGGCTTCTCTTTCCTCACTCTGCCACTTGAGCCACAGCGCCATATCTGGCCCTTTCTATACATGTGGTGCTGGGCAATCGAACCCTGGGCTTCATGTATATGAGGCAAGCACTCTAACCACTAGGCCATAGCCAAGCCCAGAACCATTGCTTTCTGGGCATACCCAGTCTCTTCTCTACCTACCTCAGTTGGCGTCATCTCAAGGCTTGTCTGTTGAACTTGTCCCTGTTGCACTGTCAAATGGGAACTTTCTTGGGTATTGTAGGAACCTCTGAACATTGAAGATGTAACTGTGAACTTCACCCCCAAAGAGTGGGACCTGATGAACGCAGCACAGAGGAAGCTGTGGAGCGATGTGATGTCAGAGGTTGCCTGTCTGCTGGAGTCCATCGGTGAGTAACGGGACCCGTCCAGTGTGCATATATAGTTGCCAATGTGGATGTATAAAATTAAACACATATATGTACATATACATTCACTCAGCTTCTTTCCACTGGAATTTCTACTTGAATTCACTCTGAGAATGTACTTTTGATGGTAGCTTATATATATATATATTTTTTTTTTATTTTTTTTATTTTTTTTTTTTGTCAGTCCTGGGGCTTTGGACTCAGGGTCTGAGCACTGTCCCTGGCTTCTTTTTGCTCAAGGCTATCATTCTGCCACTTGAGCCACAGCGCCACTTCTGGCTATTTTCTATATATGTGGTGCTGGGGAATTGAACCCAGGGCCTCATGTATATGAGGCAGGCACTCTTGCCACTAGGCCATATCCCCAGCCCAGTAGCTTGTATTTTGTTAAGGCAGAAATAGAAACTGAGGGATTACTTCTGAATCCACCCCTAGACCATGTATTGTATTTTCCCATTGCTTGTGAACATGGAGTTACATGAACAGTATCTTAATCTAATTTGAAGCCACTGTGGGATTTCTGAAATTCAATATATTACCTTGATTACCGATATATTGTCTTCTCTTAGCTACTCTATTTCTAATTACAATCATAGCTACACAAGAAAGCTGAAATCTGAGGATGGTGGTTTGATGCCATCCAAACAGGAGAACTCTGGGCAGACTCTCTTACTCAGCACAAAAAAGCAGAAAGTGGGGCTGTGGCTCAAGTGGTTGAGCACTAGCCTTGAGGCAGAAATCTCAGCAACAGCACACAAGTCCTGATTTGAAGCAGCAATGATGACAGAAATTATCATTCATGATCGTGAATATGACAGGAGGTACTTTTTCTAAGAATTGTTTTCTTTCCTTTGATTCATTGAATGACTACTCAAATGGGGATTAAGTTGCTTTTAAAAATCTCCTCCTGGTTTCATGCCAGGTATGCTTTAAAACATTTCTTACAGGCATTTCCTTTCCACATGGCAAAGATGGCCATCTTTACATACAACAAGTCAGCAGGAAGGTCCACGTGACCCCGTCAGTGGTAAGTTACAGGGATGCGACTGCTATTGTGACCAGTAAAGACTTGGCAATGGAAAGAGTAGCTGGTAAAGCAAGTGCCTGCCTCATTGTTGAGCTGAGGAAATTGCTTGGATAATAGCTCCACATAGTTTGAATTTTGTAAGGAAAACAACAGGATTTCAAAACCTTCATCTCAGGGTCTTAGTGGTAGAGTGCTTGCCTAGCATACATGAAGCCCTGGCTTTGATTTCTCAGTACTATATGAACAGAAAAAGCCAGAAGTGGTGCTGTGGCTGAAGTGGTAGAGCACTAGCCTTCAGCAAAAGAAGCTCAGAACAGTGCCCAGGTCGGGAGTTGAAGCCCCATGATTAGCAAAAGCAAAAATGATAACAAACTTAATCTCAGATATGCAATATAAAATAGTCCAAACCCAAAGATTTTTCCTATCTATGTGTGTGTCTATGTCTCCCTCTTCCTATATGCATATACTCTCTCTCTGTCTCTCTCTTTCTGTCTGTTTCTTTTTCTCTCTCTGTGTGTCTCTCTCTGGCTCTCGCTCCCTCTGTGTCTCTGTCACACACACAAAAAACCACACAAAAAAACCACTATCTAGAAATTAACTTGATTCTTCTGTTGTTGACATCCTGCATGGAGCATGTCTTTGACACTTTCAAGCTGGCGATATGAAAGAAAAAAATAAGTTGGTTGTTGTTTTTGTTTGTCCTGAGGCTTGAACACAGTTCCTGGGTACTCTCCCTCAGCTTCTTTCCTCAAGGTTAGCACTCTACCACTGCAAGTACAGCATTGTTTCCATCTTTTAGTGAATAGTTTATTGGAGTTAAGAGTCTCATGGACATTCCGGAACTGGCTGACTTTGAATCATGATCCTCAGATCTCATCCATGTGGGTAGGTAGGATTACAGGCGTGAGCTATCAGTGCCCAGTTATAATATGCTTTATGTCTAGGCTAAGTAGTCTAGTATTCTCATGTAGAGATATGGCCATAGAGGTGAATGTGAAAAATTGATGATCATGTTTCATCATCTTCCCACAGCAGAAATCTCTTTATCTGCAACGCTCACTGGACAGGATTGACTCGACAGTAACAAAGACTCACTGCTCTTCATTGACACAGAGTTTGCTAAAGGATGCAGAGGCCATCTCCTGTGTTAGCCTACACCGGGGAGAGAACCACCATGAATATTCACGTACTCCTGAGCACATGGAACACAAAGAAATTGATCATCTAAATGACAATGGCATTATAAAGAATTCATTAGATATTACACAATGCAGTAAGTCTCTCAAAGAAAACAGACAGTGTGACTGTGGTCTGTGTGCTAAAGTCTTTGTTGAGAGCAATGAACGCTGTAAACACAATGTAACTGACATTGCAGGGAAATCACATGGTTGTAGCTTGTGTAGGACAGCCTATGTTCTTTCAAAGTTCAGTCACCATAGGACTGCACATGATGTAGACAAAGCGAGTGAGGATAGTGACCTGGGGCATGTGGTCAGTCAACCCAGGGAGCTCAGTTGGCAGGATGGAGGAGACACTAGCCAGGAAGTTGATGACAGCCACCAGTGTACTACCCCCTCCATTCAGCCAAGTCACTTCCGGCAGCAGGAGGACATGTCCACTGGAGGAGGGGCAGATGAAGGTCCCCTCTGTGTGTGGGAAGCGGTCACTCAGCCGTCTCTTTCTGGATGTCAGGAAGGAGCACATGCCAGAGAGAAAGCACAGGCATGCCCTCCCAGTGGGGAAGCCTCCCAAAGGCCCAGTGACCTTAAGACACATAACAGAAAACACACTGAAGAGAAACGGCATGAGTGTCTCATCTGTGCTAAAGCCTTCAAATGGCCATGGTATGTTAAGAAACATAGCGTAGTGCACACTGGAGAGAAACCCTATGAATGTCACACCTGTAGGAAAGCCTTCACTCAGCCATCTTCTCGTTCCTCACATGGGAGAATACACACTGGAGAAAAGCCCTATGAATGTCGCACCTGTGGGAAAGCCTTCAATAAGCCATCTCAGCATGCCAGACACGAGAGAACACACACTGGAGAGAAACCCTATGAGTGTCGCACCTGTGGGAAAGCCTTCACTGATCCATATTCTCGTTCCTCACATGAGAGAATACATACTGGAGAGAAGCCCTATGAATGTCGCACCTGTGGAGAAGCCTTCACTTACTCATATCAACGTGCCACACACGAGAGAACTCACACTGGAGAGAACGCCTATGAATGTCGCACCTGTGGGAAAGCCTTCACTCAGCCATCTCACCGTGCCAGACACGAGAGAATACACACTGGAGAGAAACCCTATGAATGTCACACCTGTGGGAAAGCCTTCAGTGATTCATCTCAACGTGCCAAACATGAGAGAATACACACTGGAGAGAACCCCTATGAATGTCGCACCTGTGGGAAAGCCTTCAATCACCCATCTCACCGTGCCCGACACGAGAGAATACACACTGGAGAGAAACCCTATGAATGTCGCACCTGTGGGAAAGCCTTCACTGATTCATCTCAACGTGCCAAACATGAGAGAATACACACTGGAGAGAAGCCCTATGAGTGCTGCACCTGTGGGAAAGCCTTCAATCAGCCATCTCAGCGTGCCAGACACGAGAGAACACACACTGGAGAGAAGCCCTATGAATGTCGCACCTGTGGGAAAGCCTTCACTGATCCATCTTCTCGTTCCTTACATGAGAGAATACACACTGGAGAGAAACCTTATCAGTGTCACTTCTGTGGGAAACCCTTCACTACATCATCTCAGTGTGCCAAACATGAGAGAATACACAGTGGAGACAAACCCTATTAGTGTCACTTCTGTGAGAAAGCCTTCACTGTGCAATCTTGTCGTGCCGCACATGAGAGAATACACACTGGAGAGAAGCCCTATTAGAGAGACACATCTTTGGGGAAGCCTTTACTACGCCATCTTAACGTGTTGCAGATGAGGGAACAGAACTGGAGAGTAGCCTTATGAGTGTCACTTCTGTGGGAAAGTTTTCTGTTTAGCCTCCAGTCTTTTGCAACATATGAAAGTAAATACTAGAGAAAAAAATGATGCGTGTCATCAGGGAAGGAAATCATTCAGTATCTCATTTAAACCTTGTCAGGACAAGAAATGAGAGCAATCACACAAATGCAACCTGTGTATATAAGGTTTTGGT
The DNA here is from genome assembly GCF_023159225.1 of Perognathus longimembris pacificus. Classification (NCBI taxonomy): domain Eukaryota; kingdom Metazoa; phylum Chordata; class Mammalia; order Rodentia; family Heteromyidae; genus Perognathus; species Perognathus longimembris. The sequence continues at coordinate 27,450,562 of NC_063180.1, forward strand.
ATACCCTGTAACCTTACAAAGTAAGAGCTATCCTCGCGGAGGGAGAACTCAGGAGTCTCATCTGTATGGGCAAGTCTTCAGTCACCCAACTCATCTAAGACAACACCAGAGGACATATACTAGACAGAAACCATCTTTGTGAGAGGCTTTAGGCCTGACTCTCCATGGGCAGGAAAGACTATGAACATCACAGCTCTGTGAAAGACTTCAGTCATCATGGAGGGTTGGCTTCCTCAAAGAACAAACGGCAGAGAGAAACTGTGGGTGTCACTTGGGGGAAAGCTGTGAACTGATCTACTCCTCGTATACAGACTCAAATGATGCACACTGATGAAAATCCATGAGAACATTTTTCATGTGAGAAATCCTTCTGTCTATACTCAGCCCTTTAATGTCATGTGGGAATAAAAAAGGAAAGAACATAGCTGTGTGGTGTACTATATCTTGCTCGTATATTATCCACATAAGAACTATGACTATGACTCAACTTTTAGTGTAAATTTAAATATGTTGAAAGAGAACGAGAAAAGCCAACTAGAGACCCAAACTCAGCTTGGCTAGTCAGTCCCTGTGCACAAACACATTTAAAGATGTATGTGTGTAATCTGCTTGGATTCTAGCGAATGTAGCAGTCTGTAGTTACAATGTTAGTTTCAAATACCCTAAAGGCCTTTGCAGGAAGGAAACTCCTAATCCATACTTAATGGAGAAATGTTGTGTTTTGGTTCTTTGTTGGTCTTATGGCTTGAACTTGGTGTGAGGGCTGTCAACTATCCTTTTGCTCTTTTTTTCTCTAGGCTAGCACTCTACCACTTTTAGCCACAGCCTCAATTTCGGCTTTCTAGTTTAACTCGAGAACTTACCTGGTCCGGCTGGCTTTCAATTTTGATCCTTAGATAATTAGCCTTCTGAGTTGCTAGGATTACAGGCATGAGCCACCAGCACTGGGGTACAATCGATTTGTAAGTAATAGGAGAGCAAGTCACTTGACATACCTCATTTGTCTTTAATTTTGTGAACAAATATTCATCTAAGCAACAGGTATGGCATGCAAAACACACTCTAGTGACAACTTCTGAAAACTCTTAAGTATTCCATGTAAATGAATGATTGACTTTTATAGTTGATAACTTTTTTGTTTAACAGCCAAGTTTTTGGTAAATGGAATGTTCCCTATTGTATAGGATATTTAGTGTCATGAGTGATAAAAATCTCTGAGTGAACAACGATGTCTTTTTAAACAGTAAGATTCACTGAGGAAGCTTGATCTTAAAAAGAAAGTGGAGTCATTTCTGATTTATTGGATGTCAAAGTATCTTTAAACAATATATAGGTATGTATGAATATATATGTACAATTGTGAGATTGCATACAATTAATAAGAGGAATCATCACATGTAGATTTGGATGACATGCAATCCAAACTAAAGGTCAACCAGACAGAACCTAATTTGCAGATAGAATTAGGAATACAGATTTCAAATAATTGAAAGACTAGTTTGAGAAGATCTGACATTTATTTTGTTCTACTTTTTATCATGAAGTTTAAACCAGAACATTGGATCTGAACTCCTTGATAGGTGAGAAGATATTGAGCCCATACTTTGGGCCATCCCTTCCTTCAATATCCTTTCCACTGACATAATTTCCAACTTCTTCACATCAGCAGAAATCCCCAAGTGTGCTGAGAAACACAGCACAGGGTTTTGTCTTCTTCCCAAGTGTCTGGGAATGGCATGAATACGTCAAACGTGAGTGCCTGGGTATGCAGCCTAAGGCATTGGGGGCTCCTCGGTCCTCCTCAGTATTTGGGTGTTACCATGTCTGTTGGTCAGGCCATCAAAATACTCCTGATGTTTGTACTTAAACATCTCCTTTGGGCAGAGTAATGGTGGGAGCTCCTTTAAGTCAAATCATCATGACAGCCTTGAGATACCTTACATAAAATCTATGGAAACATATATCATTTACATCAAAAGTGCCTGGCTCGAGTGTCTCAGATATGTAATCCCAGCTTTTCAGGAGGCTGAGAACAGAAGATAATTTTTTGAAGCTAGCCCAGGCAGGAAGTCTATGTGACTCTTACTGACTGCCCCAAAGTCACCTTTGGAAATGATGGCTCAAGGGGTAGAGTGCGAGCCTTGAGTAAAGAAGCTCAGGCACACAACACACAAACAGACCCTGAACTCAAGCCCAAGGAATCAACAGAAGAAAAGAAAAAAAAATGAGAAGCTCCTTATGAAAGAGTTTTCTGATTTTATGTAAGTGGTCACTGGTGTCATATTTTCAATAATGTGGAAAAAGTGTGCTTCTCAAGGGTTAAATCAAACCCCATTTTCAGGCAGCCCCTATTTTGTTGTCTGTTTAAACTATGAGCAAACCCAGGACAAGCTTATTCGGGTCCAGCCGGTCAAGAACTCTAACCGACCCCAGAATGCCTCGAGCCCTGAGCCAATCAGATTTGTACCTGTGTCCTAATCTTGCTTGCTTGAACACCTGATTGCTGTAACTTTTTTTTTGCCTTTATAAGCTCTGTGCAATCGCAGGTAGGGGCTTCCTCCTAACCTCTGCTGTGTCTGTGGGTAGGACGAGGCCTGAGTTGCAGCTCACCTGAATAAAGCCTTGCCTTCTTTTTGCATTTTGGAATGTCTGGGTCTCGGTGGTCTTCTTGGTGTTCTCGCGACTTGGCATAACACTTCTCTATATAACTTCTCAAATTACCTATATTAAGGTTACTGATGAGCATATCTTTAAAAGTAACAGATGGTGCTTAGAAAGTATATTAAATACCATTATAGTTTGCTGTAAGATATACAGATATTTTTAAAATTGGAAATAAATGATGAAATGTCAAGATACCGAGCATTTTCAAAAACATTTCACATGTGCCTGCATATGTAGTGTATTTTTAACTTGTTTAATACAATATATTCATGTTTTTGTGTTTTGATAGTGTAATATTCCCAGTATACTTCTGCTTTTAAAACTTTGTCCCCGGGGATGGGGATATGGCCTAGTGGCAAGAGCGCTTGCCTCGTATACATGAAGCCCTTGTTTTGATTCCCCAGCACCACATATACAAAAAATGGCCAGAAGTGGTGCTGTGGCTCAAGTGGCAGAGTGGTAGCCTTGAGCAAAAGGAAGCCAGGGATAGTGCTCAGGCCCTGAGTCCAAGGCCCAGGACTGGAAAAAAAAAAAACTTTGTCCCCAGGACTGGGCTGTTGTGGAACACTTGTAGACTTCTGGGTGGAGGAAACAGGTCATTTGTGGTATGTCCTTGAAGGCTCTCCCAGGAATCTCTTCTGCTCTCCTTCCACCCTCCCATCCTCCTCCTCCCTCTGATCTCCTCCTTCCCTTCTCTGATATTTTCAGTGTCTCCCTCAGCCTTCTTCCTGCCTGCTAGGAAGTGTGGTAATTCTCTGCTCCATTTTCCCACTGTGCTCATGTTGTGTCCAGTGCATGGGTCTCAGGAACGGAGAACAGAATCCTTTGAAATAATGAATCAAAATAAATCCTTTGTCGCCTTAACTGTCTGTGTCCTGAATTTTTATTACAGTGATGTAAATCAACACCAAGGTAAAAAGGGTTTACAAAAGGAGGAAAGCCATTAGCAGTGGGTGCCTCGCTGATGAACACATAGTGTCTGGTGGTAGAGAAGGGAAGAGATCAAGGGGGTGAGGTGGGGGCAGAGGGGGGGATGTCTCGGGAGGAGTGGCCAGCAATCTCTCAATGTGGCATTGGAGGAGTTAGTGAGTTTGGAGTGGCAGCTGGGCTCTCCGTTCTTAGCTAAAGCTCATATTCTCTAAAACTCTGACTCTCAGGAGGTGACGGGGAGTCGTCCTCAAGTACTCCTCAGACTCACTCAGCAAGCTGCCACTTCACTGGGTTGTGCACTAGACTGGGACAGAACAATCCATGCTCCCTGTGGGCAGATGAACAGGACCCCTCAATTTACAAAAGTTGACTGGATGTATCCAAGTACCTTTCCCAGAAGCTGACTTTGTCTGGGTCTTCTTAAATGTTCTTCTGAGGTGCTGGGAATATGGCCTAGTGGCAAGAGTGCTTGCCTCCTATACTTGAAGCCCTGGGTTCCATTCCCCAGCACCACATATACGGAACAAGGCAAGAAGTGGCTCTGTGGCTCAAGAGGTAGAGTGCTAGCCTTGAGCAAAAAGATGCCAGGGACAGTGCTCAGGCCCTGAGTCCAAGGCTCAGGCCTGGCAAAAAATAAGTAAAATAAATAAACGTTCTTCTGAATTACAGATACTCTATTAGAAGTCCCTGGTTTCAGCTGCAGTATAATAAATTCACTTGAGTTGGAGACAACAATCACGTGAAAGGGATAAATTTTGAGTTGGGTGCCAGTGACTCACACTTGTAATCCTAGCTTCCTCATTTATTACCCTGGTCCTGGGGCTTGAACTCAGGGCCTAAGTACTGTCCTTAAACTTCTTTGTGCTCAAGCCTAACACTATACCTTTTGAGCCACAGAGCCATTTCTGGCTTTTTCTGTTTATGTGGTGCTGAAGGATAGACCCCAGGGCTTTGTGCATGCTAGGCAAGCACTCTACCGCCAAGCCACATTCGTAGCCCATAATCCTAGCTTAAGAAGCTGAGATATGAGGATAGAGGTTCAAAGACATCCCAGGCAGGATAGTCCATGAGACTTATCTCCATTAAATTACTGAATACCTCCAAATTGGGCAGTGGTTCACGTTGGTAGAGCAAGAGCCTTGCAGCAAAAGAGCTCAAGGACAGTGCCAAAGCCCTCAGTTCAAGCCTCGTTATGTACCAAAAGAAAAAAGAATTTGTTAAGCATCAGAAAATCTGCAAACATTTGGGCTATCATGTAGAAATCTAAAAATCAGCTGTACACCACTGGCTCACACCTGTCATCCTACCTATTCAGGAGGCTGAGATCTGAGGATCTAGGTTCAAAGCCAGCCCAGGTAGGAATGTCAGTGAGACTCTTATCTCCAACTAGCCACAGGAAAACCAGAAGCGGCACTGTGGCTCAAGTGGTAGAGCACTAGCATTGAGTTGATAAAGCTAGGGACAGCCCACTGGCCCAGAGTTCAAGCACCCCTCCGCAAATGCAAATTTAAAGTTCATTCAAGGCCAAATCTTGAAGAAGCCCTGTCCTCTTATTAGTCCATAGGGAATAGACCCATGAGGTTTCTTCAGGAGTCTACTGGAAGCCAGTTTTACTGAGCAGGGCGGGAAAGGAGTTCCTCGCAGCAGAGCTGAGAACTCGTGCCCTTGCAGGAGAAGCAGGTCTCTTGTCATGACAATGGTCTGGGGAAGACACTGTGCTGTTTTTGGAAACAGGGACTCCAAGGCTAGGCAAGATGGGGAAACAACAAGTTCCAGTTTGTTATGGCCCTGCTAAGGCAAGAATCATTGCAGTATGACAGGGGTGTTGTAGGTGTCTGTTTCTTATCAAGTTGAAGCAATTTCCTCATGCAGATATTCACCTTTGCTCCTAACAGTTCCATCTGCAGGACTGCCCTCCGTTCTATCTGCTTCCAGAACACTATGTTTAGACATGTGCTGAGAACGTAATACTAAAACCTTGAAGACAGAATATGTGGATAACTAACACAGTACCTGCCTGACATTTTACATCAGATTACCTGTGGTGAGGAGGTTGAACTCTATGACTTTGGGGTGCACTGCTGCTTGTAAGCCAAGAATTGATACATATTTACTGCAAGTGACCAGAGTGGATACATCATGTTACTCATTATGTAACCAACTTGAGATTTGATAGGCTTTCCTTCTTGGTGAAACTTGACATTATAGATCATACTGGACATGGAAAATATTCTAAGTATTTCCTAGCTTGAGGTTGAGGGAGAAAGAGAGATTGGTTGACAGGGAAGGGTTACTTTTGGAGCAGTACAAGTTAGTGTCTAGCAGAGAGTCCGTTAGTTATGTAGGTCAACCTCTTCCTTTCACAGACACCAGAATCTTCGCAGAAAACTTTGAAGGCAAACCTCTGTTTAAAGCCAGGACTACAGCTGTAGAACTCAGTGCCCAAATACCCATCTAACTCTTCTGTCCTCTTCCTTTTTACCTATTTTTCTCAGGTTATCAATCAATAAGTAATGAACAGGTATGTGCTTGAGAGATGAGACACAAAGACAAATACAATCACTATTTCCATCCAGGAGTAGCTGGTGGCTGAGGAAGGATATTTTCATCTAACATTAAAATCTGGATCAACATAACATTAAGCAGCTCAAATTTCTGACGTGCAAGAGAAGATGCAGAGAGCTTTGCTCCCAGGCGTGACCAGCATTGTGGAGCATCTTCTGTTTTGCTCTTGCAGCAAGTGCCTTGTTCTTCAAGTACACTCTTTTCTTACAGCAGAAGGGTGTCAGCTCAGATCTGCAGCCCCCGATCCTGACTTCGAAGGTAAGGCATTCTGCTTCACAGTGCCTGTCCATTCTCATACAGCGCAGTCTTCTCTAAGCGCCTTCCCTGTCTGCGTGGAAGAAGCAGTTGGTTATGAGTTACTAGAAAGGGAAGCAAAGCTGTATCACCAGTCTCCCATCAGAATTCCTCTCACGTAGGCATCAAAAGATCAGGAATATATGTATTCCCTGAATAGAGTGGTCTGAGCTCCAACCTCCAGTAAAATAAATACAATATCTTTACTAGTTAATTAGGAAAAATTAAAAACTTTTCATTCCCAAAAAATCAAACATGCATTTTATATGCAAACAGGTATAATTATGATTATGTTATACTAATAAAATATTTCTTGCAATTATGCTGGCTTCATACTTTCTAACTTGAATAAACAATCTGACCAAAAAATATTTCCTGGCTGGGTGCCAGTGGCTCACACCTGTAATCCTAGCTACTCAGGAGGATGAGATCTAAAGATCATGGTTCAAAGCCACCCGAAGAAGAAAGTCTGTGAGACTCTTATCTCCAACAAACTACTCAGCAAAAGCATGGAGAGGGTCTGTGTCTCAATTGGTAGAGCACTAGCCTTGAGCTGAAGAGCTCAGGGGCAGCACCCAGGCCAAGAGTTCAAGCCTCAGGATGGACAAAAAGAATTCCAAATTTAGTGTCTGATATGGAGAAAAAGGAAATTCTGTAAATTTTCTATTACAGGCAGATAAATGATAGATCATGCACTTTGCCCTATATTCGTGGAGTTTTATACACAAAGCAAAAATAAATGCATGCTAGTCTTCCCCATGGTGTTCTGCAAAGTACATCTTCTGAGCCAGCCTGTCAATCACCCTTCCAAACAGCCATGCGTGGCCACTGCAGGGCTGACACCACACTGTGCCCCAGCAGGGCTCAATGAGGAGTTTCTCACACAGCACATGCAACTCACTGTTTGTTTGTTTTTTGACTCTCACATTTCAGTCCCTTCCTTTCTTCAGTTTCCTTTCCATACCACATTAGTTTCCTTCTTCTTTATTGTAATCAACAGCTCTGTTAGTCTTCACCAAGGTTATATTATCATTCCCATTTAGAGAGAAAATTGCAGCCCAAAGTTCAGCTTGTGAGGATCAGAAGTAAGATTCCAACCCAGGTGGTTTGCCCTGCTAAGGATCACCAGATGTATTCCCAGCTCTGAGCCTGTCAGATCATCAGGGTAATGGGGACCATAACGAGTGGTCCAGTGGTGGTTAGTACTGGGTTCTTACCAAACAGATGTTGCTCAGTTTTGAAGAAAGCATGTGATTCAACATCTTCTCCACATAATCTGTAGTCCTGTAAGGAATGGGTGGAGAAGACGGCCCCAAATGTCTTCCTCATACCTTCTCCCACTGTCTCCCATTTGTGGAAAAAGACTACAAACAGATATTTTGTACCTGATTTTGTTTGTTTGTTTGTTTTTCCAGTCCTGGCCTTGAACTCAGGGCCTGAGCACTGTCCCTGGCTTCTCTTTGTGCAAGGCTAGCCCTCTGCCACTTGAGCTCCAGCGCCTCTTCTGGCCGTTTTCTATACATGCGGTGCTGGGGAATCAAACAGGAGGCAAGCACTCTTGCCACTAGGCCATATTCCCAGCCCTTCTCCCTAATTTTGAAAGGGAGGGCTTCAAGCATGTAGACCCCCATCTCTGGCAGTGCTGTGGTGCTTTGTCCTTGCTTTCAAAAGGTCACAGTAAATAACACTCCTCAGGACAATTTTCTGGAACTCCTAGGTAGAACCAAACTTCTATTACTGTGGCTTTTTTTATACTTTGTATCTTCTATGAAACTTATGTCGCATTAGAGAATTGGTGTATCATTTTACATATTCATACCTTTAAAACTTACTGAGTGTGTTTTCTCTTAGAAGCCATTTTTGCTAACCAGCAGAAATAATGGTATAATTAACTTGAAGCAATTCGAGGCAAAGACTTGAAGTTTATTTCTGTGTCTGCCTTTTTTTTTTTTTTTTTTTTTTTTTTTTTGGCCAGTCCTGGGGCTTGGACTCAGGGCTTGGGCACTGTCCCTGGCTTCTTTTTGCTCAAGGCTAGCACTCTGCCACTTGAGCCACAGCACCACTTCTGGCCGCTTTCTATATATGTGGTGCTGGGGAATCGAACCCAGGGCCACGTGAATATGAAGCAATCACTGTTCCCATTAGGCCATATTCCCAGCCTGTTACTTTGTATGCATTTTCCTTACGTTACCTTCTCTTCATATTCCTTACTCACATTACATTCTATTCATTTTCCTTACTCCCTACTCTCGACTAGTTCTGCATAGTATCATTGCTTTTTCTTGGAGTATAATGTTTTTAGAAAGAGAAATATATTTCACCCTCCCTCCCCTCTTATATGATAGCTCATCATATATCTTTAATACCTGTATTTCTATAATACATCTATAACAGCTGTATTTTTCAGAACTGGAACTGAAATATAACTCTAAAGGACAATATACTTCAAAGAAATGGGAAGAGAGTATATTTTCCTGAGGAACCCATATTCCTCCATATTCAATGTATAAATATGATTGGGTTGGTGCTTGCTATTATCTGCTGTTTCATCCCCAGCGATAATGTATAATTGTGTGTGTGTATGTGTGTATGTGTGTGTGTGTGTGTGTGTGTGTGTTTATCTCATAATCAGTTTCAAGCCTTGGAATATAGCAAGAATTCATTAAATGACTGCGGAACAATTGCTGCAATACTGGCATTTTCCATCCTGCAGCCTGTTAGAGAGAAAATTTCCTGTTACTCTGCGTTCCCATGTCTTGTGCTGTTTTACTGTGGCTGAAGGAACTGAGTCCTCCAATCACAGGACTTTGTGAAAATATCCTATCATTACTCATTGCAACAGTTCAGGTTATGTAGAGAACATTTCTTCGTGTTGGGAGTTTTTTGGGAGCGAGCCTTGTCCTTTACATGTTGTAGACAAACTATCACTTATAGACATCTGCTGTTGAAGCAAAGTTGAGTGTTCGAACACCATCATAGGCTATCTCTTCTCTCCCCAGAAGAACTGCCAGTGAGGTCAGGAAGCAAGGGCCCTTAAGGTCAGCTTGTCATCCAGTGACAAGGCCAGGGCCCTAGCTTGCATTCTCATCTTTATACTAGTTCCTTCTCTTACAACTTTCCCTGTTCCCCTCTGCACGCTCCCAGGCTTTCCTGTGATCTCATTAAGATCCTGTCATCCTGGACACTGGCCTTCCTAGTGTCTTCCCATTCCTGCATCCCCAAACTGGGCTTGCCAGTCACGCTCTGCCTCTGTTCTTCCTTCTGGAGGGGGTGCAGGGAAAGAGGAACCCTTCTCCATTTTTGGTGGGAGTGCAAATTAGTGCAACCACTTTGGAGAATAGTATGGAGGTTTCTCAAAAAGCTCAATATAGACCTACCCTATGACCCAGCCATTCCACTCCTAGGTATCTATCCTAAACAGCAAACCCCAAGATATGAAAAAGACATTTGTACTTCCATGTTTATCGTGGCACAATTCACAATAGCCAAAATATGGAAACAACCCAGATACCCCTCCACAGACGAATGGATCCAAAAACTATGGTCCTTATACACAATGGAATACTACATAGCGATTAGGAAAGGTGAAATATTGTTATTCGCAGGGAAATGGTCAGAACTCGAACAAATAATGTTGAGCGAGACAAGCCTAGAACACAGAAAACAAAGGGGCATGATCTCCCTGATATATGACTGTTAACAAAGGGAGATGGAGAGACAGTAGAGACCAAGTTTGTGAAACCAAAAACTGCTTGTCAAATAGTATTCTCCACAGGATTGGGGCAGCGACCCAACAGTATGTAACTAAAAGCAAACAAGTACTCAACATATAAAGGTCAAAAATTGACCTCTCAGGGGAATACAATAGCTCAAAAGCTAGGTATGTACTTTCATATAAGACTACTGTCGACATATGGTCTAATATCGACATTACATTTAAAGCCCTAGGAGAACCTTCTTGGGCGTGGCCACGTGGCTACTGTATATGTTCTTTTTTTTTTTTTTTTTTTTTGGCCATTCCTGGGCCTTGGACTCAGGGCCTGAGCACTGTCCCTGGCTTCTTCCCGCTCAAGGCTAGCACTCTGCCACTTGAGCCACAGCGCCACTTCTGGCCGTTTTCTGTATATGTGGTGCTGGGGAATCGAACCTAGGGCCTCGTGTATCCGAGGCAGGCACTCTTGCCACTAGGCTATATCCCCAGACCCCTCTGTACACTTTTTGCACAACACCTTGTCAAAAAATGTTGTGTTCAATTAATAAACAAATAAATTTAAAAAAGAGAAATGTGCTTCTCACATGAGCAAACACACATATGTGCACAAACACGCTCATTAACATACAAATAAAATTCAAGGACACTCAGTGTTCAGAAACCTTCAACACGATTGTTCCTATGAAGTCTGTACCTACAAGACCTTTTCAGCTTAGTGTTTTAATCTTTCAAATCTTGTGTTCCTTCTGGTTTTTCTGTTTTAATCATGGGGTTGCTCATCCCTCCATCCCTCCCTCCTTCCTTCCCTTCCTCCCTCCCTCCCTCTGTTCTTTGTCCCACTGTTCTCTCTTTCTTTTTGTTGGTAGTAGGGCTTGAACATGTGGAGCTGGGGTGCTTAAGGCTAGAGCTCTACCACTTTTAGTCACAGAACCTCTTCTGGTTTTCTCATGCTGAATTGGAGATAAGAGTCTCAGAACTTCTTGCTAAGGGTGGCTTTGAACCAGGATCCTCAGATCCCAGCCTCCTGAGCAGCTAGATTTACAGGGGTGAGGCACCAGTGCTTGGCTGTCATGTGCTAGTCTCTCTCTTCCTTTCTGAGAGCTCTGTGTTAGAAGTGTGCCGACTTCTACCTGGATTGCATAGCAAAGTGACTAGACACAGGAATCAAAGTCATCATATGGGTTTGTTCCTGATGCACTTGCTTTCTAACATATAGTGAATACTCAACAAGTTTCTGATAAAGCAAACTGGCTTTGCATCTCTATTCTCTCTATACTTCAGTACAGCCTTATTATTATCTTTAAGTAGTTAAGGAGTTGCCACTTAACAAAGCAATTTATTAATATGCTGTATCTTGATCAATGTCTCCCCATTCAACATTCTCTTCCCTCCCTCTCCTCCCCACAGTCTTGTTCATTTTATTTTATTTTATTTTTGGCAGACCTGGGGCTTGAACTCAGGGCCTGGGCACTGTCCCTGAGCTTCTTTGGCTCAAGGCTAGCACTCTACCACTTGAGCCACAGCACCACTTCCAGCTTCTACTGTGTATGTGGTACTGAGGAATCCACCCAGGGCTTCATGCTTGCCAGACAAGCACTCTGCCACTAGGGTGGCCACGTTCCCAGCTCATTCTTGCTAATTTTGTAATGTACATTAGATTCCCACTCCATTCTCCCTGCCCCACCCCACCCAGTGCCTCTTTTTCCTATTGGATTTGTAACATAAGACATGTCCGCAAAGCTGCCCCTTGCTTCCCTGCCTGAAGTATTATTTACTCTGCCACAGGAGATGGATCACAGCTGCACACATGGAATGAGAACCTCTGGATTCACAAGGGGTAGTTTGCTTCGCATTACATTTTCTGTTGTAAACTTTCAGACTTGTCTGTTTTACCCCAAACTAGTACATTAGCAGCTCCTAAAGATATAGGAAGGATCTCCTATGCTCTTAAATACGCATGACTTTTCTACTCTTTCCTTAACATGTGAGGTTCTGAGTTCTTAGGAAAATATGAGATGTTCCCACTGCTGTGAAGCAGCGCCTCTGTTCTCCTGGGCATCATCACCAGGAGCCCCTTCCAGTTATTAGACAAAGCAGGGGCTGTTTCCAATGCTTGCAAATCTCTTTATTCCAGCGCCAAACTCATACTGAGGCCCTAGCATAGGAGCCATGCCAGTACAGACAGGCAGAGAGCCCCAGCGAAGGACGTTTCCAGGCCAGGCTCATATCATCTGGAAGCTCCCAGTCCACTGCCCCCAACACTCTTGGTCCATGGGCTGCACTCTTTGCTTAGAAGCTGCACCCAAATCCATGCATTCCTTCTGCATTTTAAACATTTAGTCAGCCAAAGCAGAACTTGGATGTGGTTATGATTTACAGCACTGTAGCCCGCATAGTCAAAGACCTTCCAAATTTCTGGGGATCCCCTTCCCCTTTCATGGCATAGGTGAGAGGGCTGTTCACTCCTGACATCCTACCAGGCCCCAGACCTGGACTCTTACCTGAGCTCCTCCACACACAATGTTGTTACCTGGTAGAACTTGGCAGAGCATGAAGACAAGGAGGATGGCAGGCTTCATGGATGGAGAAAGAAAAAGCTTATTTGCAGGAGGCAGACAAAGCTTCCATCTGTGGCCTTCTAGAATGAGCAGACTGTCTTTGCCTGGGCAGAGAGAGTCCCTCTCTACCTCATTAAGGGACACTGGGGACAGATGTGTTCTAGGTGTACTGAACAACCTTGGGGAAGAACTGAGAGTGCATGCTGGACTGAAACCTGAGGGCCTTGGGAAGATGTGGTCACATAGTTCTGACCATACAACGTTGTGTAGTAGAAACACAATCTACACACATTTCAGCAGTAGGTGAAATGTTATGCAGTAAATTACAAGCTGTTGGGTTATAATGAGCAGTGGTTTTATATAGTGTTTTCTTCCACAGGGTCGCAGTGGGAGTTCTGTTCTGTCTGAGCAGTATGCAATTTGATGGCACTTCTGTGAATGAGGACTTGAGTCTGAAGTATGAGGAGCTGGAGACAGAGGCAATATTAATGAGTAACAGGGTGTGCCCACAGCAGGAGTAGGTGAAATGGAGCTCAGGACCAGAGGCCCCGTCAGGAACATTAAGGTTGTCCACAGAGCCTCAGAGTTCCCACTGCCGGGCTCATGTTATTCTGTAGAAGAATGCAGTGTCCTAAACCTCACCATGACAATGTACATTCTCCTTGTAAAGGAGTACCAGCCCCAAAGTTTACCACATCGACTCTTATGTATTAAATGGTTGTTTTGAGCAGAATACTTAGGTAATACTTAGATATTTCTTAAGGATAAATATTTAGGGTTTTTTTTTCCCCTTGGAGGTCATGGATCTAAAGCTCAGGACCTGAGTGCTGTCCTTGAGCTTTTGAGATCAAGGCTATTGTTCTACAACTTTCAGCCACAGCTCCACTTCTGTGTTCTGGCGCTTAATTGGAGATGAGTTCCCAGAGACAATTGGGGTCCTGATTGTCCCTTCTTGTTCCCCTACATTGTTTGCGTTGCTTATGTGTAACCACTTTTGTTAGGAGGGGCCCTAATCAATTGCACTGTTTTCTTTTCCTACTGACTACTGGCTCTGCTTCTGTAAATCCACTGGCTTCCATGTAAAGCACCACGTGTGGTTTTCCCTAAGCCCTGCTGGGAGAAGGCTGGCCTTGCACTCTGCTGCCCGGCCTGTGCAGTGTGGTCTTGAGATAGTAAAGGCCCCTCGCCCTGCTATTCTGAGTCAGTTTTGGTGTTTACGGGAATTGGGGACACATCAGTCTGGTGCTGAGTAGGAACGAGGGGTCCTGAGGGGGAGGATAGGAGCCAATAGGAAAGGGCTCTGGAGAGGGCAAGAGTCAGTATCAGGCCAGGTTGCTGAAAGAGGCTGCCTGAATGGCTGGAGGAGGAGGGGAAGGAAGAGGAGGGTGACAGGGAGGAGGAGGAGCTTGGCAGAGTGGGTGGTATCTCTGCTGAAGCCAGGGCTGAAGGAGGGGGAGGGATTTCAGCTATTCGCTCCCCACCCCATCTACTCCCCACCCCCACACCCCCTATCCGCTAAGTGTTAAGGTGGGTCTCCTTGGCCTGGTCCAGTGAGAGTCTAGCGGTTTGGCATGTGCTTTGTATGCAGGAGAGCACGGAGAACAGAGCAGTTTAGAGCGGGAAAGGAGAAGGAACCTAAGTTGGGGAGCCCTTCTACATGTAATAGGGTGGTCAGGTCTGGCCTAAGCACCTGAAATCAAATCCATGTGCCCTCCAAACTGGGCATATCCACCTGATGATAAATCTATGCACCAGGATGAAGTAGAGTGGGGGTTCTCCACAATGAACCGGGGTCCCCCCCCCAAGGGACCTGGTTCCCCCATGAGTCCACCACACAGTCTCCAGCTGCAAGATGACAAAAAGATGGATTTATTGGGAAGTAAAAAGTGAAGAAAGTGAACTGACCGGCCTTGGTCACAGCCTAGACTCAGGAGCCAATACTGCCAACCCCGCGTGCAGGATCAGGACCCAGACTCAGGAGCTGGAGCCGCCCGCTGGAACCGTGCTGGCCTGGCAAACATCACAGTCAAACTTGCCACATGCAGGTGGCCAATGAAGATACAACACTTACAGAGCATGCAGGCCACACGCAGGTGGCCAATAGAGTTACAGTCTGTCTCATAGTATCTATTTAGACCAACCTATCATTCTAGTTAGAATTGGCACAATGATTTGACATCAGGTCAATACACCCACTCTGGAGGGCACATGGATTCGACATCAGGTGGATATGCCTACCCATGTGAGGGCACAGGTGCCCTGGAAGCTCCCAGGCCTCAGGTGGTCAATTTACATAACTTATCATAATAAAGGGGAGCTTCCCAGGGTGGGGTGGGGAGAGCTTAGTGGAGATGGAGTTGGCTTCTGCTCTAATCTGAGCTGGAGTCAGCCTGAATTCCCTCCACAGTTACTGATGGCACTGGCCAGATCTGACCTCCCTGTTACACCAAGCACCTCCAGGACGCAAGTCGGTCCCCCAAGATGTCGGATCCAGTACCAATGATGGAGACACCTGGACTCATTCAGGAAATACTGAGGCCAGATTTTTTTTTTTTTTTGGCCAGTCGTGGGCCTTGGACTCAGAGCCTGAACACTGTCCCTGGCTTCTTCCCGCTCAAGGCTAGCACTCTGCCACTTGAGCCACAGCACCGCTTCTGGCCGTTTTCTGTATATGTGGTGCTGGGGAATCGAACCTAGGGCCTCGTGTATCCGAGGTAGGCACTCTTGCCACTAGGCTATATCCCCAGCCCTGAGGCCAGATTTGATGACATGAGTATATTGGAAGGTTCGCCGGGAAGGAAACCCACCACATGGTCCAGGAGAAAGGAGTTTGGTGGGAGTGGGGGAAGAACAAGCTGCCAGCCCACACAAGATGGAGGTGTGGGGAGACAGAGGGGAAGGAAGCAGAAAAAAGAAAGGGAAATAAAAAAAGGAAAAGAAAAGAAAACAGGGGGGGGTGTGCAGAGGGGAGGCTGCTCTTAGCCAGATTATGTGGATAGGCAGGAGATCTGGCCAGGTGGATTGCATGAGAACTCACAGAAGGTGGAGGTAACTGCCTTCAGGTATGTCAGTTCCCTAGGCAATCACATCCTGGGCACAGAATTAAACCAGTACGAGTGTCTGCCTGGAGCCTCACAGGGTGGACCTTGCACATATGAGCTTATGAGGCTTCAGGTTGCAGAGTATAGTGACTCCAGGTTAGGGGAAAGACAGCCAGAGGAAAATCGAGAGGAATTTGATTGGGCCCCTCCTGTGGTGAGAGCCTTTGTGGGTGTCCTTCCAGATCTTTGCTTAACTTGTGAAAACCAAGTAAAAGGCATAGGGGAGCCTCCTTTCCTAGGTCCCTAGAAACAGCAGGCTTAGACAAGGTAGTTGACCTAAGGAGGGGCAAACCTGAGTGGAATAACTGGAGCCCCAAGCAGCTGGGCCTGGAGCTGCTGGAGCTTGCAAAAGAAAGGAAGGAGAGAGATCAAGCCTGACAGTACCCCATTTGCATATTTTAAAGAGGGTAGATGGGTCCTCAGTAAGTACCAGTTACAACCAGAACCAGGAATTAAAGAATATTTTGATTGCTCTAATGGTTCATTGCTTTATTCGCCAGAGTTTTTACTGGAATTGCTAGTTGTGATCACTAACTGCCAGTTCCACTTCTGTAAGTCTGTTGCTATCACGTGAGTGTGGTATGTGATGCGGTGAGCCAACGCTGAGCACTTCTAAATGAAAGACTCCTAGCCCTATAGGTTGAGTGCTGCTGACTGTTGTTGTGGGTTCGAAGCCCACCTGGGTATCTGGTATACAGCAAATATAGCACTGAAATTTTGAAAGTACTTTTGAAATTATGTAAATGCAGATCAATGACCATCGACTGGCACTAGCTTTAAACAACTATGATTGGGATTGTTTAATGTAACCTGGCCTGAGCTGTACTTATCAAACTTGTTTTGAACTTGTTTTGTATTGCTGGGTATTGTCCACACCTGTGAGCCCTCCTCCCCTCCCCTGCAGAGTTGCATCCTGTTTTATCACCTGATGGTGAGGTGATTTCCAGTAAAGGTCAAGACACCCTGACCCGTGTGTGACTGATCCTATAGCTAGGATAAAGGGGAAATTCCTGGGGTTTGGGGGCTTATAAGCAGCCTTCTGAGATGGCTCAGGGCTCCATCTGGAGGTCTCAGCCTTGACCCCTCCCTTGTACTTTCTTGCTCAACAAAGTTCGTTACATCCCTGATTGTCATGTGACTGAGTGGTTTCTTTAATCATCAATCCTCCAACCCCATAACACTATGTTAAATATAGTAATACAATTTGATGGGGTTTTACACTCTAAAAAATAAAAATGTGGAGGCGTATCCCTGCTCCTCCCAGGAAAAAGGCACTGGCATTCACAACACAGACCTCAGCTGGTTAAAACCGGGCTTGCTCAGTGAGTTTGCAGACCAGGCTCCCAGAACCAGGCCTGGGTAAGTTACTTAAAGCAAAACCTCAAACGTGCAAAGCGTGTCATGAAACTTTTTGTTTTGGACCACCTCCAACCCTACTTAAGACCCATGAGCCCTGCCCGGAAATGTTTGCAGGGTCTTTTGACTCTCCTCAGGTCACTGTGGTTCCCATGGTCCTCTTCAATTGTCCATTAAAGTTTATCTGGTCTGTTGAGTTTGCTGCATTTATTTTAATACCCCCATGTCTCAGTCTCCCTGCACAAGTTACAATACAGGCACAGGCAATTATCTCCCGAATAGAAGTCCCCATGCCCTGGAAATGAGCCAGCCCTAGTGGTTGTAATTAAGATATCTCACCAGGCACTGTCTGCTCAGAACAAAAATCCTAGCTACCGAAGAGCCGGAAATCAGAGGATAAACTTTGTAAGCCAACTCAGGCAGGAACATCTTCCAGACTCTTATCTCCAATAGACTACTTAGAAAAAAAAACACTCAGAAATGGCACCTTGGGTCCAGTGGTATAGGGCTATCCTTGGGAAAAGACTCTCAGGATCAGATCCAAGGCCCTGAGTTCCGGATCCTGGCCTGGTTCACAGACCAAATGTTCACAAGTATCCTGGATAAGCAAACACTTGGGAAAACAGCTCCTCCTTGTGGAAAGTGCATTCTCTCTCAACAACAAACACCTGTTTTTAAATATTGGCAGGATGCATTGACTCCTAAAAGGGATGTCCACATATAATGGTCAACTTTTTCAACAACAAGTCAGTTCTAGAGACCTGAGCTCAGGTAATAACAATGTCACACCGATGGTGATGAAGATCAAACCTAAACACAGATCTTGACTTCACTACAGCAGGGCTGTCCACCCAGCTTGCAAGGCCCAGGGGGAGACAAGCCATCCTTTGAATTGCAGATGTAGTGGGTTGCATAGACCTAAAGTGGATATGGAAAGACATAGTGAGGTTTAGCCCCAGTGGGCACAGCCTGAATGCCCAGAGTCTGGGGCTGGGACCTGAATTTCCTGGGACCAATCCCCCACCCCACCAGGGGTCCAAATTTTAGGGGAAGACCAGGGCAGTCACCTTGATGCCAGGTCTCCTGTGTGGGCCCCATCTCCTAGACCTGTTTCAGCTAGCAAGACTAGCTAGGTTTGGTCAGGGTTGTTGGTATTGTTTTCTGGCTCTTTCTGCTCTCCTGGCTCCTTTTTCTAACAGTGCTAAGTGTGTATTCCCGAGGCTGTCAGTCTTTGTGACATGAATCTGCTTGCAGATGCAGGCCTTTCACTAAACACTCCCTATCCTACCTCAAAATGTGGCTTCTCTTTGTCTCACCGACTGGATTCCCCGCACCACAGTTCTGCTGTCTGTGTCGGAGTAAGGAACAAAGCCAGCCTCTGCTTTTCAGAGTCTGGAGCCTTGTGGGCTGAAGGACTGCCCTGGGCGTGGCAATTCACCCAGTGCTCCACAGAGTTGTTGAGCTGAGTTGTTGATTGGGTGGAGGTGCGCAGGTGGGAGGAGCCAGGACTTCACTTTCCTTGGAGTTAGAAATCCTAGGCTGGAAGTGGCTGCTGGCTTCTTCCTCTCTCCATGCTTCCTTCAGCATAGCACTGGGACTGCCTGGGAGTGAAAGCCTAGAGAAGCACTGTCTTGGGATGATGGCGTCCTCGGTGAGTAGCAAAAGCCTTCCTTAAAGAAATGAGACTTTGGCATCGGGTGTTTGCATCTTTTTTCTTTTTCTGTCAGTGGGAGGACTTGAACTCGGCCTTCCTTAGCACTGTGTCTTGCGTGTTTTGTTGCAGGCTAGCGCTCTACCACAAGGAGCCACAACCCCACTTCATATTTCCTGGTGGTTCATTAGAAACAAGACTTTTGAGATGCTTCTGCCTGGGCTGCCACTGAGGCCCGATCCTCACATCTCAGCTTCCTGAGCAGCTCAGATGGGCTCAGCTTACAGCCTAGAGCCAACAGTGCTCCACTGCATTATCATATTAAGTACCAAGAAGACTTGCTCAGGAGTTGGAATTCCAAGTAGTTACTCTGAAGTAGTGGTCACTGCTGGGAACATTCTCCTGCTACTAAACTATCCATATACAGCGCCACTTCTGGCCGTTTCCTGTATATGTGGGGCTGGGGAATCGTTTATAAACGGCAATTGTTTATACCCTCGCCGGCAGATACCGCTGGGTTCTACCCTCCCATAGGTGCCCATGGCATATGTGTCTAGCCGGTCCGGGTTCCGGCCGCCTTGGAGGCGCAAGGCTCTCTGTCCTGGCCACACAGGTAGCAGGGCACAGTCACCGCACCGCTGTTGTCCTGCCTTTGGCTGGCCAAATCCAGCCTATGATAGTGAATTTGAATGGGTTTAGATGTAAGGGAGTCAATTTGCTGTTTTACAAAGCTCGTAATTCTATTAAAAATACAGGGGCCGACAGCCACAACAATTAAAATTCCAAGCAGAGGGCCTAGTAAAGGGAGAAGATAGGGAAGGAGTCCGTTCAGTCCGGTCCACAATGGGCTGTCAAACAGTTCTCGCCTCCGTTTGATCAGGTCCTCCTGGAGCCTTTTGACCTTGTCTCTGACGATCCCAGATTTGTTGGCATAGAAGCAGCAACGTTCCTGTAAAGCTAAACAAATCCCTCCCTGTTCTGCAGTAAGTAAATCCAGTCCCCTCCTGTTTTGTAGGACTACTTCAGCCAGGGAGTCAATTTGATCTTGAAGATCGTTTATGGTGCTGGATAGTGCCTGAACATCCTCTATTAGTTGATTAGACAGTTTTGCATAAGAATGTACAGCTACTCCCAGGCCTGCAGTCCCTAGCCCAGGCAGCAGTTACACCTAGTCCTGACAAAAGGGGTATAAGTTGAACTGCTCTTTTCTTTCTTTCTCCTATCATATCAAAACTAGTAATGGGTAACGGTTCACTACCTGGAACAAGGTCTATGTCTGGAAGTAACAAAGCAACCACACACAATCTGGTCTAGTTAGCAAGAAGCATGGAGAAAGCCAAGTTTCCTCCACATACAAATATCCTTCCTTTGGGGGGGCAAAGGGGGCTTGTGGGAGAAGAATAATTAGTTACTTGTAAGCATTTGCCAAATGAGATCAAGCCCACATCTATATCTAGGCTATTATTTTGGAAATCACCATATATGCAAATAGAAAAATTACCAACAGGTTGTATTTTAAAAGGCAGACTCGGACTGCAAGTAAGATTATTATCTGTAAAATTAATTAAGTTATCAGAGGGAATAGCAAGGGGCATGGGCGTTCCTAAAGATATGCATAACCAGCAATCATTAGCTAATTCGGGGTTGGAAGTATTCAGGATGATAAGTGTGGCCTTTAGGATATCCAAGGTATGGACATCTAGATCTGTTTCCTTGGGCCTTGGGAGGGCCAAGGGGTGGTAATCAATTTTGGGGCAAATTTGTCTTTCTAGTTCCTCAAGCCTTTTTTGTACTTCAGCTTCTCTAATTATATCCATAGGTCCTCCTCCATCAGAGATATGAATAGGGGCTTTAGTGGGCCAACAGGCATCAGCGTCTCGGCTAACCCTGAACAACTCCTTCCCTTATGTAGCCAAGAACACATTTTTTATGAAAAGTGCCTCAAGCTTAACGGAAGGTGTGGGAATCATTGCTACAAAAACCAAGAGCTCACCGTCCTCTGCCAGAGTCCTGAAGTGTTGAGTAACCATGGCGGGGCGAGTATGAGTGACTGCAAACATGCAGCCAGGACCTGAGAAGTCCAACCACTTAGTTTCTTTTCATGCTGGCACTTGCTGGTGAATAGATACTTCAAGAAAAATAAATAATTTGTTCTGGCCAGTGTGGAGGGCTTCTTGGTTTATTTTATTTATTATTATTAATTTTTGGTTGGTCATGGGGCTTGAACACTGGGCCTGGGCACTGTGGCTGAGCTCTTAGCTCAAGGTGAGCACTCTACCCCTTGAGCTACAACATCACTTCCGGTTTTCTGGTGGTTGATTGGAGAGAAGTGTCTCTGGAGTTTCCTGCCTGCGCTGGATTTGAACCACAATCCTTAGATCTCAGCCTCCTGAGTAGTTAGGACTACAAGCATGAGCCATTGGTGCCTGGCTTGGTTTATTCTTAAAAATAATTTTGTGGGAAGGCAATTTTCATAAAGCCATCTTACATTTCTCTTAAAAAGGAAATAGCAAAGATTATTCACAGACCAGTAGCTGCATCTCAGGCAGTTGACTCTGACCAAATCACTGAGATGAAAAAGAGAGGTACAGACAGATGACAGACAGGCAGATAAGGAGGAGGAGGAGGAATAGTGGAAGGAGGGAAGAAGAGAGGTAAAGAAGAAAGAAGGGAAGGAAGGACATAAGGAGGAGAAGAGAGGGAAAGAAGAAGAAAGAAGGAAGAGAGGAGGGAAGAAGGAATGAAAGGAATAAAAGAAAAAATGGGGAAGTAGAGCTAGGCAGTGGTGGC
Organism: Perognathus longimembris pacificus; assembly: GCF_023159225.1. Taxonomy (NCBI): domain Eukaryota; kingdom Metazoa; phylum Chordata; class Mammalia; order Rodentia; family Heteromyidae; genus Perognathus; species Perognathus longimembris. The sequence continues at coordinate 27,472,183 of NC_063180.1, forward strand.
TCAGTGTGAAATCCTAGCTACTCAGGAGGCTGAGATCTGAGGCTCATGGTTCGAAGCCAGTCTGGGCAGGAAAGTCTATGGGACTTTTATCTCCAAAAACCAACTCAAAAAAGGCCAGAACTGGCACTGTAGCTCAAATGGTAGAGCACTAGTCTTGAGCAAAAGAAGCTCAGGGACAGTGCCCCGGACCTGAGTTCAAGAGAGGCAAACCTCAGAGAGGTTGCTCACACCTGCAATTCTAGCTACTTGGGATGCTGAGATCTGGAGATCACAGTTTAAAGCCAGCCTAGATAGGAAAGTCTGTGAGACTCTCCAGTTAACCACCAGAACACTAGAAGTGGAGCTGTGGCTCAATGTGGTAGATCACTAGCTTTGAGCCAAAAGAGCTCATGGGGGCTGAGAATGTGGCTTAGTAGTAGAGTGCTTGCCTAGCATGCATGAAGCCCTGAGTTCAAATTCTCAGCACCACATAAACAGTTAAAGCCAGAAGTGGTGCTGTGGTTCAAGTGTTAGAGTGCCAGCCTCGAGGCAAAGAAGCTCAGCAACAGTGCCCAGGCCTTGAGTTCAAGCCCCAGGACTGGCAAAAAAGAACAATTACTATGATATCCATTCTCTTAACAAAATTTCAAAGGCTATAGACATGGCCAATGTCTAGTTGACACCTAGACCTATTCAACTTGTATAACTGAAATTTCATATCAGTCTTTCAAATCCTTCCCTCCCAGGATCCTGTAACCATTCCCATTTCTATTTCCTTAATACTTCAGTCTCTTTCTTGACTTTTCAGGCACCTTGTAGGAGTGGAACAGAAAGCAGTAGCTGGTGCCTCAGGGTTGAGGGCCCAGAGGCAGTGCCCAGTGACCCTCAAGGGGCTCCTGGGCTTTTATTCCCAGGGGTAGGGGGGCTGCACCTCCTCTGGGGCAGTGTGAAGCTTAACACACAGAAGGGCAGAGCTGGCTATGCTGGAATGCTTCTGAGCTCTGGAGCCCTGAAACTCGGTGAGCAATTAGCCTAATTACAGGCAAGCTGTGGGTACTCATTTCCTCTTTCTATGCACTGTGGATTTCACCAAGGGTCAGGAGCAGTGGCCACTTTTCTTTGTTGTAAAAGTTAAAAGTGTAATTTCTTATTTATGTTTTCTTTCCCATTACATGCTGTAGTGAAAATATTATAATTATTATAATTATATGTACATGCATACAATGTGTAAGGAATGATAAATTCAGGGTAATCAGGGTCTGTCTTGGGCAGGTTCTATTTTTTTGGTTGTTTTTTTTTGCCAGTCCTGGGGCTTGGACTCATGGCCTGAGCACTGTCCCTAGATTCTTTTTGCTCAAAGCTAGCACTCTGCCACTTGAGCCATCGTGCCACTTCTGGCTTTTTCTATATATGTGGTGATAGGGAATCAAACCCAGTGCTTCATGTATAGGAGGCAAGCATTCTTCCCACTAGGCCATATTCTCAGCCCTACTCTTCCAGTTTTTTTAGATGTGTAATGAACTGTTGTTTACTACAAGTACTCTTTTGTGAATTATAACGTTAGACTTCTTTTCTACTTATAACTGTGTTTTGGGCTTGTTGTTATTTGTTGGTTGGTCATGGGGCTTGAACTCTGGGCCTGAGCACTGTCCCTCAGCTCTTCAGCCAAAGGGTCTCATTCTTCCACTTGAGCCACAGCACCACTTCTGGTTTCTGGTGGTTAATTGGAGAGAAGAGTCTCTGGGACTTTCCTGCCTTTGGACCACGATCCTTGCATCTCAGCCTCCTGAGTAGCTTGGATTACAGGTGTGATCTGCAGACTGCTCACACTCTTCCTAGCCTCTAGTGACCACTACTGCACACGAATTCTGTGATGAACTTTTTTAGCTTTCACCAGTGATTGGGCACATAACCACATTCATCTTTCCATACCTAGTTCCTTTCACTTGACATGTTCTCAAGTCCTGTCTATGCTCTCTCAAAGGAGAACAGTGTTTAGAAAACTTTACAAGGCACCATGGGAAAACAGTTGTCAGTTTGCTAAAGTATCTAGCTAATTCATTAAAGGCACCTAACCTAGGGGGTGAACTCATGTAGTATTGTTTCCTTGTGATTGGTTTATTTTACTGAATGGTATAGTCTCCAGTTCCATTCATATTCTTGAGAAACAATGACAGGATTCATATCCCACTATTGCTGAATAAAGAAAGTGAGCCACAGAGCTTCCAGAAAGGCTCAGCCCTGTTGATTGGGGCCCCCTGAGATCCATGCCAAACTTCTGGGTTTGGTGGTACTTGGATTTGAACTCAGTGTCTTACACATGCTAGACAAGCGCTCCTACCACACGTGCCACACTTACTTTTTTTTTTTTCTTACCTTACTTTTCAGCTAAGTCTTTAAGTTCAGACTGGCCTTCAGATGTGATCTTCCTAATTATGCCTTGTCTGTAGTTGGGAATACTGACACATATTAATATGCCAAGTTTATTTCTTGAAATGGAATATTATTCACTTTTTGCAGGGAGAGGGAAAAGGAGAGGGAACAGGTGCAGAGCTGGCATTGAACCCCTTTTGTCCCAATCTGCCCAGCCTGCGAGGTTTTGTCAACAGGAGCCCAAGGGGGAATTAACCTGAAAGAGAGACAAACCAGACACAAGGAGGGAGACCAAGACAGGGTTCTGATCACGGTCCCAAACTTTGTTTTTGCAGGGCAGCTTATATAGTAATCAGCAAAGGGTAACTCACATAGACAGGGTCATTAGGTTGCCTGGTTACAGAACCATGGGATGCTCTTTCTCAGGACAGGGACTGGGTAAGTGTTGGGAGCTGAGCTAGCAGCTAAGCTCATCCTGACCTTTGGCTGTGCCGATGTCGCCAAGATGTCTGGAGCCAAACTTGCAGCTAGATTCATTCTTACTTCTGGCTGAGCTGTTATCTCTAGGATGTACCAGATGCAAGGACCTTTGCTCATGGCCACTATCTGGAATTGCTTTGCCATTGTCTGCACCTTGCTATGTCCACTGGAGTAGATTCCTATGTTAATCTACCTTTTCCTGTGTTTACTATAATCAAATGTTTGCGAACGTCAAAGCCCCTGTGTGTTCTTAAATTTTAACAACCCTATGCTATTCTCTGGTTCCAAAACTGCATATAAGCTGGAAGTGAAGAATAAACTGTTGCTGCAGTCTTGAGGTTCAACCTTATGGCTGCAGACCTCCCGTACCCCATCTTTGTCTCTTGTCTTTTTTCTCTTGCCTTATTTTTCCTTTTCCTTATCCCTGCCGTCCCTCAGTCAGGATTCCTGCTCCCCTGCGGGCTGGCCCGGCAGGGGTAAGGTTCACAAGGTTATTAATTAAAGCTAGACAAGGTATTGGCTTAACAGGCAAGGTTGTAAAAGAATCAAGTGTTCTTATTAGTTAAGTTGTGTAGTTTCTTTAAGTTACATCCTGACAGCTATTTTGGCTCCTGCCACCAATCTCTGCGTCCTAAGTAGCCAGGAGAGGCCTGCCACACCATTCCTAGCCTCTGTGCTAAGCTTCTAACCCTTCAACCTGGCAGAAGACAACTCCTGATTGCTTCAGTTGGCTAAGGTTGTGGCAATTTCACACAGTGGGTCACAGAGAAGCAATGCAGTGTTTTATGCAATGGGAGAAAATGCTCAGTAATGGGGACTGGCTACTAATGCTCTGGGGCCAAAGCCAGACATGGATTTTGATCGATGCACTGTTTTGATTCGAGCACTGTTGTGTTCAGGAACCCGGATCTGTGATAATGGCTGACATCTGGTTTTTCCTTTGGCCTTAGTCAGTGAGGGAAATCCGGGTGGTCTGCATGGAAGAGGGGCGTGTCTCCTCCCTTGAATGGTGGAGGGCTTCTGTGTGGCACACACCCAGCAGCTGTGGTGAAAGTGCCCTGCCCAGGTCTGTCCCAACCCCACCCACCAGAAGAATGGAATAGGCTGGGAGCCAACCAGCTAGAGGGTAATACCTTTAACATGAGTTTTACAATAGGTTTTTGTTTAACTTTCTTTATTGGTTATTGAGGAATCAGAACAAATATCGGTAGGAAAAAGAAAGTTGGGGGGGGAGGGAGAAGAAACATTTAAACAAACAAGAGGTTTCAGTTACTCCTGGGGGTGGTGTTCTCCATTCTGGGTTGCTTGCCCAGGGGTAGGCAGCAGAATCTGCTGTCCAAACACCTTCTTGCAAATTGTGTAATATATCTTAGATTCCCAACTGCATTCTCCCCCTGCCCCACCTCTTTTTCCTATTGCATTTGCAACATCAGAGTTGTTCTTAAAGCTGCCCCTTGCTACCCCACCTGAAGTATTATTTACTCGGCCACAGGAGATGGATCACAGCTGTGCACATGGAAGGAGAACCTCTGGATTCACAAGGGATAGTCCTGCTTCGCATTACCTTTTCTGCTGTAAACTTTCAGACCTGTCTGTTTTACCCCAAACTTTACATTAGCAGTTGCTAAAGATATAAGAAGGATCTCCTATGCTCTTAAATAACCATGACTTTTCTACCCTTTCTTAACATGTGAGGTTCTGAATTCTTAGGAAAAAATGAGAAGATATTCCCACTGGTGTGAAGCAGTGCGTCTGTTCTGGGCATCATTGCCAGGAGCCCCTTCCAGTTATTAGACAAAGCAGGGGCTGTTTCTAATGCTTGCAAGTCTCTTTACTCCAGTGCCAAAGTCATACCGAGGCCCTAGCAAAGGAGCCACACCAGTACAGACAGGCAGAGAGGCCCTGTGAAAGGGCATTTCCTGGCCAGACTCCTATCATCTGGAAGCTCCCAGTCCAATGCCCCCAACACTCTCGGTCTATACTTAGAAGTTGTACCAAAATCCAAGTGTTCCTTCTGCCTTTTAAACATCCAGTCAGCTAATGCAGAATATGGACGTGGGCATGATTTATAGCACTGTAGCCCTCATAGTATAAGGCCTTCCAAATTTCTGGGGAGACCATGCCCTTCCCCTTTCATGGCATAGTTGAAAACTGAGAACTGAGAACTGAGAGTACCGGCTGTCCTGACCCTCAAGGCCTTGGGAAGATGTGGTCACATAGTTCTGACCATACAACGTTGTGCAGTAGAAACACAATCTACACACATTTCGGTAGCAGGTGAAATCTTATGTTGTAAATTACAAACAGTGGGGTTATAATGAGCAATGGTTTTAGATAGTGTTTCTTTCCCCAGGGTCACAGTGTGAGCTCTGTTCTGTCTGAGCAGCATGCAATTTGTTGGCACTTCTGTGAATGAGGATTGAGTCTGAAGTATGAGGAGCAGGAGACAGAGGCAAGGTTAATGAGGAAAGGGGCGTGGCCACAGCAGGAGTAGGTGAAATGGAGCTCGGGACCAGGGACCAGGACAGGAATATTAGTGCAGTCCAAGGAGCTTCAGTCTTCCCACTGTGTGGCTCATTGTTATTTTGTAAAAGAATGCAGCCTCTTAAACCTCACAGTGACAATGTACATTCTCCCTGTAAATGAGTACCAGCCCCGAAGTTTACGAAATGGACTCTTAGGCATTAAATGGATGTTTTGAGCAGAATACTTAGATAATACGTAGAATACTTAGGTATTTTTTTTCGTGTTTTTTTTTTTTTTTTTTTTTTGGCCAGTCCTGGGCCTTGGAGTCATGGACTGAGCACTGTCCCTGTCTTCTTCCTGCTCAAGGCTAGCACTCTGCCACCTGAGCCACAGCGCTCCTTCTGGCCGTTTTCCGTATTTGTGGTGCTGGGGAATATGTATGGTAGGCAAGCTCTCTTGCCCCTAGCCCATATCTCTAGCCCCATATTTAGGTATTTCTTAAGGATAAATATTTAGGGGTTTTTTTGCCCCTTGGAGGTCATGGATCTAAAGCTCAGGGCCTGAGCACCGTCCCTGAGCTAAAGAGTCCAAGGCTAGTATTCTACAACTTTCAGCCACAGCTCCACATCTGTGTTCTGGTGGTTAACTGGAGATGAGTCCCCAGAGATAATTGAGGTCCTGAGTGTCCCTTCTTGTTCCCCTACATTGTTTGGGTTGCTTATGTGTAACCACTTTTATTAGGAGGGGCCCTAATCAATGTCACTGTTTCCTGTTATTACTGACTACTGGCACTGCTTCTGTAAATCCACTGGCTTCCGTGTAACGCACCGTGTGTGGTTTTCCCTGTCTAAGCTCTGCTGAAAGAAGGGTGGCCTTGCACTCTGCTGCCCGCCCTGTGCAGTGTGGTCTTGAGTTAGTAAAGGCTCCTCACCTTGCTTTTCTGAGTCGGTGGTAGTGTTTATGGGAATTGGGGACACATCAGTCTGGTCCTGAGTAGGAACAAGGGGGCCCGAGGGGAAGAGAGGAGCCAATGGGGAACAGCTCTGGTGAGCACAAGAGCAAGTAACAGAATAGGCAGCTGAAAGAGGCTGCGTGACAGAGAGGACTGGAGGGGGAAGGGGAAGGAGGAGGAGGGTTGTAGGGAGGAGGAGGAGCTTGGCGGGGTGGGTGGTGTCTTCGCTGAGGCCCGGGCTGAATGAGGGGGAGGGATTTTAGCAATTCCCCCACCCCACCCCACCATCCCCCGACCCCACCTCTAAGGGTTCAGGTTGGTCTCCTCATCCTGGTCCAGTGAGAGTCTAGCGGTTCAGCAGGTACAAAGTATGCAGGAAAGCTAGGAGACCAGAGCAAGTCAGAGTGGGAAAGGAGAAGGGACCTAAGTTGGGGAGCCCATCTACTGGAGTGTAATTGGGAGGTCAGATCTGGCCCGCGTCATCATTAACTGAGGAGGGACTTGAGGCTGACTCCAGCTCAGATTAGAGCAGAAGCCAACTCCATTCCCACTAAGCTCTCCCCCACCCAATTGAGGGAAGCTCCCCTTTATTATGATAAGTTATGTAAATTGACCTCTTGAGGACTCCAGTCTTCCAGAGAACCTGTGTCCTCCGAAGGGTAAGCATATGCACCCATCCTCAAATCCACGGGCCCTCCGAAGTGGGTGTATCCACCTGATGTCAAATATATGCACCAGTATGAAGTAGAATGGGGGTTTTCTACAATGATCCAGCCCCTCCCAAGGGAGAGGATTCCTGGTTCTCCCAAGAGTCTACTGAAGTGGAGTGGGGGTTTGCTACATTGAAACGGGGTCCCCCCACAAGGGAGGGGATTCCTGGTTCCTCCAAGAGTCCACCATACAGTCTCCAGTTACAAGGTGACAAAAAGACAGTTTTATTGGGGAAGTGAAAAGTGAATAAAAAGTGAACCGACTGGCCTTGGTCGCAGTCCGTACCCGGGAGCCGAAACTGCCAACCACGAGTGCTGGATCAGGGCCCAGACTCAGGAGCTGGGATCGCGTGTCCGTGTGGCCTTCCAGCCTGGTTATAAGGCAAACATCACAGACAAACTTGTCACACGCAGGTGACCAATGAAGATACAACACTTACAGAGCATGCTAGGCCACACACAGGTGGCCAATAGAGGTACAGTCTGTCTCATAATATCTATTTGAATTAATCTATCATTCTATGCCTACTCATAGCAGGTTCCCTTGAAGCTCCCAGGCCCCAGGCGGTCAATTTACATAACTTATCAAAATAAGGAGGAGTGTCCCTGGATGGGGTAGGGGAGAGTTTAGTAGAGTTGGAGTTGGCTTCAGCTCTAATCTGAGCTGGAGTCAGCCTGAAATTTCTCCACAGTTATTGACAGCACTGGGCAGATCTGGCCTCCCTATTACATCCCCCACACAGTCTCCAGCTGCAAGATGACAAAAAGACTGATTTATTGGGGAAGTAAAAAGTGAACAAAAGGGGGCTGGGGATATAGCCTAGTGGCAAGAGTGCCTGCCTCGGATACACGAGGCCCTAGGTTCGATTCCCCAGCGCCACATATACAGAAAACGGCCAGAAGCGGCGCTGTGGCTCAAGTGGCAGAGTGCTAGCCTTGAGCGGGAAGAAGCCAGGGACAGTGCTCAGGCCCTGAGTCCAAGGCCCAGAACTGGCCAAAAAAAAAAAAAACACAAAAAAAAAAAAAAAAAAAAGTGAACAAAAGGTCAAGCAACCGGCCTTGGTCGCAGCCCAGACTCAGGAGCTGAAACTGCCGACCGTGCGTGCAGGATCAGGACCCAGAATCAGGAGCTGAAGCCGCCCGCACGTGTGCAGCCCAGACTCGTGACCTGGAACCACGCTCGCGTGGCCTCCCAGACTGGTTATAAGGCAAACATCACAGTCAAACTTGCCACACGCAGGTGGCCAATGAGGATACAACACTTCCAGAGCATGTTAGGCCACACGCAAGCAGCCAATAGAGTTACAGTCTGTCTCATAGTATCTATTTGGACCAACCTGTCATTCTAGTTAGAATTGTTACATAGATTTGAAATCTGGTGGATACACCCACTCTGGAGGGCACAAGGATTTGACATCAGGTGGACATGCTTACCCATGGGAGGGCACAGGTTCCCTTGAAGCTCCCAGGCCTCAGGTGGTCAATTTACATAACTTATCATAATAAAGGGGAGCTTCCCTGGATGGGGTGGGGGAGAGTTTAGTGGAGTTGGAGTTGGCTTCTGCTCTAATCTGAGCTGGAGTCAGCCTGAAATTTCTCCACAGGTAATGATGGCACTGGCCAGATCTGACCTCCCTATTACACCAAGCACCTGCAGGACATGTGTCGGTCCCTCAAGATGTCGGGATCCAGTGTCCCTTGATGGAGACAACTGGACTCATTGTTCAGGAAATACTGAGGCCAGATTTGATGACATGAGCATATTGGACGGTTGGCTAGGAAGGAAACCTACCACATGGTCCAGTAGTAAGAAATTTGGTGGGGGTGGGGGAAGAGTAAACTGCCAGCCCACACAAGATGGAGGCCGAGGCATGGGGAGACAGAGGGGAAGGAAGCAGAGAAAAGAAAATAGAGCAAAAAGGAAAAGGGGTGGGGTGGGGAGGGGAAGGGAGGCTGCTGTTAGCTAGATTATATAGGGAAAGGCTGGAGATCTGGCCAGGTGGATTGGATGTGACCTCAGAGATGGCAGAGGTAGCTGCTCCCAGGTATCTCAGTTACCTAGGTTAACTCAGGTCCTGGGCCCAGAATTAAACCGGTGGGGTCATCTGCATGGAGCCTCCCAGGATGGACCTTACACACATGAGCTTCGGAGGCTTTAGGTCACAGAGTTTAGAGACTCCAGGTTAGGCAAAAGACAGCTAGGAGGAGAATCCAGAGGAATTGGCTTGGGCCCCTCCTGTGGTGAGAACCCAGAGCTGATGCCTCTGTGGGTGTCCTTTCAGGTCTTTGGTCAACTTGTTGTAAACAAGTAAAAGGCATAGGGGAGCCTCCTTTTTAGGGTCCCTAGAAACAGTAGGCTTAGACCTAGGGAGGGACAAACCTGAGTGGAACAACAGGAGCCCCAAGCAGCTGGGCCTGGAGCTGCTGGAGCTTGCAAAAGAAAGGAAGGAGAGATCAAGCCTGATAGTTACCCCATTTGGATATTTTAAAGAAGTTAGCTGGGTCCTTAGTAAGTACCAGTTACGCCCAGAACCAACAATTAAAGAGGATTTTGATTGCTTTAATGATTGCCTTAATGTTTCATTGCTTTATTTGCCAGAGTTTTACTGGAATTGCTAGTTGTGATCAGTAACTGCCAGTTCCAGTTCTGTAAGTCTGTTGCTATCACCTGTGTGTGGTACGTGTGGAGGTGAACTTATGCTGATCACATCTAAATGAGACTCCTAGCCCGATAGACTGAGTGCTGCTGACTACTGTTGTGGGTTGAAAGCCCACCTGGATATTTGGTATATAGCATTGAAATTTTGAAAGTGCTTTAGAAATGATGTAAATGCCAATGAATGACTGTCGACTGGCACTAGCTTTGAACAAATATGACTGATATCATATAATGTAATCTGGCCTGAGCTCTATTTATCAAACTTGTTTTGAACTTGTTTTGCTTTGCTAGGTATTGTCCACATCTATCTGTGAGCCTTCCTCTTCCTCTTCCCCTGTTCCCCACCCCCTTGCAGAGTTGCATCCTGTTTTATCACCTGATGGTCAGGTGATTTCCAGTAAAGGTCAAGACACCCTAACCTGTGTGACTGTTTCCGATAGTTAGAGTAAAGGGGAAATTCCTGTGGTTTGGGGGCTTATAGGCAACCTTCTCACATGGCTCCCAGACCCAGGCCTGGGTAAGTTACTAAAATCAAAACAACAAACTAGCAAAGCATGTCCTGAAACTTTTTGTTTTGGACCACCTCCTACCCTACTTAAGACCCTTGTTCCCTGCCTGGAATAGTTTGCCAGGTCTCCTAACTCTCCTCAGGTCACTGTGGCTACGATGACCCTCTTCAACTGTCCATTAAAGTTTATCTGGTCTGTTGAGTTTGCTGTATTTATTCTAATATCCTTGTGACACAGGTTTCCCAGCGCAAGTTATAACAGAGGCACAGGCAATTATCTTCCGAATAGAAGTCCAAGTGCCCTGGAAATGAGCCTGCCGTGGTGGTTTTAATTAAGATATCTCACCAGGCACTTTCTGCTCAGGACAACAATCCTAGCTACCGACGAGCCAGAAATCAGAGGATCAATTTCCTAAGACAGCTCGGGTAGGGACATCTTCCAGACTCTTATCTCCAATAAACTACTTAGAAAAAAAAAAAATGCACCAGAAATGGTGCCTTGGCTCCAGTGTAGAGGGCTATCCTTGGGAAAAAGACTCTCAGGATCAGATCTTAGGCCCTGCATTCAGGACCCTGGCCCAGTTCACATACCAAAGGTTCACATGTATCCTGGAAGAGGAAATACTTGGGAAAACAGCTCCTCCTTGTGGAACGTGCATTCCCTCTCAACGACAAACAACTGTTTTCAAATATATGGCGGGATGCATTATCTCCTAAAAGGGATATCCACATATAATGGTCAACTATTTCAAGAAGAAGTCAGTCCTAGAGACCTGAGCCCAGGTAATAAAAATGTCACACTGAAGGTGATGAAGATCATGTAAACAGAACTGTTTACTTACCTACAGCAGGGCTGTCCACCCAGCTTCCAAGGGCCAGAGGGGAGACAAGCCATCCTTTCAATTGCAGATGAAGGGGGTTGCATACCTAAAGGGGATATGTAAAGACATAGTGTTGTTTAGCCCTAGTGGGCACCACCGGAATCCCCAGAGTCTGGGGCTGGGACCTGAATTTCCTGGGACCAACCCCCCACCTCATTAGTGGGCCAGTCTCTTCTTTTCAGAGGCCTGGCCTCTGGAGACTGAAGGACAGCCCTGGGCGTGACTGTTCACCCAGTGCTCAACAGAGTTGTTGATTGGGTGGAGGCACACGTGTGGGAGGAGCCAGGACTTCACTTTCCCAGGGGCTGGAAATCCTAGGCTGGAGGTGGCTGCTGGCTTCTTCCTCCCTCCACACTTCCTTCAGCATGGCACTGGGACTGCCTGGCAGTGACAGCCTAGTGGAGCACTGTCTTGGGTTGATGGCGTCCCCGGTGAGTAGCAAAAGCTTTCCTTAAAGAAAAGAGACTTTGGCATCGGGTGTTTATATCTTTTTTTCTTTTACTGTCAGTGGGAGGACTTGAACTCGGCCTCAGCACTGTCTCTGGCCTGTTTTGTTGCAGGCTAGTGCTCTACCACAGAGAGTCACAACCCCACTTTGTATTTCCTTGGTGGCTCATTAGAGATAAGACTCTTGAGATGCTTCTGCCTGGGCTGCCATTGAGGCCCAATCTCAGATCTCAGCTTCCTGAGCTGCTCAGATGGGCTCAGCTTACAGCCTAGAGCCAACAGTGCTCCACTGCGTTATCATATTAAGTACAAAGAAGACTTGTTCACGATTTGGAATTCCAAGGAGTGACTCTGAAGTAGTGGTCACTGATCGGAATATTGTCCCGCTACTAAATGATCCTTCCACTCTGGCCTGCAATTCAGTGGTGTGTGGAAGGAGCACAGGGAATGTCTTCCTTTCCTGTTCGGTGTCCTCGTGGAAGAGGCTTGTCACGAGTCTCGGATGAGGGTTTGTGAAGTTTCCTTAAATGTAGGGACTCTTCACTTAGGGTTGTTGACTTTGTGGAATAAGAATTTCTGGGCAAGGCAGGATGGTAAGAAAACATAGCTGAGCTTAATGGAGTAAGCAAAGTAGTAGACAAACAGAAGGGCAGTAGCACATACTAGCAGATTATGAATGCCACACGAATACTCCTAACAGCCAAGGATCTGTTTCTCCGTCTCTTCTGCCCAGCCCCACAATCTGTTAGAGTGCCCCTTTCCTTCTGCTTGTCCGTTTGTCTGCTTGTCCATTTGCTTGCCTGCGCAATCAATAAAGCTCAGCCAAGTTCTTACCATGGCGACTGGTCCAGAAGTTCTGTTCTGTGATTGAAGTCAAGGACTCTTAAGAGTCCCCACTTTTAAAGGAAAACTTCACCTACCCTCCCCAATGTCCAGCGACTCATTAATCATGCTGATGTGTGCAAATGGTGCTAACTGTGGTGCCTAAAACTGAGTTACCACAGGCTAAGAGGCGGGACTTTCAGCGGTTCCCTGGGGAGAAACTAAAAATTGTAATCACAATTTTCTAGTTACTAACTACTAATTTTGCTTCTGTAAATCATTTTGTGGCTAACGACCTAGGAAAGACCATAAAATGCCCTGGGGCAGATGGCTTTCAGAAAAACCGTAAATACCCATATGAATGACCTGCAGAGAAGAAAAACAAGTTTTACAATCACCAGAACTCCCCCACCCAGGTGTGATTTCCTGTATCTAAAACCCTGCAGTGGTGCACTATCCCCCTTGCTACACCCTTATGGCGTAACCAATCAATTCTAAAAGTGTCGGTCCCTCGATCTGACCAATGACCCTTTCCGGATTTTCCTTCACCAAATGCGCCAAACATGCTTTAGAATTGTTTTATAATTTTCCCGCAGTGTGTCTTGATTTGTTAAAAGATGCTATGGTGTATGTTAAGTCCTTGCCCCCCTCCCCCCAAAATGTATAAAACAGCTGAAAGCCCTAGGCTCATGGCCTCTTAGCGTCCGGTTGCCAATTGCACGGAGGACCAAACTCGAGCTTACAATAAATACTCCTTTTGCTTTTGCATATATGTGGGTCTCTGATGGTCCTTGTGGGGGTCCGGCGTTTGAGCATAACAGCTGTTCCTTTCCCCAATGGCCCAGGTTGAACAGGGAGATCGCAGCATTGCTGAGGGAAAACAAAAGCCTTAATGTAGCTCAGTCACAAGCAGTTGTTTGTTTGAGGTAACTTTAAACCAGGTTGTAATGGGGGAAGGATCCGAGGGAGGGGGTCTCCCCGCCCCTCGAAGAGTCCACCACTCAGAGACAGTCTACAGTAAAAAGATGGAGTTATTGGGGAAGTAAGAATAAACTGACCGGCCAGGGCCACAGCACAGACTTGGGGAGTGCTGGAGCTGCTGCTTTATAGAGTTATAATGGCCAAGGCCGCGTGGACAATCTCGCCACAGGTACCTGGCCAATGAGGTCACAACACCTATAGAGTATGCTAAGCCACGCTCAGTTGTCCAGTAGAGTTACAACCTCTTACATAGTATCTGCTTGAACCAGCTAGAGTTGGCAGGTGGATTGGGGGTGGGGTGGGATGGACAGTTTCTTTTGTTTACAGTGATGGGGGAAAACTTCCCATGCTTCTGAGAAGTTGGGGCAGGGCCCTCAACTCTGAAGCTCAGGACTGAGGGAGATAATGGAGATGGAGTCAGCTTCTGACCTCCAGATCTGGCCTCCCTCACCATCTTGATGTTTGATGACTGGTAGTTACCCCTAGGAAACTTCATGAACAGAATTCAGTTTGAAGGTATACATGTAGGAGAAAAGTGGGACTAAATATAGAATATAGGGCAAAATGAAAACATTAGGTAAAATTTTGGAAATTGGACAGACCCCAATAAAGAGGCTTCTTTTGTAATAGGGAGGTGGGATCTGGCTAGCGCCATCACTGACCACTATCTGCAATCTTGGCTTCATGGTGTGCCTGCTGTCCTATAGGTTACTGAACCTGTCAGTCAAGTGCCTGGCTCTGGGAGCTTGCTGAGACCCAATCCCCAGACTTGATTTTATTTAGGGTCAGGCCAGCACAAGTGCCATTGTTTGTGTCTCCATGTTTGCTTCCCTGCATCCTGTCTCCTGGCTTGTCTCCAGTCCCCATGGCGCCCCAAGTCAGCTCTCCATGGGAGCTGGATTGGTTTGCTGGTATGGTTTTTGTTCTTTCTTCGCTCTCTGTCCTGTTTCGTGACAGTGTTAAGGGTATGTGTGGGCTGCAGGCCTTTCTAACAAGCGGCTGCCTGCAGACTGCTAGTGCGCTATTAAAAACTCCAGGACTCCATCCTTCAATATGTGGCTTCTCGGATAATTTACTATACTATAAAACACTTCCTGCTTAGCAGAATGGAAAGAACAAGAAGATAGACAGTGATATATAATATATGAGTTTGCATAAACACTGAGGATGAGACATGCTATCAGGAATGAATGGTGATCACTGGGCTCTCAGTGTCTCCCTGACTGGCCTTGGAGAAACTGCCGGTCTTAATGCCCTTGAACCTCACTCTGACCAACCCTGTCATGATCTGTGCCCAGAAATGACACCACAAAGAGCCCATGCTGTGTGGGAACTCCTTCATTCTAAAGAATGTAAGGATCTCCTCCAGCTGCTCTGGACTTTGAATAATACAGTGTAGCTTTATGTTCTCAAGGAAGGAATGACTACTGTGTTGCTTGCTGCAGTTGCACAGGATATTAGGGCCCGGGCTGCTCTGCTTGCAATCCTAGCTACTCAGGAGCCTGAGATCTGAGGGTGGCACTTTTGAAGACAGCCTCGTGAGGCAACTGGGGAGACTCTTATTCAGTTGACCAGCAAAAAGCTGCAAGTTGGAGGTGTGACTCAAGTGTTGGAGCACTAGCCTGGAACAGAAAAGCTCTGGCATAGTGTCAAGGCCCTGCGTTGAAGCCCGAGAACCAGCAAAAGAAAAAAAAAGCATATAATGTCATTGAAAGATTTTATTGAGTGATACTCTTATGTGTAGTTATGGAACTCATTCATTGCATCGAAGGTGC
Organism: Perognathus longimembris pacificus; assembly: GCF_023159225.1. NCBI lineage: Eukaryota > Metazoa > Chordata > Mammalia > Rodentia > Heteromyidae > Perognathus > Perognathus longimembris. The sequence continues at coordinate 27,487,216 of NC_063180.1, forward strand.
AAACAATGTCATGAATGTTTTTCTGAAGTTTTCATCTTTACTTTTTGACAGTGCTGGGACTTGAACTTTGGGCCAAGGCACTGTCACTGAGGTTATGTGGCTCAAGGCTAAGGCTCTAGTGCTTGAGCCACAGTGCCACTCTTTTATCTTCTGTGCTGCTTACTGGAGATGTGAGTCTCTGAGACTCTCCTTCCCTGGCCTGGTTTGGAACAATGATCCCCAGATCTCTGTCTCCTTGCACCAGATGCAGGAGAGGGTTTGTGCCATTTTCCTTTTAACATAGGGACTCCTCTCTTAGAGTCCTTAACTTCAATCCCAGAAAAAGAATTTCTGGACAATTCACAGTGATAAGGAAACTTGGCTGAGTTCTACTGAGGAAGTAAGCAAGCCAGTAGACCAAAAGCAGACAGAAATTCAGAAAGCAAGGGCACACTCTTACAAGAGTGGTGGTCCTTTCTTGGAGAGATATAGATAGACACTTCCTTGGCTGTTGAGACTATTAATATGGTAAAGGCAGGGGGTGTGACTTTAACTGTATGCCAAGATAGGTGTTTTCTCTTTGCCCTAATCACCAACAGTTGGGGGTTGGTGTTATGTCTTGAGTTTCTGGATGTTTGGGGCTCTCTTGGCAGGTGGAACCCATCCTGCCTTGGAGCAGTTCCTTTTCTTTGAGAAAAGGAAAGCCCCCCCGTTGTCTACATTTTGATTGGGGGTTTCTTAAGTTTGTGGGGAGCGTTTTATTCGGGACGGCATACATCCTGCCAGACAAATGTTAATTTTTGGAATGAGAAATGTGTTTCTCAGGAAGGGATGCATCCTGTTGCCCCTCTGAAGCTGAGATAGTGATTGTATGTTTCTAAACACCACATTTCTGAGTTGCCTTCACCTGGCCTCATTCTTCTGAACTTATCCGGCCTCATTGCCCCATGAATAACTTTGGTCCCTTAATCTTAGAAGTTGATGGACTAGCGTTAAGCTTGAGTTTTTTTATTCCTGGCAGCCTTTTACCCTGCTTCCTTTTCTGTAGTCGATCCTGCCTTATCCCTGAGTGGGTAAAATGAACCACCAGTGGCTGAGTGCTTCTAGTAACATTTAAGTCTTAGAATGGAGCATAGGTGACTCACAGCAGTAATTCTATCTACCCAGGAGGCTGAGACCTGAAGATCCCAGTTCAAAGCCAGCTTGGACAAGAAAACCCATGAGATTCATTTCTCCACTAATTTACCAAGAAGAAGAAGGAGGGAGAGAGAGAGGGAGAAGGAAAAGGAGGGTGAGGAGAAGGAGGAGGCAGAGAGGGAGGAGAGAGAGAAGTGGGAGGGGTGGGTGAGAGAAGGAGAAGAAGAGAAATGGGGAAATGGAAGTATAGCTCTGTTGGGAGAACACTCAGGTTTAGCAAAGGAAACTCTGAGACAGCATGTAGGTCATGAGGTCAAAGCCCAATACCTGCACCAACTTTATTCTAAAGGTGTCATAACCATGTGGCTCCAAAGGCTGAGGACTGGCCACTGTTGCTCAAAGCCCTGCAGAGAAATCGCCCAGACTCTTTTTTTTTTTTTTTTTTTTTGGCCAGTCCTGGGGCTTGGTCTCAGGGTCTGAGCACTATCCCTGGGTTCTTTTTTTTTTCGCTCAAGGCTAGCACTCTGCCACTTAAGCCACAGCGCTACTTCTGGCCATTTTCTGTATATGTGGTGCTGGGGAATTGAACCCAGGGCTTCATGTATATGAGGCGAGCACTCTTGCCACTAGGCCATATCCCCAGCCCGTCAACCAGACTCTTATCACTCATCAAGCACCAAGAAAAGCTGGAAGGGGAGCTGTGGCTCTAGGGGTAGAGCACAAACTAACCTTGAGCAACCATGCTCAGGGTCAGCACCCAAGACCCGAGTCCAGTCCCAAGAGAGGAAGGTGTTCCATGTGGATTGTGGGTTACTCCATATCATCTCTTCCACATGCCATACAGTATTCCGGGGTGTGCCTTGCTCATCCGCCCCTCCACAGCACCGTACAGTGTGGTCATCGCTGAGGCCACTTACGCCGAAAAGAACCATTGGTTTCTTTTTTTGGTTTTTTTTCTTTGGCCAGTCCTGAGCCTTGAACTGAGGGCCTAAGCACTGTCCCTAGCTTCTTTTGCCTCAAGACTACCACTGATCCACTTTAGCCACCATGCCTTTTCTGGCCTTTTCTATATATATGGAGCTGGGGAATCGAACCCAGGGCTTCAGGTAAAGGAAACAAGAACTCTTGCCACTAGACCATAGACCTGTTGATTTCTGTGCATACCCGGTCTCCCCTCTACCTACCTCAGTTGGCGTCACCTCAAGGCTTGTCTGTTGAACTTGTCCCTGTTGCACTGTCAAATGGGAACTGTCTTGGGTGTTGTAGGAACCTCTGAACATTGAAGATGTAACTGTGAACTTCACCCCCAAAGAGTGGGACCTGATGAACGCAGGACAGAGGAAGCTATGGAGGGATGTGATGTCAGAGGTTGCCTGTCTGCTGGAGTCCATCGGTGAGTACCGGGACCCGTCCAATGCACATATATACTTATCAATGTGAGTGTATAAAATTAAGCACATATATATGTTCATATGCTTTCACTCAGCTTCTTTCCACTGGAATTTCTACTTGAATTCAGCCTGTGAGAATATACTTTTGACGGTAGCTTGTGTTTTGTTAAGGCAGAAATAGAAACTGAGTCATTACTTCTGAATCCACCCCTAGACTATATATTGTATTTTCCCATTGTTTGTGAACATGGAGTTACATGAACAGCATCTTAATCTAATTTGGAGCCACTGTAGGATTCCTAAGATTCAGTTGTATTATCTAGATTACAGTTATATTGTAATCTCTTAGCTACTCTATTTCCAATTACAATCGTAGCTACACAGGAAAGCTGAAATGTGAGGATGGTGGTTTGATGCCATCCAAACAGGAGAACTCTGGGCAGACTCTCTTACTCAGCACACAAACGCAGAAAGTGGGGCTGTGGCTTAAGTGGTGAAGCACTAGTCTTGAGGCAGAAATCTCAGCAACAGCACACAAGTCCTGATTTGAAGCCTAGTGATGACAAATTATCATTCATGATTGTGAATATGACAGGAGGTGCTTTTCCTAAGAATTGTTTCCTTTCCTTTGATTCATTGAATGACTACACAATTGCGGATTAAGATGCTTTTAAAAATATCCTCCCGCTTTCATGCTAGGAATGCTTTTAAACATTTCTTACAGGCATTTTCATTCCACATGGCAAAGATGGCCGTCTTTACATACAGCAAGTCAGCAGTAAGGTCCACGTGACCCCGTCAGCGGTAAGTTACACAGATGTGACTCCTGTCATGACCAGTAAAGACTTGGTTTCTTAGGTTTGGGGGAAGCGTTTTACTCGGGAAGACATACATCCTGCCAGACAAATGTTATTTCTTGGGCTGAGAAATGCGTTTCTTGGGAAGGGATACATCCTGTTCGCCTCTGAAGCTGAGATAGTATGTTTCTAAACACAACATTTCTGAGTTGCCTTCACCAGGCCTCATTCTTCTGAACTTATCTGGCCTCATTTTCCCCTGAATAACTTTGTCCCTTAATCTTAGGAGAAGTTGATGGACTAGCTTTAACCTTGGGGTTTTTTATTTCTGGCAGTCTTTTACCCTACTTCCTTTTCTGTAGTCGATCCTGCCTCATCCCTGAGTGGGTAAAATGAACCACCCGTGGCTGAGTGCTTCTAGTAACATTTAAGTCTTAGAATGGAGCATAGGTGACTCACAGCAGTAATTCTATCTACTCAGCATGCTGAGACCTGAAGATCCCAGTTCAAAGCCAGCTTGGACAGGAAAACCCAAGAGATTCATTTCTCCACTAATTTACCAAGAAGAAAAGGAGGGAGAGAGAGAGGGAGAAGGAAAAGGAGGGGGAGGAGAGGGAGAAGGGGTAGGAGGCGGAGGAGAAGGTGGAGATGTTGGGGTGGGTGAGAGAAGGAGAAGAAGAAGAGAAATGGGGAAATCAATGTATAGCTCTGTTGGGAGAACAATCAGGTTCAGCAAAGGAAACTCTGAGACAGCATGTAGGTCATGAGGTCAAAGCCCAATGCCTGCACAAACTTTATTCTACAGGAGTCATAACCACGTGGCTCCGAAGGCTGAGGACTGGCCACTGTTGCTCAAAGCCCTGTAGAAAAATTCCCCAGATTCTTATCTCTCATCAAGCACCAAGAAAAGCTGGAAGGGGAGCTGGGGCTCTAGGGGTAGAGCACAAAGTAGCCTTGAGAAACCATGCTCAGGGTCAGCACCCAAGACCCGAGTTCGAGTCCCAAGAGAGGAAGGTGTTCTATGTGGAATGTAGGGTATTCCATATCGTCTCTTCCACATGCCATGCAGTATTCCGGGGTTCGCCTGCTCATCTGCCCCTCCATAGCACCTTACAGTGTGGCCAGCGCTGAGGCCACTCACGCTGAGGGCGCCCCATTCTTGCCCTGAAGAACCGTTGGTTTCTTTTCTTTTTTAATTTTTGGCCAGTCCTGAGCCTTGAACTGAGGGCCTGAGCACTGTCCCTAGCTTCTTTTGCCTCAAGGAACCACACCACTTCTGGCCTTTTCTATATATGGGGTGCTGGGGAATCGAACCCAGGGCTTCATGTATAGGAAGCAAGAACTCTTGCCACTAGGCCATAGAACTGTTGATTTCTGTGCATACCCGGTCTCCCCTCTACCTACCTTAGTTGGCGTCATCTCAAGGCTTGTCTGATGAAGTTGTCCCTGTTGCACTGTCGAATGGGATCCGTCTTGGGTGTTGTAGGAACCTCTGAACATTGAAGATGTAACTGTGAATTTCACCCCCAAAGAGTGGGACCTGATGAACGCAGCACAGAGGAACCTGTGGAGGGATGTGATGTCAGAGGTTGCCTGTCTGCTGGAGTCCATCGGTGAGTACCGGGACCCGTCCAGTGCACAAATACAGTTACCAATGTGGGTGTATAAAATTAAGCACGTATATATGTACATATACATTCACTCAGCTTCTTTCACTGGAATTTCTACGTGAATTCTGTCTGTGAGATTGTACTTTTGATGGTAGCTTGTATTTTGTTAAGGCAGAAATAGAAACTGAGGGATTACTTCTGAATCCACCCCTAGACCATATATTGTATTTTCTCATTGTTTGTGCACATGGAGTTACATGAACAGCATCTTAATCTAATTTGGAGCCACTGTAGGATTCCTAAGATTCAGTTGTATTATCTAGATTACAGTTATATTGTAATCTCTTAGCTACTCTATTTCCAGTTACAATCGTAGCTACACAGGAAAGCTGAAATGTGAGGATGGTGGTTTGATGCCATCCAAACAGGAGAACTCTGGGAGACTCTCTTACTCAGCACAAAAAAGTAGAAAGTGGGGCTGTGGCTTAAGTGGTGAAGCACTAGTCTTGAGGCAGAAATCTCAGCAACAGCACACAAGTCCTAATTTGAAGCATCAGTGATGACAAATTATCATTCATGATTGTGAATATGACAGGAGGTGCTGTTCCTAAGAATTGTTTCCTTTCCTTTGATTCATTGAATGACTACACAAAGGTGGATTAAGATGCTTTTGAAAATCTCCTCCCGCTTTCATGCTAGGTATGCTTTTAAACATTTCTTACAGGCATTTTCATTCCACATGGCAAAGATGGCCGTCTTTACATTCAGCAAGTCAGCGGTAAGGTCCACGTGACCCCGTCAGTGGTAAGTTACACGGATGTGACTCCTGTCATGAACAGTAAAGACCTGGAAGTGGAAAGAGTAGCAGAAAAAGCAAGTGCCTGCCTCATTGTTGAGCTGAGGAAATTTCGTGGTTGAAAGCTCCACATAGTTTGAATTTTGTAAGGTAAATGACAGGATTTCAACACCTTCATCTCAGGATCTAATAATGTGGCTTCCTGGTAGAGTGCTTGCCTAGCATACATGAAGCTCTGGCTTTGATTTCTCAGTACTATATGAACAGAAAAAGCCAGAAGTGGTGCTGTGGTTCAAGTAGTAGAGCACTAGTCTTCAGCAAAGAGAAGCTCAGGGCCAGTGCCCAGGCCCAGAGTTCAAGCCCCAGGATTAGCAAAAACAAAAATAAAAACAAACTTAAACTCAGATATGCAGTACAAAATAGTATGAAGCCAATGATCTTACCTATCTATGTGTCTGTCTATATCTCTCTCTTCAACTATGTGTATACTCCCTCTTTTTTACTCTCTTTTTTTCTGTCTCTTTGTCTGTTTGTCTCTCTCTCTCTCTATCTCACACACACACCCCCACACATAGCGATCTGATAATTAACTTGATTCTTATCTTGTTGACATCTTACATGGAGCATGTCTTTGGCATTTTCAAGGTGTGGATATAAAAGAAAAAATCAGTTGGTTGTTGTTTTTCTTGTCCTGAGGCTCGAACTCAGGGCCTCGGTACTGTCCCACTCCTTCTTTTGCTCAAGGATAGCACCCTCCCACTTGAAGTACAACACTTCTCCCATCTTTTTGTGACTGGATTATTGCAGGTAAGATGCTCAAAGACTTTCCTGAACTGGCTGACTTTGAACCATGATCCTCAGATCTCATCCATGTGGGTAGATAGGATTACAGGCGTGAGCTATCAGTGCCCAGTTATAATATGTTTTATGTCTAGGCTAAGTAGTCTAGTATTCTCACGTTGAGATATGGCCACAGAGATGAATGTGAACAATTGATGATCATGTTTCATCATCTTCCCACAGCAGAAATCTCTTTATCTGCAAGACTCACTTGACAGGAATGACTCGACAGAAATGAAGACTCACAGCTCTTCATTGACACAGAGTTTGCTAAAGGATGCAGAAGCCATCTCCTGTGTAAGCCTACACCGGGGAGAGAACCATCATGAATATTCACGTACTCCTGAGCACATGGAACACAAAGAAATTGATCATCTAAACGGCAATGGCATTATAAAGAATTCGTTAGATATTACACAATGCAGTAAGTCTCTCAAGAAAAACAGACAGAGTGACTGTGGTCTATGTCCTAAAGTCTTTGTTGAGAGCAATGAACGCTGTAAACACAATGTAACTGACACTGGAGGGAAATCACATGGTTGTAGTTTGTGTAGGACAGCCTTGGTTCCTTCAAAGTTCAGTCACCATATGACTGCGCACAATGGAGACAAAGCATGTGAGGATAGTGACCTGGGGCATGTAGTTGATCAACCCAGGGAGCTCAGTTGCCAGGATGGAGGAGACACTAACCAGGAAGTTGATGACAGCCACCTGTGTCCTGCCCCCTCCATTCAGCCAAGTCACTTCCAGCAGCAGGCGGACATGCCCACTGGAGGAGGGGCAGATGAAGGTCCCCTCTGTGTGTGGAAAGCGGTCACTCAGCAGTCTCATTCTGGATGTCAGGAAGGAGCACATGCCAGAGAGAAAGCACATGCATGCCCTCCCAGTGGGGAAGCCTCCCAAAGGCCCAGTGACTTTAAGGCACCAAACAGAAAACACACTGAAAAGAAACGGCATGTATGTCTCATCTGTGGGAAAGGCTTCAAATGGCTCTGGTATGTTAAGAAACATAGTGTTGTGCACACTGGAGAGAAACCATATGAATGTAGCACCTGTGGGAAAGCCTTCACTCAGTCATCTTCTCGTGCCTCACATGAGAGAATACACACTGGAGAGAAACCCTATGAATGTCGTACCTGTGGAGAAGCCTTCACTTACTTATCTCAGCGTGCCGCACACGAGAGAACACACACTGGAGAGAAGCCTTATAAATGTCGCACCTGTGGGAAAGCCTTCGCTGATGCATCTTCTCGTTCCTCACATGAGAGAATACACACTGGAGAGAAGCCCTATGAATGTCGCACCTGTGGAGAAGCCTTCACTTACTCATCTCAACGTGCCACACATGAGAGAACACACACTGGAGAGAAGCCCTATGAATGTCGCACCTGTGGGAAAGCCTTCACTCATCCATCTTCTCGTGCCTCACATGAGAGAATACACACTGGAGAGAAGCCCTATGAATGTCGCACCTGTGGGAAAGCCTTCACTCAGCCATCTCCCCTTGCCACACATGAGAGAATACACACTGGAGAGAAGCCCTATGAATGTCGCACTTGTGGGAAAGCCTTCACTGTGCAATCTTCTCGTGCCAAACATGAGAGAATACACACCGGAAAGAAGCCCTATGAATGTCGCACCTGTGGGAAAGCCTTCACTGTGCAATCTTCTCTTGCCACACATGAGAGAACACACACTGGAGAGAAGCCCTATGAATGTCGCACCTGTGGGAAAGCCTTCACTGTGCAATCTTCTTGTGCCAAACATGAGAGAATACACACTGGAAAGAAGCCCTATGAGTGTCGCACCTGTGGGAAAGCCTTCACTCAGCCTTCTCAACGTGCCACACATGAGAGAATACACACTGGGAAGAAGCCCTATGAGTGTCACGTCTGTGGGAAAACCTTCCTTTTTCCATCCTATCGTGCGGCACATGAGCGAACACACACTGGAGAGAAACCCTATGAGTGTCACTTCTGTGGGAAAGCCTTCACTCAGCGATCTTCTCGTGCCACACATGAGAAAATACACACTGGAGAGAAACCCTTTGAGTGTCACTTCTGTGGGAAAGCCTTCACTACATCATCTCAACTTACCAACATGAGAGAATACACCCTGGAGGGAAACCCTATTAGTGTCACTTCTGTGGGGAAAGCCTTCACTGTGCAATCTTCTCATGCCACACATGAGAGAATACACACTGGACAGAAGCCCTATTAGAAAGTCACTTCTGTGGGGAAGCCTTCATTACGCCATCTTAACGTGTCACACATGAGGGAACACACACTGGAGAGAAGCTCTATGAGTGTCACTTCTGTGGGTAGTTTTCTGTTTAGCCTCCAGTCTTTTTCCCCATATGAACGTACATAATAGATAAAAAAATGATGCATGTCATCGGCGAAGGAAATGATTCAGTATCTCATTTAAACCTTGCGTGGACGAGAAATGAGAGCAATCACACAAATGCAACCTGTGTGTGGAAGGGTTTGGTACACCCTGTAACCTTACAAAGTAAGAGCAATCCTCCCGCAGGGAGAACTCAGGAGTCTCATCTGTATGGGCAAGTCTTCAGTCAATCAACTCATCTAAGACAACACCAGAGGACATATACTGGACAGAAACCACAGACAGAAACCATCTTTTTAAGAGGCTTTAGACCTGTCTGTCTGCGGGTGAGAAAGACTATAAACATCACAGCTCTGGAAAAGCCTTCAGTCATCATGGAGGGTTGGCTCCCTCAAAGAACAAATGGCGGAGAGAAACTGTGGGTGTCACTTGGGGGAAAGCTGTGAACTGATCTACTCCTCGTATACAGACTCAAATTATGCACACTGATGAAAATCCATGATAACATTTTTCATGTGAGAAATCCTTCTGTCTATAGTCACCCCTTCAATGTCATGTGGGAATATAAAAAGGAAAGAATATAGCTGTGTGGGGTACTATATCTTGCTCTTATATTATGCACATAAGAACTATGACTATAACTTAACTTTTAGTGTAAATTTAAATATGATGAACGAGAACCAGAAAAGCCAACTAGTGACCCAAACTCAGTTTGGCTAGTCAGTCCCTATGCACAACCACATTTAAAGATGTATGTGTGTAATCTGTTTGGATTCTAGTGAATGTAGTAGTCTGTACTTACAGTGTTAGTTTCAAATACCCTAAGGGCCCTTAGCGGGAAGGAAACTCCTAATCCTCACTTAATGGAGAAATCTTGTGTTTTGGTTCTTTGTTGGTCTTCTGGCTTGAACTTCGTGTGAGGGCTGTCAACTATCCTTTAGCTCTTTTTTTCTCTAGGCTAGCACTCTACCAATTTGAGCCACAGCCTCAATTCCGGCTTTGTAGGTTAACTGGAGAACTTACCTGGCCCGGCTGGCTTTCAATTTTGATCCTTCCATAATCAGCCTCCTGAGCTGCTAAGATTACAGGCATGAGCCACCAGCACTGGGATACAATGTATTTGTAAGTAATAGGAGAGCAAGTCACTTGATATACCTCATTTGTCTTTAATTTTGTGAACAAATATTCATCTAAGCATCAGGTATGGCATGCTTAAAATCCTGCAGTGACAACTTCTAGAAATTCTAAGTATTCCATCTAAATGAATGATGAACTTTTATAATTCATATCTTTTTAATTTAACAGCCAAGTTTGTGGTAAATGCAATGTTCCCTATTGTATATGATGTTTAGTGTCATGAGAGATGAAAATCTCTGAGTGAATAATGATGTATTCTTGGGCTGGGGATATAGCCTAGTGGCAAGAGTGCCTGCCTCGGATACACGAGGCCCTAGGTTCGATTCCCCAGCACCACATATACAGAAAATGGCCAGAAGCGGCGCTGTGGCTCAAGTGGCAGAGTGCTAGCCTTGAGCGGGAAGAAGCCAGGGACAGTGCTCAGGCCCTGAGTCCAAGGCCCAGGACTGGCAAAAAAAAAAAAAAAAAAAAAAAAAAAAATAATGATGTATTCTTCAACAGTAAGGTTCACTAAGGAAGCTTGACCTTAAAAAGAAAGTGGAGTCAATTCTGATTTACTGGATGTCAAAGTATCTTTAAACAATATATAGGTATGTATGAATATATATGTACAATAGTGAGATTGCATAAAATTAATAAGAGGAATCATCACATGTAGATTTGGATGACATGCAATCCAAACTAAAGGTCAACCAGGCAGAACCTAATTTGCAGATAGAATTAGGAATACAGATTTCAAATAATTGAGAGACTAGTTTGAGAAGATCTGACATTTATTTTGTTCTACTTTTGATCATGAAGTTTAAACCAGAACATTGGATCTGAACTCCTTGATAGGTGAGAAGATATTGAGCCCATACTTTGGGCCATCCCTTCCTTCAATATCCTTTTCACTGAGATAATTTCCAACTTGTTCACGTTAGCAGAAATCCCCAAGTGTGCTGAGAAACACAGCACAGGGTTTTGTCTCCTTCCCAAGTGTCTAGGAATGGCATGACTATGTCAAAGGTGAGTGCCTGGGTATGCAGCCTAAGGCATTTGGGGCTCCTCGGTCCTCCTCAGTACTTGGTGTTACCATGTCTGTTGGTCAGGCCCTCAGAATACTCCTGATGTTTGTACTTAAACATCTCCTTTGGGCAGAGTAATGGTGGGAGCTCCTCTAAGTCAAATCATCATGATAGCCCTGAGATAACTTACATAAACTATATGGAAATATATCATTTACATCAAAAGTGCCTGGACGGAGTGTCTCAGATATGTAATCCCACCTTGTCAGGAGGTTGAGAACAGAAGATTATTTTTTGAAGCCAGCCCAGGCAGGAAGTCTATGAGACTCTTACTGACTGCCCCAAAGTCAGCTGTGGAAATGATGGCTCATGGGTAGAGTGCTAGTCTTGAGTATGAAGCTCAGGCCCAACACACAAACCCTGAACTCAAGCCCAAGGAATCCACAGAAGAAAAGAAACAAAATGAGAAGCTCCTTAATGAAAGAGTTTACCGATTTTATGTAAGTAGTCACTGGTGTCAAATTTTCAGGAATGTGGAAAAAGTGTGCTCTGAAAAGTGAAATTGGACCCCATTTTCAGGCAGCACCCATTTTGTTGTCTGTTTAAACTATGAGCAAACTGAGGACAAGCTTACGAAGGCCCAGCCGGTCAAGAACTCTAAACGCCTGGGAATGCTTAACTCTAACTGCCCCCAGAATGCCTCCAGCCCTGAGCCAATCAGATTTGTACCTGTGTCCTAATCTTGCTTGCTTGAACACCTAATTACTGTAATTTTTGGGTTTTGCCTTTATAAGCTCTGTGCAATCACAGCTTGGGTCTTCCTCCTAACCTCGACTGTGTCGGTGAGTAGGACCAGGCCCAACTTGCATATTGCCTGAATAAAGCTTTGCTTTTGCATTTTGGGACGTCTGGCTCTTGGTAGTCTTCTTGGTGGTCTTCTCGCGACTTGGCATAACACTTCTCAAATTACCTATATTCAGGTTACTGATGCATATCTTTACAAGTAACAGATGGTACTTAGAAATTATATTAAATAGCATTATACTTTGCTCTAAGATGCACATATATTTTTAAAATTAGAATTAATTGACCAAATGTCAAGATACTGAGCATTTTCAAAAACTTTTTACATGTGCCTGCCTATCTAGTGTGTTTTTAATTTGTTTAATAGAATATATTCTTGTTTTTGTGTTTTGATAGTGTAATATTCCCAGTATACTTTTGCTTTTAAAACTTTATCCCCAGTGGACTGGGCTGTTGTGGAATACTTGTAGATTTCTGGGGGGGAGGAAACAGGTCATTTTGGGTATGTCCTTGAAGGCTCTCCCAGGAATCTCTTCTACTCTCTCTTCTCCTCCCTCCCCTATTCCTTCTTCTCCCTCTGCTCTCCTTCCCTTCTCTCTGTCATTTTCATTGTCTCCCTCAGCCTCCTTCCTGGCAGCTAGGAGGTATGGCAATTCTCTGCTTCATTTTCCCACTGTGGTCATGTTGTGTCCAGTGCATGGGTCTCAGGAACGGAGAACAGAATCCTTTGAAATAATGAATCAAAATAAATCCTTTGTCGCTTAAACTCTCTGTGTCCTGAATTTTTATTATAGTGATGGAAATCAACACCAAGGTGAAAAAGGTTTACAAAAGGAGGAAAGCAATTAGCAGTGGGTGCCTTGCTGGTGAACATGTAGTGTCTGGTGGTAGAGAAGGGAAGAGATCAAGGGGGTGAGGTGGGGGCAGAGGGGGGGATGTCTCGGGTGGAGTGGCCACCAATGTCTCAATGTGGCATTGGAGGAGTTAGTGAGTTTGGAGTGGTGGCTGGGCTCTCCATTCTTAATTAAAGCTCATATTCTCCAAAACTCTGACACTCAGGAGGTGATGGGAGTTGTGCTCAAGTACTCCTCAGACTCACTCAGCAAGCTGCCACTTCACTGGGTTGTGCACTAGACTGCAACAGAACAATCCATGCTCCCTTTGGGCAGGTGAACAGGACCCCTAAATTTACAAAAGTTGACTGGATGTAACCAAGTACCTTTCCCAGAAGCTGACTTTGTCTGGGTCTTCTTTAAATGTTCTTCTGAGGTGCTGGGAATATGGCCTAGTGGCAAGAGTGCTTGCCTCCTATCCTTGAAGCCCTGGGTTCCATTCCCCAGCACCACATATACAGAACAAGGCCAGAAGTGGTACTGTGGCTCAAGAGGCAGAGTGCTTGCCTTGAGCAAAAAGATGCCAGGGACATTGCTCAGGCCCTGAGTCCAAGGCCCAGCCCTGGCAAAATATAAGTAAATAAATAAATAAATGTTCTTCTGAATTACAGGTACTCTATTAGAAGTCCCTGGTTTCAGCTGCAGTATAATAAATTCACTTGAGTTGGGGACAACAATCTCGTGAAAGGGATAAATTTTGTGTTGGGTGCCAGTGACTCACACTTGTAATCCTAGCTTCCTTATTTATTTGCCTGGTCCTCTGGCTTGAACTCAGGGCCTAAGCACTGTCCTTAAACTTCTTTGTGCTCAAGGCTAGCACTCTACCATTTGAGCCACTGAGCCACTTCTGGCTTTTTCTGTTTATTTGGTGCTGAGGGATAGACCCCAGGGCTGTGTGCATGCTAGGCAAGCACTCTACCGCCAAGCCACATTCCTAGCCCATAATCCTAGCTTAAGAAGCTGAGATATGAGGATAGAGGTTCAAACACATCACAGGCAGGAAAGTCCATGAGAATTATCTCCATTAAATCACTGAAAACCTCCAAATTGGGCAGTGGTTCACATTGGTAGAGTAAGAGCCTTGGAGCAAAAGAGCTCAAGGACAGTGCCAAAGCCCTTAGTTCAAGCCTCGTTATGAACCAAAAGAAAAAAGAATTTGCTAAGCATGAGAAAATCTGCAAGCATTTAGGCTATCATGTAGAAATCTAAAAATCAGCTGTACACCACTGGCTCACACCTGTCATCCTACCTATTGAGGAGGCTGAGATCTGAGGATCGAGGTTCAAAGCCAGCCCAAGTAGGAATGTCTGTGAGACTCTCCAACTAGCCACAAGAAAACTGGAAGTGGCATTGTGGCTCAAGCGGCAGAACACTAGCATTGAGTTGAAGAGCTAGGAACAGTGCCCCGGCCTAGAGTTCAAGTACCCCTCCCCAAATGGAAATTTAAAGTTCACTCAAGGCCAAATCTTGAAGAAGGCCTTGCCTCTTATTAGTCCATAGGGAATTGACCCATCGCACATGGAAACTAGAATTCTAAGTTGTCCTCTTCCAGTCTCTGGCACAGAATTCTGGTTTTTAAAGTATTTTGTTGACTACTGGTGAGGATTTTGTCTTTTTACTCTTTACCTAATGCTTGAATTTAGATTACTCCACCTTTTTTTCAATCACCTATTTGGATACCATAAAAATGTCGACTAAGGTTTCCTGCAAAAGACAATATCTGGGCTGAGAATATGGCCTAGTGGTCGAGTGCTTTCCTCGTACACATGAAGCCCTGGTTTCAGTTCCTCAGCACCTCATGTATTGAAAAAGCCAGAAGTGTTGCTGTGGCTCAAGTGGTAGAGTGCTAGCCTTGAGCAAAAGAAGCCAGGGACAGTGCTCAGGCCCTGAGTTCAAGCCCCAGGACTGGCCAAAAAGGAAAAAAAAAAAGACAACATTTGTTTTGAATTATGTATTCTATTGCAGGTTCCAAAATGCATTTCACTTTTACAGTTGTCACATCGTGTCCAAAAAAAAAAATCTAAAGCAAGTTTCAGAGTGTATATAGATAACTCATAATTTCAGGATATCTGAGCCTCTGCAGCCCTCTGGGTTTATTTACATGGATGCCTTGTCTGGGATGCTTTTGAACCTAGAATTACTTCTACTCTGTTGACGATAGGTGGCACTCATTCTACATTTCTCCTGTCAGTTTGGAGCCACAGAAGGTGTTGTAGAATAAGTAATGAAGAAAATGGCTACAGGTTTGCTTAAAGCATCATTAATAGTGTTATAATCTCTCAATCTAATCCCTTAAAATTCCTCAGCTTCTCTCCTCTGCCCAGTGGAATTCTGTGGCATGGCACCATAATGTTGACTGACACTCCCCGGCCAGGCTGATTGTATTCCAGGGAGGCACAGATGGTTCAGGGCACCTAATGCAAAGGGCTAATAAAATTACACTGTAAGTGTGTGCACTTTTCTCTATGTGTAAAGGTCACATGCCAAGTCATCACAGAAAACATGGCTGCCTGGGCCCCTGCATGCAGATGGAGCCGTCGGGAATTTCCCATGGGTGGATAGTACCTTGGCTCCTGCCCTGTCTCCAATTCCCTGACAACAAGCCAGAACTGGAGCCCTGTCTCAGCCCTGAGTGACAAAGCTAAAGGACTGAGCCTAGGCTCTGACTGACTTCAGCACACACGAAAAGAAGGCAAAGTTTATTGCTATAAATTCAGACCAGTGCTAATGTAATCTTTGAAGACGTATTTAAAAATTTCAAAACATGACATAGATTGTTATATTCCCGAAATAGGTTTTCTTCAGGTTTCTTTAGGAGTCTACAGGAAGCCAGTTTAACCAAGCAGGGCTGGAAAGGAGTTCCTCGCAGCAGAACTGAGAACTCGTGCCCTTGCAGGAGAAGCAGGTCTCTTGTCATGACAATGGTCTGGGGAAGACACTGTGCTGTGTTTGGAAACAGGGACTCCAAGGCTAGGCAAGTTGGGCAAAGAACAAGTTCCAGTTTGGTATGGCCCCGATAAGGCAAGAATCATTGCACTATGACAAGGGTATTGTAGGTGTCTGTTTCTTATCAAGTTGAAGCAATTTCCTCATGCAGATATTCACCTTTGCTCCTAACAGTTCCATCTGCACTACTGCCTTCTGTTCTATCTGCTTCCAGAACACTATGTTTAGACATGTGCTGAGAACGTAAGACTAAAACCTTGAAGACGGAATATGAGGATAACTAACACAGTGCCTGCCTGACATTTTTCATCAGATTACCTGTGGTGAGGAGGTTGAACTCTATGCCTTTGGGGCACACTGCTGCTTGAGTAAGGCATGAATTGATACATATTTACTGCAAGTGACCAGAGTGGGTTTATCATATTACTCATTATGTAACCAACTTGAGATTTGATAGGCGCTCTTTCTTGGTGAAAGTTGACATTATAGATCATACTGGAGATGGAAGATATTCTAAGAATTTCCTAGCTGAGAGGGTGAGGGAGAAAGAGAGTTTGGTTTACATGGCAGGGTTACTTTTGGAGCAGTACAACTTAGTGTCTAGCTGAGAGTCCGTTAGTTATGTAACTCAACCTCTTCCTTTCACAGACACCAGAATCTTGGCAGAAAAGTTTGAAGGCAAACCTTTGTTTAAAGCTAGGGCAACAGCTGTAAAACTCAGTGCCCAAATACCCATCTAACTCTTCTGTCCTCTGCCTTTTTATCTATTTTTCTCCACTTATCAATCAATAAATTAATGAACAGGTATGTGCTTGAGAGATGAGACACAAAGACAAATCCGATCACAATTTCCATCCAGGAGAAGCTGGTGGCCGAGGAAGGGTATTTCCATCTAACATTATAATCTGAATCAACATAACATTAAACAGCTCAAATTTCTGAGGTGCAAGAGAAGATCCAGAGAGCTTTGCTCCCGGGCATCACCAGTATTGTGGAGCATCTTCTGTTTCACTCTTGCACCAAGTGCCTAGTTCTTGAAGCACACTCTTTTCTTACAGCAGAAGGGTGTCAGCTGAGATCTGCAGCCCCCAGTCCTGACTTCGAAGGTAAGGCATTCTGCTTCATAGAGCCCATCCATTTTCATACAGCGCAGTCTTCTCTACATGCCTTCCCTGGCTGCGTGGAGGAAGCAGTTGGTTATGAGTTACTAGAAAGGGAAGCAAAGCTGTATCACCAGTCACCGTCAGAATTCCTCTCATATAGGCATCAAAAGATCAGGAATGTATGTATTCCCTGAATACATCAGTCTGAGCTCCAACCTCCAGTAAAATAAATACAATATCTTTACTAGTTAATTAGGAAAAATTAAAAACTTTTCATTCTCCAAATATCAAACATGCATTTTATATGCAAACAGGTATAATTATGATTATGTTATACTAATAGAATAATTCTTGCAATTATGCTGGCTGCATACTTTCTAACTTGAATAAACAATCTGACCACAAAATATTTCCAAGCTGGGTGCCAGTGGCTCACACCTGTAATCCTAGCTACTCAGGAGGCTGAGATCTAAAGAACATGGTTCAAAGCCGTCCAAAGAAGAAAGTCTGTGAGAATCTTACCTCCAATAAACTACTCAGAAAAAGTGTGAAGAGAGTCTGTGGCTCAATTGGTAGAGCAATAGCCTTGAGCTGAAAAGCTCAGGGACATCACCCAGGCCCAGAGTTCAAGCCCCACGATGGACAAAAAGAATTCCAAATTTAGTGTCTGATATAGAGAAAAAGGTAATTCTGTGCAATTCGTATTACAAGCAGAAAAATGAGAGATCATGCACGTTGCCCTATGTTCCTGGAGTTTTATATACAGAGCAAAAATAACTACATGCTAGTCTTCCCAATCCTGTCTGCAAAGTCATTTCCTACAACTTCTGAGCCAGCCTGCCAAGCACCCTACCAAACAGCCATGCCCGTCCACAGGGCTGACATCAGACTGTGCCCCAGGAGGACTCGGTGAGGAGTTCCTCACACAGCACATGCAACTCACTTTTTTTTTTGACTCTTCCTTTTCAGTGCCACTGTACTTCAGTTTCCTTACCATATCACATTAGTTTCCCTCTTTTTTTTTTTTTTTTTTTAGCCAGTCCTGGTCCTTGGACTCAGGACCTGAGCACTGTCCCTGGCTTCTTTTTGCTCAAGGCTAGCACTCTGCCACTTGAGTCACAGCACCACTTCTGGCCATTTTCTATATAGGTGGTGCTGGGGAATCGAACCCAGGGCTTCAAGTATACCAGGCAAGCGCTCTTGCCACTAGGCCATATCCCAAGCCCCTAGTTTCCCTCTTTATTCTAATCAACAGCTCTGTTAGTCTTCACCACGGTTATATTATCATTCCCATTTAGAGAGGAAATTGCAGTCCAAAGTTCAGCTTGTGAGGATCAGAATTCAGATTCCATCCCAGGTGGTTTGCCCTGTTGTCGATCATCAGATGTATTCCCAGCTCTGAGCCTCTGGGATCATTAGGGCAGTGGCGACCCTAACAAGTGGTTCAATGGTGCTTCTTACTGGGTTCTTATCAGACACAGGTTCCTCAGTTTGAAGAAAGCATGTGATTCAACATCTACTTCTCCACATCATCTGTAGTCCTGTAAGGAATGGGTGGAGAAGGCAGCCCCAAATGTCTTCCTCTTACCTTTAGCCACTGTCTACCATCTGTGGAAAGAGACTACATACAGATATTTAGTCCCTGATGTTTTACGCGAGGGCTTCAAGCATGCAGACACCCATCTCTGGTTGTCCTTTAGTGCTTGATCCTTGCTTTCAAAAGGTCACTGTGAATACCCCTCCTCAGGACAACTTTCTGGAACTCTTAAGTTGAACCAAACTCCCATTTCTATGACTTTTCTTTATGCTTTGTATCTTGTATGAAATTTATGCTGCATTAGAGTATTGTTGCATCATTTTACATATTCATACCTCTTTTTTTTCAAATTTTTAATATCAAGCTGATATACAGAGAGGTTACAGTTTCATATGTTAGGCATTGGATACATTTCTTGTAGTGTTTGTTACCCTGTCCCTCATACCCCCCTTCCTCCTCCCCCTTTCCCTTTCCCCCCCTGAGGTGTTCAGTTCACGTTCACCAAACAGTTTTGCAAGTATTGCTTTTGTAGTTTGACTTTTTACCCTCTGTCTCTCAAATTTGGTATTCCCTTTCTATTTCCTACTTCTAATACCAGTATACACAGTTTTGACAATACTCATAAGATTACAGAGATAGTGTAGGTACAACCACTGGAAGGTGATACGAGAACATCATCAATAATAGAAGCTACAGATACAGATGGGATGTTGAAAGTAGTTACAACTATGATGTAACAATCGTTTCTGTAACATGGAGTTCATTTCACTTAGCATCATCTTATTTGTTCATTAGGGTATAGCTATTGGGCTCTTGTGATGCTCTGCTATGACTTGCCTAAACCTGTACTAATTATTCCCAATAAGAGATACCATAGAGTCCATGTTTGTTTGGGTCTGGCTCACTTCACTTAGTATAATTTTTTCCAAGTCCTTCCATTTACTTACAAATGGGGCAATGTCATTCTTTCTGATAGAGGCATAAAATTCCATTGTGTACATATTCGTACCTTTAAAACTTACTGAATGTGGGCTGGGAATGTGGCCTTGTGGCAAGAGTGCTTGCCTTCTACACATGAAGCTCTTGGTTCGATTCCCCAGCACCACATATATGGAAAATGACCAGAAGGGGTGCTATGGCTCAGGTGGCAGAGTGCTAGCCTTGAGCCGGAAGAAGCCAGGGACAGTTCTCAGGCCCTGAGTCCAAGGCCCAGGACTGGACAAAACAAAAAAACAAAAAAACTTACTGAATGTGTTTTCTCTTAGAATCCATTATTTTCTCAATAGCAAAAAAAAAAAAAAAATAGGATAGTTAACTTGAAACAATTAGAGGCAAAGACTTGAATTTTATTTTATTTTCCAATTGGTAACTACTTTATTAATAAATAGAACCAAGTGGGCTACAAATATGCCATAAGTATAATGTACCTTGTGTATATTGGGTATTCATATTATTTTTGGAACATATTGAATGTTTTGTAACAAAATAACTTTGTCAAGATTCAAGTTTAAATCTAATTAGTGCCCACAGACAAATACAATTACAAGAAAGAGGTCATTTTGTATGCATACAGGATTTGAGGTACATAAAAGAAGAAGGGCAAACTTGGTTGTTCAGTTTCCTACATGAAGTAATACTTGATGTCAGTTATTTCAAGCAAGAATTTTCCATTTGCTAAATCAGGATCTATTACAAACTACTCTAGGAGCTAGTTTTTAAATGGATATCAGAATGAGGCCTTGAATATATAAAATTGTTACTGAGAGGAAGCATCATTTTTTTCCAGTATTAAAGTTAATTGGAAAACAATGAAAAACTCTTGTTCTTCATAAAGAATATTTGCTACTTTAGGTTCAGATTATTTTCTTGTATATGCATTATACTAATTACTAAAATTAAATTATAGGACCAAGAATATTCAGTGTTAGGATATGGGCCTACCAAGTATCAGGATCTTGTTTCAAATTCCAACACTAAATCAGTCATCCAATCAATCAGTAACCAACCAATAAATAAAAATGCTTCCTGGATATTGCAAAGGAAGTTATTAACAGTACCTTAGTAACCTAGTAAGAGGTTAAAATTTCTTCACAAAAGACCTCAAGGTAAAAGCAAATACCCTGACAGCATTGCAGGAAAGAATAGAAGAAACACTTGGGGTCCTTGGCACAATGTGTCCAGAAACACAACAAATCAAAGAAAGTTTGGACAAATAGGATTGCATGAAAATGCAGAGCTTCTGCACAGTAAAGAACATAGATTGCAAGAGAGAAAATCTTCACTGACCATACAACAGACAAGGGCCTCATATCTAAAATACATGTAAAACTGAAAAAAATTAAGTTCTTCCAAAAGAAATCATCAAAGAAATGACTCCCCCCTTAAAAAATGGGCTACAGACTTCAAGAGAGACTTCTCTGAAAAGGAAATGAGAATGGCCAAGAGGCACACAAAGAAATCCTCAAAAACACTGGCCATAAACGAAATGCAAATCAAACCAACATTGAGATTCCACCTCTCCCCAGTGAGAATGGCCATTATCAAGAACACTAGTAACAACAGATGCTGGAGACAATATGGCCAAAAAGGGAAGCCTACTACACTGTTGGTGTGAGTCTCAACTTGTTCATCCACTCTGGAAAGCATTGTAGAGGTTCCTTAAAAAGCTAAACATAGAGCTCCCCTATGACCCACCAGCCACACTTTTGGGCATCTACCCAAAGGGTCACAGACAAGGACACACTAAAGCTTCCAGCAATGCTATGTTTGTTGCAGCACAATTTGTCATTGCTAAAATATGGAACCAACCTAGATACCTCTCAGGACATGAATGGATCAAGCAAATGTGTTACATCTACACAAATGGAATTCTTTGCCTCTATCAGTAAGAATGATATTGCACCATTCATAAGGAAATGCAAACACTTAGAAAAAATAAAATTGAATTTTATTTTAGTGTCTGCATTTTTTTTTTTTTTTTTTTTTTTTTTTTTTGCCAATCCTGGGGCTTGAACTCAGGGCCTGAGCACTGTCCCTGGCTTCATTTCGCTCAACGCTAGCACTCTACCACTTGAGCCACAGCGCCACTTCAGGCCATTTTCTGTATGTGGTGCTGGGGAATTGAACACAGGGCTTCACATATGGGAGGCAGCACTCTTACCCCTAGCCCATATTCCCAACCCTGAATTTTATTTCTATCTCTTCATTTTGCCTAACTTTAATTTAAAGATAAGTGATTGGTATCCATTGCTACAAAGTGAAAAGAAATTTCATCATAAACCTATACACTTTAATTTATGCTGCAAAACATTTACTTCCCTAAACTAACAGATGGGGTTAGTTTATCTCATTTTAAAGATCCCCTTCCAGTCAAAAGTGACCCAAATGGGTGCAACCTTACTGTTTTACTTCTTCTTCTTTTGTTTGGCCAGTCCTGGACCTTGGACTCAGGGCCTGAGCACTGTCCCTGGCTTCTTCCCGCTCAAGGCTAGCACTCCGCCACTTGAGCCACAGCGCCACTTCTGGCCGTTTTCTGTATATATGGTGCTGGGGAATCGAACCTAGGGCCTCGTGTATCCGAGGCAGGCACTCTTACCACTAGGCCATATCCGCAGCCCCTGTTTTACTTCTTAGCCAGAAAAAAAAGAAAAACCTGGCAATGGCTTGCCTGTGACCTATTTTGTTAAAACCAGTTATAATTTTTTTTAAACATTCTTGAAATACAGATTCTAGGTGGATTTCCAGCCTTATCTCTCTAAGGACATCTCTCTTACCTGGAAAGAGTTGCACAAGAATAACAAGGCCAGTAACAATGAAGAAGGAGATTCTCATGGCTCCAGATACCCATGAGGAGATGACAAAGCCAGTGAAGTAGTTGAGTCCCTGCTTTCTTATAGAGAGACATTGACTGCTTGGAATTGCACAAGCTGGAAAGCCTGCTTTGCTTTGTAATGTTCACTGAGAGGTCACTATTTTCCATGCTCCAAGGAATAGTGTGTGGACTAGCAGGGCAGAGGTTAAATAAATAGCATTTATGAGAGTGCCAGGCAGAGAAGAATGCTGCCTTCCAACCTGGAATACACTATTCTATGTCTCTGCCTAGATTTCTCCCATTTTTTTCTTCAAGTCTGTTTCAAGAATGATTGCTCCCATATGGCCCTTGTGTTTCTACCTCCAGATTTTACACATAGCTTACACTTTTTAGAGTGTCATTCGGTATCTATTACCTAGTGCCTAGCAAAATTACTTAAATATTGCAATACGTAAAGATAAAATTTCTCAGATAAATACTGAAATCCATAGAGACAAGCAATTTGCCTACCATAATTTTTTCCCATTTATTTCTGATTTGCAAAAGGAGATGCTACTTGAATTAATGTTGAAAGCTGTCTCTAAAAACTCATGAACAGTTTTATCACTGAAGGAAAATCATAATGTGTTCAAAGTTGGTGCAAAGCTAAGATATTTTATGGAACACATTATAAGCCAACGTTTTCCTATATTTCAAGCATCTAATTGGAGGTTTCTTTACTTATGATCAGGGAGATTCTAGCAATAGCATTCTCCTGTGGATACTTTTGTGGTGAGTTGGACATAACCACTGTATGTTGAATTTTCCAAGAAGCCTTCTGGAAAGCCATTTCCTAAAACTCGGCACAAGAGCGTTTCCTCCACTTCCCTCTGGGAAAGACAAAGCCAAATCACAATCATAGCACATGTTTCCAAAGACGTTTTGTTCCCATTCTTTTTCTTTTGTTGTCATTGTTGTTGTTTCTTAATTAGTAGTTTATTATCTTCAAGTACTGTTACAAAGGGCTTACAAGTCAATATGTCAGTTTATGAATACATTGTATCTTGATTGATATCACCCCTCTCTTCATTGTCTCCTATCCCGCCCAACCTCACCCCTCCATTCAATTTTCCTAATTTCATACGGAATGCATTGAATATCATGGCTGAATTCTCCGTGCTTCTTCTCTTCATTTATTTACCCCCCTCCTTGACCTCTCCATGCTCGTACCTGTAGAACCAGCTTCCTGATATTGATTTGGTTAGAATATAAGTTAGTTGTTCACAAGGGTTATGCCATTTGATTTCTCCCCTGGATACACCACCATTCAGATCATAGGACAGTGTCCATGTGCATAAGACCTTGTATATGTTTATACAAATACTTCTCAGTTGGATCTACCTTCCGTATGAGAGTCTCACAGACTTTTCTACTTGGGCTGGCTCTGAACCATGATCCTCAGATCTTTGCCTCCTGAATGACTGGGATTACAGGTGTGATCTACCACAACGGAGGCCATGCTTTCTTGATCCATTCATGCCCTGAAGGGCATGTTGGCTGTTTACATACCTTTCACCATATTGTGAATAGTGCAGCAATGAACATGGTTGTGCAACTGGCTTTCCCGTGTCCTGAATTTTAATCTTTGGGATAAATAGCAAATTTAGGGTAGATATCTTAGGTATTTTAAGGAATGTCGAAATGGCTTTACACACTATTGAAACCAAAACAGGGGCTGGGGATATGGCCTAGTGGCAAGAGTGCTTGCCTCATATACATGAAGCCTTGGGTTCGATTCCCCAGCACCACATATACAGAAAGTGGCCAGAAGTGCCACTGTGGCTCAAGTGGCAGAGTGCTAGCCTTGAGCAAGATGAAGCCAGGGACAGTGCTCAGTCCCTGAGATCACGGCCTAGTACTGGCCAAAAGAAAAAAAGAAAGAAAAAAAGAAAGAAAAACAGATGAATTTTTTTTAAGTTTTTATTATAAAAGTGATGTACAGAGAGGTTACAGTTTCATACGTTAGGCATTGGATACATTTCTTGTACTGTTTGTTACCTTGTCCCTTATACCCACCTCCCCCTCCCCCTTCCCCCCCTCCCCCCGAGGTGTTCAGTTCACTTACACCAAACAGTTTTGCAAGTATTGCTTTTGTTGTTTCTCTTATTTTACCCTTTGTCTCTCAATTTTGGTATACCCTTTCAATTTCCTAATTCGAATACCAGTATACACGGTTTCCAATATCCTCAGATAAGATTACAGGGATAGTGTAGATACAATCACAAGAAGGTGATACAAGATCATCATCAATAGTAGAAACTACATGGGATGTTGAAAGTAGTTGCAACTGTGATATAACAATCCTTTCCTTAAAATGGAGTTCATTTCACTTAGCATCGTCTTATGTGATCATAATGGTATAGCTATTGGGCTCTTGCGATCCTCTGCTGTGACTTGCCTAAACCTGTGCTAATTATTCCCAATAAGGGAGACCATAGAGTCCATGTTTCTTTGGGTCTGGCTCACTTCACTTAGTATCATTTTTTCCAAGTCCTTCCATTTCCTTACAAATGGGGCAATGTCATTCTTTCTGATAGAGGCATAAAATTCCATTGTGTATATGTACCACATTTTCCTGATCCATTCGTCTATGGAGGGGCATCTGGGTTGGTTCCAGAATCTCGCTATGACAAATTGCGCTGCAATGAACATTGTTGTGCTGGTGGCTTTACTGTGATTTTGTTTGTGGTTTTTTGGATAAATACCCAAAAGTGGGGTTGCTGGGTCATAGGGGAGTTCTACATTTAGCCTTTTGAGGAATCTCCATACTGTTTGCCAGAGTGGCTGAACCAGTTTACATTCCCACCAACAATGAAGTAGGGTTCCCTTTTGGCCACATCCCCTCCAACAACTGTTATTGTTAATTTTCTTGATATATGACATTCTTACTGGGGTGAGATGGAATCTCAATGTTGTTTTGATTTGCATTTATTTTATGGCCAGTGATGTAGAGCACTTTTTCATATGTCTCTTGGCCATTCTCATTTCCTCATCAGAGAAGTCTCTTTGTAGGTCTTTAGCCCACTTGATGAGCGGGCTATTAGTTCTTTGCGGTTTTGTTTTGGAGGAAGGTAATTTTTTTAGTTCTGCATATATTTTAGATATGAGGCCTTTGTCCGTTGAATGGCCGGTAAAGATCTTCTCCCAGTCTGTGGGCTTTCTGTTTATCTTGCAAGCTATGTCTTTGGCGTGCAGAAGCTCTGCAGTTTGATGCAGTCCCATTTGTCCAAACTTTCTTTGATTTGTAGCTTTTCTGGGTCTTTGTTGAGGAAGTTCTGTCCTGTGCCAAGGAGCCCAAGTGTTTCTCCTACTTCTTCCTTTAGTGTTTTCAGGGTGTCTGTTTTGATTTCGAGGTCTTTAATCCATTTGGAATTGATTTTGGTGCAGGGTGATATATAAGGATCTAGTTTTAGTTTGTTGCATGTGTTGAGCCAGTTTTTTCCAGCACAATTTGTTAAAGAGGCTATCCTTCCAAACTATTGTTTTAGCCCCTTTGTCAAAGATTAAGTAGGCGTAGTTTTGTGGGTTCATTCCCAGGTCTTCAATTCTGTTCCATTGGTCTTCAGGCCTGTTCTGGTGCCAATACCAAGCTGTTTTTATTACTATAGCTTTATAATACAACTTGAAGTTGGGTATTGTAATTCCTCCAGCACTCTTCTTTCTGCGGATTGTTTTTGCTATTCTAGGTCTTTTATTATTCCATATGAATTTCTGGATTGCTTCCTCTATTTCATCAAAAACTGGTTTTGGGATATTAATGGGTATTGCATTGAATTTGTAGATAGCCTTTGGCAATATTGCCATTTTGATTATATTGATCCTCCCAATCCAGGAGCATGAGAGCTTTTTCCATTTCCTTAGTTCTGACTTAATTTTGTTTTTCAAGGTTTTAAAGTTCTCCTCAAAGAGGTTTTTCACTTCTTTGGTTAAGGTTATTCCTAGGTATTTTATGTTTTTGGGGGCTATTGCAAAGGGCGTTGCTTTCCTGATATCAGCCTTGGTCTATGGGTCGTTAGCCTAGAGAAAGGCCGTTGATTTTTGAAGGTTTATTTTATATCCAGCAACTTTGCCAAAGTTTTGGATCAGCTCTAGTAGCTTGGGGGTATAGTCTATGGGATTCTTTAGGTATAGGATCATGTCATCTGCGAAGAGAGAGAGTTTAACTTCATCCTTACCTACTTGGATCCCCATTTAATACATAAGAGTCGATGTGGTAAACTTTGGGGCTGGTACTCCTTTACAAGGAGAATGTACATTGTCATGGTGAGGTTTAGGACACTGCATTCTTCTACAGAATAACATGAGCCCGGCAGTGGGAACTCTGAGGCTCTGTGGACAACCTTAATGTTCCTGACGGGGCCTCTGGTCCTGAGCTCCATTTCACCTACTCCTTCTGTGGGCACACCCTGTTACTCATTAATATTGCCTCTGTCTCCAGCTCCTCATACTTCAGACTCAAGTCCTCATTCACAGAAGTGCCATCAAATTGCATACTGCTCAGACAGAACAGAACTCCCACTGCGACCCTGTGGAAGAAAACACTATATAAAACCACTGCTCATTATAACCCAACAACTTGTAATTTCTCGACCCTTTCAGGGTTCAGTAATCACTGCCCTTTCACTGCTGGCACTGGGGATTTGGCTTCTGTTTCCATAGTTAGTTCCGAGGAGGAACGTCGCTTTCAATTTCACTGAGGAGAACTCAACGCCATCTTTGTACACCACTTGAAATACTGCTGTTAAATGCTCCTCTTTTTTTACCTACATGTATTTCTTTATCCTCGCAATAGTAATGTCATCAGTGTGAAGGGAAGAACCAGGCTGATGGTCTCAGATCACACGGGAAAACCTGGTTCGGAGGAAGAGCGATTAGTTGTGTGTTAGGACTTGCTTCTATTTATTTATGTGACTGCATTTTAACAGTTGCGGTGGGGATGTTCCAATCGATAGGAGGAGGAGCAAGAAAGAGGAAAGCTCACCTCCCAGTCTCCCATTTTCCAAGAGAAGCACATCTCATGCTTTGTCTCATAACGGAGGGATTCAAGTGGATAATGTGGACCCTGGTACCTGATCTAGCATAGAATAAGAACAGAGCTCAGAGGGGCCGAGGGGACTGTGATGTCAGAGTGCTTTTTCTCCCTGCTTTTCCTTAGGGTTTCTAAGGATGTGCAAGGTCTAACGAATGTAATTGTTGAAGAACACATAATGTGCACTCCAAATTTTAACAAATAGCCCAAAAGCGAAAAACTGTCTAGGATTAAATCTCATGGCAGGCGTCACCCTTTAGGGCAGCATGCAGCAAGGTCCAGAGGCTGTCACCATGAAGTCTGTGTTTTGGGGAAGCATTTGTTACACGGCCACTGCTCACAAGGATCCAATGTGATTGCAGGAGAGGAATAGAAAGGAACAACGCCACGCGCCAATCATACAAAATAATAGATGGATCAAAATGAACTCCAGGCAATGAAAACAAGAGGATTTCTGTTTTCCTTGCTTTCTGTTCTGTTGGTTCATTTTCCTGTCTTGAGGAGGGGAAGGAGGGGGCACAGAAATGGAGGGACAAAGGGTGGACAAATGCAGCAGTGGCCCTCATTGGACACTATCTTGAAAATGAAGGGTACAGCTTGGGGGGGGGGGGATCAGGAAGGAAACACAGGGAGAGAGCAAGGGAAGGGGTGACATTGTCCCAAAACAAATGGACTCTCTACCTGACTTATGTAACAGTAACCTCTTTATAATAACAATAAGACCTACAAAAAATGATTGACTGGAATTCTGAGTGCACCGCTCCACGAGGCAATCAGCCTATCACAAGCACTGCAGTGTTTGTAATTACACATATCACACACACAACAGCACCACCAGGAGTACAGTGGAGACGGCCCCAAACTATCACAGCTAGATGTTTACTTACTGATTTAGTTTTCCTCACAGAGCACATACACACCCAGACATGGGTCTCTACCCCATGCTGTTCCCCATGCCCCTCTTCCTTCTTGGCAGATTTCCAGAGTCAGAAAATTAAATTGTCGGCTGGAGCCCCTTGAGGATTCTGGGATTTGTGTGGCTGAGCTTGGAAACACGCTCACATCTGACAAGCCTCGCTGATCAAGATGCCATTCACGTTACAAACTAAAGATCATTTGTCTAGAGGAAGGCATAAATGTGGGTGTCGCTGGCTTCTCCCCAGGGCTATGGTGCTGACATCCCCCACGCGCATCTCTGGCCATGAAGACTTTCCTCCTCTTCTTAGCTGTGCTCCTGCTTCTGGCCCCCGGGAAATGGGGGTCTTCATGGAATAGGCGATCAGGGGGGTGGCACTCTCTGTGCAGGTACTGGGTGCCATCGGGGCTGGGACATTTAGGCCCCACTGCTCTGGTCATGGCTGGGTGTTGGGAGCCCAGCTAGCAGCTAAGCTCATCCTGACCTCTGGCAGTTCGAAGGTCGGCAGAATGTCGGGAGCCAAACTTGCAGCTAGATTCATTCTCACCTCTGGCTGTGCTGTTATCGCTAGGATGTGCTAGATGCAAGGACCTTTGTTCAAGGCCACTATCCAGAATTGATTTGCTATTGTCCGCACCTTGCTATGTCCCCTGGAGTAGATTCCTATGTTAATCTACCTTATCCTGTGTTTACTGTAATCAAATGTTTGCAAAATTCAAAGCCCCTTTGTCTTCTTAAATTTTAACAACCCTAAACTATTCCCTGGCTCCAAAACTGCATATAAGCTGGAAGTTAAGATTAACCTTGGCTGCAGTCTTCAGTTTCAACCTTAAGGCTGCAGACCTCCCGTACCCCATCTTTCTCTTGCCTTATTTTTCCTTTTCCTTAATCCTCGCTACCCCTCAGTCAGGATTCCTGTTTCATTGCTGGCTTCCTTGGCAGGGCTGGGGAGCGCTTGCTGCCTAAGTCAGTGCCCACTGCTGAGTCTCCCATCCACTCTGGTGTCCCCCACTGCAATCCAGGAAAGCTTGTCACCAGCGTGCATGGATGGAAGGATGCTGGCCCAGAATCCCTTCGGCTCAGGTTCTCATGCTTCCTAACAAAACAGGTGAACAAAGTAAAGTCAAGGGAAAAACTAGCGGTAAATTCAAGGGGAAAATGAGAAAATCTGAGGCATATAACATAAAGGGAATAGGGAGAGAGGAGGGGAGAGAGAGAGAGAGAGAGAGAGAGAGAGAGAGAGGGAGGGGTGTCTGGAGGATTCATGTCCCCCATGGACTCTGGTGTAATGGCATGATGTACCTTGTCACCTTTCAATCCTATCCCATAAAGCTGAATACTATAGTCAGATCCCCACATAATGAAATGCATTTGTTGTCCAGAGTCAGCACCTTGAAGGAAATCTCTTCCCTTCTTCATATTTAATGATTCTCAGAGGAAAAAAATGTGCACAGCAGGCCCATCTCTAAATATTTTATAGACACAGGACTTGAGGCGAGCTTGGCATCTTTTCGAAGTCCAACAGGTCAGCATAGAGGAGCCCAGGCATAAGTAGCCCGGACTGGGGCCCATGCTGTCTCAGTGCAGGGAGAGGCACAGTGGGAATCAGGATTCCACTTCCAGGGACACTTGGGGGCCCTGTCTGTGTCCTTCTCGACTGCAAGGTGCAGTGCACCTTGTCCCAGGGAGTTGAAGGAAGGGCTTCCCAGACCACAGGGTAGCCAGATATGCCCCATGTGCTAGTGTTGTTTCAACCCATGTGCACTGCACAGAATGTTCACATGAGCTGCTCACTTCATTTTTTTTTTTTTTTTTTAGAAATCACTGATACTCAGAACTTGCCGGGAGCCAAAATAGCTGTCCGGATGTAACTTAAAGAAACTACAAAACTTAGCTGATAAGGACATCTGGTTCTGGCTTTCATGTTGTAACATAAAGAAACTCTAAGACTTAACTGATAAGGACACTTGATACTTTTACAACTTTGCCTGTTAAGCCTAACATCTGGTCCAGCTTTAATCAACAACCTTGTGAACTTACCCAGTCCCTGTCCTGAGAAAGAACATGCCACAGTTCTGTAACCTAGCAACCTAATGACCCTGTCTATGTGAGTTACCCTTTGCTGATTACTATATAAGCTGCCGTGCAAAAATAAAGTTTGAGACCTTGATCAGAATCCTGTCTTGGTCTCCCTCCTTGTGTCAGGTTTGTCTCTCATTCAGGTCAATTCCCCCTCGGGCTCCTGTTGACGAAAGACAGCGGGCCTGGGCAGAGTGGCGCCTAATGTGGGGCTCGAGGAACGGAGTTTGGTCTGGATGTCAGCCTCATAGAGCAGCGCTGCACCCTCCCTTGGATCACCACCCAGCCGGTGAGTGAAGATCCACGCTGAGATCCCCGCAGAAACGCCCGTCTGCGATACAGATCCGTGAGGTAAGAGAGGCGACGCAATTATGGGACAAACACTCAGCAAGTGTGAGCTGTTTCTCCAGGGGCTTAAGGCCTCTGTCAAGGCATGAGGAGTACGGGTTAAGAAAAAGGACTTAGTAGAGATTTTTATATTTTTGGAAGACATTTGTACATGGTTCCCACAGGAAGGGACGATAGATGAAAAAAAAAAAAAAGGTGTCGTGTTGGTGATTGCCTTAAACACTATTACCAGCCTAGGGGCCTGATGTCCATTTATCTGGTCCTTTCTGGTTTAGAATCCGGTGGCTCTAATGATATGCTTCCACGGGGAGATAGGGCCACTTTAGGGAAAGAGACAGCTAAATACCATAATCCTGACTGGGGGAAGAGAAGATGGGTGTTAGTGGGCTTTCTTTCAGTCCATTTTTGTTTCCATTACTGCTTTTCTTCTTTGCCTCATCAGACAAACATAGCGTGGGCAGAGTTCCCAAGAAGAAAATACATTTAACCAATGGAACTCACCTCCTGGAAATGACTGGGAATATTCAAGGCCGGCCTCATATCCTAAAATTCAAAGCACTGCAGATTTTAGGAAAGAATACCAATGCAAGAAAATGGCATACGAACAATATTAAAGGCTGCATATGACAATGCCTCAGTCTTAATTCTGTTTCACAAGGTCAGCTCTCTTGGCAATTTGTAAGACCAAGTTACAAACAAAAATACCACATACAATTGAAAAAAAATACCACATAAAATTGTTGTCTCTTAGAAAATGTCACTCCAGGTCTGAGGAATTCTCAGAAACACTGTCTGGCTGACCAGTACTGCTAATTTCAGGGTGATGAATAGAAGAACCATGGGCACTATGACCTGACCCCATCAGAGCCCCATCCACTCTCATTCACCTGATGGCATAGGAGCCAAAATGAACAGAGAGGATTAGACACAGCATCATCCTGCTTGTGACCATATTTGAAGGGAGACTCTTGAAAACAGATGTAACACTTGTTTAGAAGGACACAAGAGGCTCATTTATATTAGAGAGTAATGAGGTATGCTCTTGGTCCGTGGAGTGAATCAATAAAACATTATTACACACTCCGTTTCCCAGAATCAAGGGCGGCTATCACAGATAATATCCTTGGCATCCATAAAGACTTGTATTCTGGAGTGTCTGTCTCGTGGTCTACTGCCACAAAGACTGGTCTAGGAATGGGTGAACTCAGGGAGAATGCATGGTTCTGACACAGTCATTGAGATGGAGGAGTACTTCCTGTGATCTTTTCCAGCATCAATTTTCTAGGAGAGAAAACAAGGACCACTCTGGATGTGCAACTAGTGTTATTCTTATGTAAAAAATAGTTTGCAGGTTGTGGGAGGCCCCGCAAGGACTCAGCAGATGTGAATGCTGACCTTGCTCACTTTTTTCTTATTATTATAAATACTTCAGGGGAAATAAAGGAGGAACAGTCAGTGTGCCAAATTGGCTCTGAATTTCTATGTGCGTGAGATACAATGTCACAGACAAAGTTACAATTAAAGCCTCCTTTACAAAATGCAGTTAGGAAGTTAGAGAGACTTACCCAGTTGAGAGTTGACTTTGGAGATATGGCTGATGTCTCAGTGTTCATTATCCTTATACGAAAGATATAATATTGGGCATCTGCCTTGCTGTGCGCTTGATTTGGTTCATAAGGTGAAAACTCAGTGGAGTGCCTGGGTGCTGTCACTGCTATGACACCCCCAAGTCTCAATTCTTTTTTGTTTTTTGTTTTTTATTTTTGGCCAGTCCTGGGGCTTGGACTCAGGGCCTGAGCACTGTCCCTGGCTTCTTCTTGCTCAAGGCTAGCACTCTGCCACTTGAGCCACAGCGCCCCTTCTGGCCATTTTCTGCATATGTTGTTCCGGGGAATCGAACCCAGGGCCTCATGCGTACGAGGCAAGCACTCTTGCCACTAGGCCAGATCCTCTATTCTTTTGTCTAACTTTTCTGTAAACATTTCCAAGCTCATTAATTCATAGTGAGCGCCTTCTTCCTAAAACAGAGATTTATGCTGATATTTTTCCTGTTTTCCCCCCTGTCGTTTGCAAACATTTCAGCTTCAGAAGTTAATACGTGTGTTCTTTGAGAATGGAGGAATTGAAATTAAGGATTTTGAGTCTTTACATATATTGTTTTTAAGCAGCTGGGATCAGGGCCAGTTTCGTGGGTCTGTGACAGATGTGCACAGTCACTCGCCCACGTTCCAGTGAGCTCAAATCTCTTTAGTGAATGTCCTGGAATGCTTAATCATTTTATTTGGAGCATGAGCTTCATGGTGAGTGTTGGGTGAGACAGTGCAGTTCACGAAGAGCATCGCAGTTGGGATTCTGCACCCTGAGTGTTTCAGATAAGGCACCATGGTGGCCAGTGGCAGGCTGCCTGCCAGGAGCGGACATCCCCACTGACTCCAGATTCAGTGCCTCATGCATCCCACATGGCGGCAGCTGCAGTCCTGCCCATCTCCCTGTCACAAGGGAGGGACGATGGCTTGCTCAGGCCTGGGCCTGGGCCTTGGGTCCAGCGGCTGGCTGGAAGAAGCAAGGGCACTGAACGGGCAACAGTGAATGTACATGTGGGTGTCCGTGAAGGGCACCACGGGGGTCTTCAGTTGCCTCCTGTAGGTCTCTGTATCCTAGGGAGTGGGACAGTGAGTAACAACAACAAAGTCCAGGTCAAAAGGTAGAAGACAATTTCAGCTGTTCGATGGCACCCTTTTCCTGTCACTTTGCATGTTTCTGAGATGACGGTTCATCTGCGGACATGCAAGGCCTACCTGCTCACAAGGAGTCACAGGCCTCTTTGCAACGTTCCTGGGTCCACGTGGCCCCAGGTTGGGCCCTGACGGTGTTTACTTCTTTAGCCTTCTGCTCCCTGGGTTGGGACTCAAGTCTTCCCATCTCTGTACTAAGTGTAATTCGACTTGAATAGGCGTGTGTTCGGTGACTTAGAGCCGGCTTTGAGTTTACAGGAGAAGCTGCTTGAAAACAGGAACTAACGTGGAATTTCCGTTGACTTAACTGTCATGCTTCCCACCACATGACTTCCTTAGGTTTGTAACTTAAAACTTCCAGCAAATTAGACTCGCTGTTCACAACAACAAAAACAAGATATTAAGAAAAATTAAAATGAGATAATGTGTGAGGAAAGATATCTCAAAACTGACATTTTTTAGGAATCTCTTTTTAAGTGAGACTCAAGAGTATTTGTACTTTCAATATATTATTTTCAATGAAGTTATTCAAACTATAAAATGAATGTTTACAAAAATGCCCAAGACATTTTTTCTTTTATTCCTTTCATTCATTCTTCCCTCCTCTCTTCCTTCTTTCTTCTTCTTTCCCTCTCTTGTCCACTTCCTTATGTCCTTCCTTCCCTTCTTTCTTCTTTACCTCTCTTCTTCCCTCCTTCCACTATTTCTCCTCCTCCTCCTTATCTGTCTGTCTGTCATCTGACTGTACCTCTCTTTTTCATCTCAGTAATTTGGACAGAGTCAACTGCCTAAGATGAAGTTACTGGTCTGTGAATAATCTTTGCTATTTCCTTTTTAAGAGAAATGTAAGATGGCTTTATGAAAATTGCCTTCCCACACAATTATTTTTAAGAATAAACCAAGCCAGGCACCAATGGCTCATGCTTGTAGTCCTAACTACTCAGGAGGCTGAGATCTAAGGATTGTGGTTCAAATCTGGCCCAGGCAGGAAAGTCCAGAGACACTTCTCTCCAATCAACCACCAGAAAACTGGAAGTGATGAACTGTTGTTTACTACAAGTACTCTTTTGTGAATTATAACATTAGAACTACTTTTCTACCTATAACTGTGTTTTTGGGTTGTTGTTATTTGTTTGCTGGTCATTGAGCTTGAACTCTGGGCCTGAGCACTGTCCCTCCGCTCTTCAGCCCTAGGGTCTCATTCTTCCACTTGAGCCACAGCACCACTTCTGGTTTCTGGTGGTTAATTAGAGAGAAGAGTCTCTGGGACTTTCCTGCCTTTGAACCACAATCCTCGGATCTCAGCCTCCTGAGTAGCTAGGATTACAGGTGTGATCTGCAGACTGCTCACACTCTTCCTAGCCTCTAGTTACCACTACTGCACACGAATTCTGTGATGAACTTTTTTAGCTTTCACCAGTGATTGGGCACATAACCACATTCATCTTTCCATACCTAGTTCCTTTCACTGGACATGTTCTCAAGTCCTGTCTATGCT
Source organism: Perognathus longimembris pacificus (assembly GCF_023159225.1). Taxonomy (NCBI): domain Eukaryota; kingdom Metazoa; phylum Chordata; class Mammalia; order Rodentia; family Heteromyidae; genus Perognathus; species Perognathus longimembris. The sequence continues at coordinate 27,521,994 of NC_063180.1, forward strand.
CTCTCAAAAGAGAACACTGTTTAGAAAACTTTACAAGGCACCATGGGAAAACAGTTGTCAGTTTGTTAAAGTATCTAGCTAATTCCTTAAAGGCACCTAACATAGGGGTGAACTCATGTAGTATTGTTTCCTTGTGATTGGTTTATTTTACAGAATCCTATAGTCTCCAGTTCCATTCATATTCTTGAGAAACAATGACAGGATTCATATCCCACTATTGCTGAATAAAGAAAGTGAGCTACAGAGCTTCCAGAAAGGCTCAGTCCTGCTGATTGGGGTCCCCTGAGATCCATGCCAAACTTCTGGATTTGGTGATACTTGGATTTGAACTCAGTGTCTTACACTTGCTAGGCAAGCACTCCTACCACACGTGCCACATTTACTTCTCTTTTTTTTTTTTTTTTTTGCCTTACTTTTCAGCTAAGTCTTTAAGTTCAGACTGGCCTTCAGTAGTGATCTTCCTAATTATGCCTTGTCTGTAGTTGGGAATACTGACACATATTATTATGTCAAGCTTATTTGTTGACATGGAATATTATTCACTTTTTTTTTTTTTTTTTTTGGCCAGTCCTGGGCCTTGGACTCAGGGCCTGAGCACTGTCCCTGGCTTCTTCCCGCTCAAGGCTAGCACTCTGCCTCTTGAGCCACAGCGCCGCTTCTGGCCGTTTTCTGTATATGTGGTGCTGGGGAATCGAACCTAGGGCCTCGTGTATCCGAGGCAGGCACTCTTGCCACTAGGCTATATCCCCAGCCCTATTATTCACTTTTTGCAGGGAGAGGGAAAGGAACAGGGAAGAGGAGCTGAGTTGGCCTTGAACCCCTTTTGTCCTAATCTCTGCTTCCTAAGTAGCCAGGACAGGCCTGAGACACCATTCCTGGCCTCTGTGCTAAGCTTCTAACCCTTCAACCTGGCAGAAAACAACTCCTGATTGCTTCAGTTGGCTAAGGTTGTGGCAATTTCTCACAGCGGGTCACAGAGAAGCAATGCAGTGTTTTATGCAATGGGAGAAAATGCTCAGTAATGGGGACTGGCTACTATGGTGGTCTTCTTGGAGTTCTTCTCGCGACTTGGCATAACACTTCTCTATATAACTTCTCAAATTACCAATATTCAGTTTACTGATGAGCATATCTTTACAAGTAACAGATGATGCTTAGAAAGTATATTAAATAGCATTATAATTTGCTGTAAGATGTACATATATTTTTAAAATCAGAAATAAATGTTGAAATGTCAAGATACCGAGCATTTTCAAAGACGTTTCACATGTGCCTGCATATGTAGTGTGTTTTTAACTTGCTTAATAGAATATATTCATGTTTTTGTGTTTTGATAGTGTAATATTCCCAGTATACTTCTGCTTTTAAAACTTGGACCCCAGTGGACTGGGCTGTTTTGGAACACTTGTAGACTTCTGAGTGGAGGAAACAGGTCATTTTGGGTATGTCCTTGAAGGCTCTACCAGGAATCTCATCTGCTCTCCTTCCTTCTCCCTCCCATCTGCCTTCTCCCTCCGCTCTCCTCCTTCCCTTCTCTGATATTTTCAGTGTCTCCCTCAGCCTTCTTCCTGCCTGCTAGGAAGTGTGGTAATTCTCTGCTCCATTTTCCCACTGTGGTCATGTTGTGTCCAGTGCATGGGTCTCAGGAACGGAGAACAGAATCCTTTGAAATAATGAATCAAAATAAAAACTTTGTCGCTTAAACTGTCTGTGTCCTGAATTTTTATTACGGTGATGGAAATCAACACCAAGGTAAAAAAGGTTTACAAAAGGAGGAAAGCAATTAGCAGTGGGTGCCTTGCTGATGAACACATAGTGTCTGGTGGTAGAGAAGGGAATTGATCAAGGGGATGATGTAGGGGCCGAGGGGGGGATGTCTCGGGAGGAGTGGCCAACAATCTCTCAATGTGGCATTGGAGGAGTTAGTGAGTTTGGAGTGGCGGCTAGGCTCTCTTCTTAGCTAAAGCTCATATTCTCAAAAGCTCTGACACTCAGGAGGTGACGGGGAGTCGTGGTCAAGTACTCCTCAGGCTCACTCAGCAAGCTGCCACCTCACTGGGTTGTGCACTATACTGAGACAGAACAATCCATGCTCTCTGTGGGCAGATCAACAGGACCCCTAAATTTACAAAAGTTGACTGGATGTAACCAAGTACCTTTTCCAGAAGCTGACTTTGTCTGGGTCTTCTTTAAATGTTCTTCTGAGGGGCTGGGAATATGGCCTAGTGGCAAGAGTGCTTGCCTCCTATACTTGAAGCCCTGGGTTCCATTCCCCAGTACCACATATACAGAACAAGGCCAGAAGTGGCTCTGTGGCTCAAGAGGTAGAGTGTTAGCCTTGAGCAGAAAGATGCCAGGGACAGTGCTCACTCCCTGAGTCCAAGGCCCAGGATTGGCCAAAAATAAGTAAATAAATAAATAAACGTTCTTCTGAATTACAGATACTCTATTAGAAGTCCCTGGTTTCAGCTGCAGTATAATAAATTCACTTGAGTTGGAGACAACAATCATGTGAAAGGGATAAATTTTGAGTTGGGTGCCAGTGACTCACACTTGTAATCCTAGCTTCCTCATTTATTACCCTGGTCCTGGGGCTTGAACTCAGGGCCTAAGCACTGTCCTTAAACTTCTTTGTACTCAAGGCTAGCACTCTTCCTTTTGAGCCACAGAGCCACTTCTGGCGTTTTCTGTTTATGTGGTGCTGAGGGATAGAACCCAGGGCTTTGTGCATGCTAGGCAAGCACTCTACCGCCAAGCCACATTCGTAGCCCATAATCCTAGCTTAAGAAGCTGAGATATGAGGATAGAGGTTCAAAGACATCCCAGGCAGGATAGTCCATGAGACTAATCTCCATTAAATCACTGAAAACCTCCAAATTGGGTGGTGGTTCACATTGGTAGAGCAAGAGCCTTGGAGCAAAAGAGCTCAAGGGACAGTGCCAAAGCCCTTAGTTCAAGCCTCGTTATGTACCAAAGAAAAAAGAATTTGCTAAGCATCAGAAAATCTGCAAACATTTAGGCTATCATGTAGAAATCTAAAAATCAGCTGTACAGCACTGGCTCACACCTGTCATCCTACCTATTGAGGAGGCTGAGATCTGAGGATCGAGGTTCAAAGCCAGCCCAGGTAGGAATGTCAGTGAGACTCTTATCTCCAACTAGCCACAAGAAAAACAGAAGTGGCACTGTGGCTCAAGTGGTAGAGCACTAGCATTGAGTTGATAAAGCTAGGTACAGCCCACCGTCCCAGAGTTCAAGCACCCCTCCCCAAATGGAAATTTAAAGTTCACTCAAGGCCAAATCTTGAAGAAGCCCTGTCCTCTTATTAGTCCATAGGGAATTGACCCATCGCACATGGAAACTAGAATTCTAAGTTGTCCTCTTCCAGTCTCTGGCACAGAATTCTGGTTTTTAAAGAATTTTGTTGACTACTGGTGAGGATTTTGTCTTTTTACTCTTTACCTAATGCTTGAATTTAGATCACTCTGCCTTTTTTTCAATCACCTATTTGGATACCGTAAAAATGTCCACTGAGGTTTTCTGCAAAAGACAATATCAGGGCTGAGAATATGACCTAGTGGTAGAGTGCTGGCCTCGTATACATGAAGCCCTGGGTTAGGTTCCTCAGCACCACATGTATTGAAAAAGCCAGAAATGTTGCTGTGGCTCATGTGGTAGAGTGCTAGCCTTCAGCAAAAGAAGCCAGGGACAGTGCTCAAGCCCTGAGTTCAAGCCCCAGGACTGGCAAAAAAGACAAAGAAAAAAAAAAAAGACACCATTTGTTTTGAATTATGTATTCTTCTGTAGTTCCAGAACACATAGTTCTGTTCCAAAATGCATTCCACCTTTAGAATTGTCACAACATGTCCAAAAAAAAAAAAAAAAACAATCTAAAGCAAGTTTCAGAGTGTATATAGATAACTCATAGTTTCAGGATATCTGAGCCTCTCTGCAGCCCTCTGGGTTTATTTACATGGATGCCTTGTCTTGGTCTCTTTTGAACCTAGAATTACTTTTACTCTGTTGACGGTAGGTGGCACTCATTCTACATTTCTCCTGTCAATTTGGAACCACAAAAGGTGTTGTAGAATAAGTAATCAAGAAAATGACTACCGGTTTCCTTAAAGCATCGTTAATACTGTTATAATCTCTCAATCTAATCCCTTAAAATTCCTCAGCTTCTCTCCTCTGCCCAGTGGAATTCTGTGGCATGGCACCATCATGTTGACTGGCACTCCCCGGCCAGGCTGATTGTAATCCACGGTGGCACAGATGGTTCAGGGCACCCAATGCAAAGGGCTAATAGAATTACACTGTAAGTGTGTGCACATTTCTCTATGTGTAAAAGTCACATGCCAAGTCATCACAGAAAACATGGCTGCCTGGGCCCCTGCATGCAGATGGAGCCCTCGGGAATTTCCCATGGGTAGATAGTACCTTGGCTCCTGCCCTGTCTCCAATTCACTGGCAACAAGCCAGAACTGGAGCCCTGTCTCAGCCCTGAGTGACAAAGCTAAACAAAATAATAGATGGATCAAAATGAACTCCAGGCAACAGAAACAAGAGTATTTCTGTTTTCTTTGCTTTCTGTTCTGTTGGTTCATTTCCCTTTTAGGAGGGGAAGGAGGGGCACAGAAATGGAGGGACAAAGGGTGGACAAATGCAGCAGTGGCCCTCATTGGACACTATCTTGAAAATGAAGTGTACAGCTTGTGGGAGGGAGCTGGAAGGAAACACAGGGAGAGAGCAAGGGAAGGGGTGACATTGTCCCAAAACAAATGGACTCTCTACCTGACTGATTTAAAGATAACCTCTTTATAATAACATTAAGACCTACAAAAAATGATTGACTGGAATTCTGAGTGCACCGGGCCACGAGGCACTCAGCCTACAAGAAGCACTGCAGTGTTTGTAATTACACATATCACACACACAATGGCACCACCAGGAGCACAGTGGAGATGGCCCCAAACTATCATAGCTAGATGTTTACTTACTGATTTAGTTTTCCTCACAGAGCACATACACACCCAGACATGGGTCTCTACCCCATGCTGTTTCCCATGCCCCTCTTCCTTCTTGGCAGATTTCGAGAGTCAGAAAATTAAATTGTCTGCTGGCGCCCCTTGAGGATTCTGGGCTTTGTGTGGCTGAGCTTGGAAACACACTCACAAATGGCAAGCCTCTCTGATCAAGATGCCATTCACATTACAAACTAAAGATCATTTGTCTGGAGAAAGGCATAAATGTGGGTGTCACTGGCTTCTCCCCAGGGCTATGGTGCTGACATCCCCTGCGCGCATCTCAGGCCATGAAGACTTTCCTCTTCCTCTTAGCTGTGCTCCTGCTTCTGGCCCCAGGGAAACTGGGGTCTTCACGGGAAGGCGATCAGGGGTGTGGCACTCCCCGTGTAAGTACTGGGCGCCATCAGGGCTCAGACGCAGAGGCCCCTCTGCTGTGGTCATGGCTGGATGTTGGGAGCTGAGCTAGCAGCTAAGCTCATCCTGACCTCTGGCTGTGCTGATGACAGCAGAATGTGGGGAGCCAAACTTGCAGCTAGATTCATTCTCACCTCTGGCTGTGCTGTTATGGCTAGGATGTGCTAGGTGCAAGGACCTTTGTTCATGGCCACTATCGGGAATTGCTTTGCTATTGTCTGCACCTTGCTATGTCCCCTGGAGTAGATTCCTATGTTAATCTACCTTATCCTGTGTTTACTGTAATCAAATGTTTTCAAACTTCAAAGCCCCTTTGTGTTCTTAAATTTTAACAACCCTATGCTATTCCCTGGTTGCAAAACTGCATATAAGCTGGAAGTTAAGAATAAACTTGGCTGCAGTCTTGAGTTTCAATCTTATGGCTGCAGACCTCCCGTACCCCATCTTTGTCTCTTGTCTTTTTCTCTTGCCTTATTTTTCCTTTTCCTTAATCCTTGCTACCCCTCAGCCAGGATTCCCGTTTCATTGCCGGCTTCATCCGTAGGCCTGGGGAGTGCTTGCTGCCTAACTCGGTGCCTACTGGTGAGTCTCCCATCCACCCTGGTGTCGCCCACTGCAATCCAGGAAAGCTTGTCACCAGCGTGCATGGATGGAAGGATGGAAGGGCCCAGAAGCCCTTCGGCTCAGGTTCTCATGCTTCCTAACAAAACAGGTGAACAAAGTAAAGTCAAGGGAAAAACTAGCTCTAAAATCAAGGGGAAAATGAGAAAAATCTGAGGCATATAATATAAAGGGAATAGGGAGAGAGAGGGGGGAGAGAGAGAGAGAGAGAGAGAGAGAGGAAGGGGGTGTCTGGAGCATTCTTGTCCCCCAGGGACTCTGGTGTAATGGCATGATGTACCTTGTCACCTTTCAATCCTATCCCATAAAGCTGAATACTATAGTCAGATCCCCACATAATGAAATGCATTTGTTGTCCAGAGTCAACACCTCGAAGGAAATCTCTTCCCTCCTTCATATTTAATGATTCTCAGAGGAAAAAAATGTGCACAGCAGGCCCATCTCTAAATATTTTATAGACACAGGACTTGAGGCGAGCTCGGCATCTTCTCGTTGTCCTACAGGTCAGCATAGAGGAGCCCAGGCATAAGTAGCCCGGACTGGGGCCCATGCTGCCTCAGTGCAGGGAGAGGCACAGTGGGAACCAGGATTCCACCTCCAGGGACACTTGGGGAGCCCGTCTGTGTCCTTCTCGACTGCAAGGTGCAGTGCAGATCCATACCCGGTCCCAGGGAGCTGAAGGAAGGGCTTCCCAGACCACAGGGTAGCCAGATCAGCCCCATGTGCTAGTGCTGTTTCAACCCATGTGCACTGCACAGAATGTTCACATGAGCTGCTCTCTTCATTTTTTTTTTTTTTAGAAATCACTGATACTCAGAACTTATTTGACACAAGATTTATATAATGTTACATATACAAAAATGCAGCCAACATTTTTGCCTGACATATGCACACATGTGCACACACGCAGAGTTTCTCCACAGGTGTCTCTCATGTTCCACTAGAAGTCTGTGGGCACAGTGGCTCAGGAAGGCACAGAAACTTCCTAAGCTAGATACGCCAATGCGAGCTCATGCATGAACATATGGCAGCACTTACCTACCTGGCTGTAAGTTTTGCACAGATGTGAATTAGCTGTTTCACGCGTTGACATTAGATGCTCGCCTTAGCTTAAAGCAGGCTGCTCTTACAATTGCTACTGATAAAGTGCTGAATCCAGAACTGGAATTCTATCTCAAATAAGTGACAAGTCTTAGGGAGTCAGTACCAAAACCACCACCCCCTTTTGATCTGACTGTGTGTCTTCTGCAATCCAGTTTTTCAAGAAATATGGAGAAATGCATCCTGCCTTTCCAAGCAGCCTTTTCAGGATCTACTCCAGTAAACACTTTCACACAGACACATGTGCACATGTGAACACACACACACACACACACAAACACACCCACTCCCTCTTTAATCTAGCCTGACAACTTTCCTTAGCTTCAGATCTTGCTCTATGTGAATCCGAGTGCAATTTCTTACACTAGAGGTGTAAATAGGAACACACTGGTAAATCGCCCAATAGATTTGGATGACAGGATATTAGCAGCTATTTCCAGAGAGCTTAAAAATGTTCAAAGAGGAAGCAATTCATCTTGGTCTTTTACCTAATGCCACATAGAAAACACCCCCCATCACTGTACCTACTGGAAGGGAGAAGGGGCTAGAACAGCTTTCAAGAAACATCATAGACGCCGTATTACCTGCCTTGTGACTACACATACTTCAGAATGAGCAGACCTCGGCTAACCCTGAACAACTCCTTCCCATATGTAGCCAAGAACACAGTTTTTATGAGAAGTGCCTCAAGCTTAACGGAAGGTGTGGGAATCATTGCTACAAAAACCAAGGGCTCACAGGCCTCTGCCAGAGAGTCCTGAAGTGTTGAGTGACCATGGAGCCCTGTGGGCGGGGCGAGTATGAGTGACTGCAAACATGCAGCCAGGACCTGAGAAGTCCAACCACTTAGTTTCTTTTCATGCTGGCACTTGCTGGTGAATAGATACTTCAATAAAAATAAATAATTTGTTCTGGCCAGTGTGGAGGGCTGTTTTATTTTATTTTATTTATTATTATTAATTTTTGGTTGGGATGGGGCTTGAACTCTAGGCCTGGGCACTGTGGCTGAGCTCTTAGCTCAAGGTCAGCACTCTACCCCTTGAGCTACAACATCACTTCCGGTTTTCTGGTGGTTGATTGGAGAGAACTGTCTCTGGACTTTCCTGCCTGCGCCAGATTTGAACCACAATCCTTAGATCTCAGCCTCCTGGGTAGTTAGGACTACAAGCATGAGCCATTGGTGCCTGGCTTGGTTTATTCTTAAAAATTATTTTGTGGGAAGGCAATTTTCATAAAGCCATCTTACATTTCTCTTAAAAAGGAAATAGCAAAGATTATTCACAGACCAGTAGCTTCATCTCAGGCAGTTGACTCTGACCAAATTACTGAGATGAAAAAGAGAGGTACAGACAGATGACAGACAGCCAGATAAGGAGGAGGAGGAGGAATAGTGGAAGGAGGGAAGAAGAGAGGTAAGGAAGAAAGAAGGGAAGGAAGGACATAAGGAGAAGGACAGGAGAGGGAAAGAAGAAGAAAGAAGGAAGAGAGGAGGGAAGAAGGAATGAAAGGAATAAAAGAAAAAAATGGGTAAGTAGAGCTAGGCAGTGGTGGCTCAGTCTGTAATCCTACCTACTCAGGAGGCTGAGATCTGAGGCTCATGGTTTGAAGTCAGTCTGGGCAGGAAAGTCTGTGGGACTTTTATCTCCAAAAAACAACTCAGAAAAGACCAGAAATGGCACTGTAGCTCAAATGGTAGAGCACTAGTCTTGAGCAAAAGAAGCTCAGGGACAGTGCCCCGGACCTGAGTTCAAGAGAGGAAAACCTCAGAGAGGTTGCTCACACCTGCAATTCTATCTACTTGGGATGCTGAGATCTGGAGATCACAGTTCAAAGCCAGCCTAGATAGGAAAGTCTGTGAGACTCTCCAATTAACCACCAGAACAGCAGAAGTGGAGTTGTGGCTCAATGTGGTAGATCACTAGCTTTGAGCCAAAAGAGCTCATGGGGGCTGAGAATGTGGCTTAGTGGTAGAGTGCTTGCCTAGCATGCATGAAGCCCTGAGTTCAATTTCTCAGCACCACATAAACAGTTTAAAGCCAGAAGTGGTGCTGTGGTTCAAGTGTTAGAGTGCCAGCTCGAGGCAAAGAAGCTCAGGAACAGTGCCCAGGCCTTGAGTTCAAGCCCCAGGACTGGCAAAAAAAAACAATTACTATGGTATCCATTCTCTTAACAAAATTGCAAAGGCTATAGACATGGCCATTGTCTAGTTGACACCTAGACCTATTCAACTTGTATAACTGAAATTTCATATCAGTCTTTCAAATCCTTCCCTCCCAGGATCCTGTAACCATTCCCATTTCTATTTCCTTAATACTTCAGTCTCTTTCTTGACTTTTCAGGCACCTTGTAGGAGTGGAACAGAAAGCAGTAGCTGGAGCCTCAGGGTTGAGGGCCCAGAGGCAGTGCCCAGTGACCCCCAAGGGGCTCCTGGGCTTTTATTCCCAGGGGTAGGGGGGCTGCACCTCCTCTGGGGCAGTGTGAAGCTTAAGGCACAGAAGGGCAGAGCTGCTCTGCTGGAATGCTTCTCAGCTCTGGAGCCCTGAAACTCGGTGAGCAATTAGCCTAATTACAGGCAAGCTGTGGGTACTCATTTCCTCTTTCTATGCACTGTGGATTTCACCAAGGGTCAGGAGCAGTGGCCACTTTTCTTTGTTGTAAAAGTTAAAAGCGTAATTTCTTATTTATGTTTTCTTTCCCATTACATGCTGTAATGAAAGGATTATAATTATTATAATTATATGTACATGCATACAATGTGTAAGGAATGATAAAGTCAGGGTAATCAGGGTCTGTCTTGGGCAGGTTCTATTTCTTTGGTTGTTTTTTTTTTGCCACTCCTGGGGCTTGGACTCAGGGCCTGAGCACTGTCCCTGGCTTCTTTTTGCTCAAAGCTAGCACTCTGCCACTTGACCCACAGTGCCACTTCTGGCTTTTTCTATATATGTGGTGCTAGGGAATCAAACCCACTGCTTCATTTATAGGAGGCAAGCATTCTTGCCACTAGGCCATATTCCCAGCCCTACTCTTCCTGTTTTTTTAGATGTGTAATGAACTGTTGTTGTTTACTACAAGTACTCTTTTGTGAATTATAACGTTAGACTTATTTTCTACTTATAACCGTGTTTTGGGCTTGTTGTTATTTCTTTGTTGGTCATGGGGCTTGAACTCTGGGCCTGAGCACTGTCCCTCAGCTCTTTAGCCCTAGGGTCTCATTCTTCCACTTGAGCCACAGCACCACTTCTGGTTTCTGGTGGTTAATTGGAGAGAAGAGTCTCTGGGACTTTCCTGCCTTTGGACCACGATCCTTGGATCTCAGCCTCCTCAGTAGCTAGGATTACAGGTGTGACCTGCTGACTGCTCACACTCTTCCTAGCCTCTAGTGACCACTACTGCACACGAATTCTGTGATGAACTTTTTTTAGCTTTCACCAGTGATTGGGCACATAACCACATCCATCTTTCCATACCTACTTCCTTTCACTTGACATGTTCTCAAGTCCTGTCTATGCTCTCTCAAAGGAGAACAGTGTTTAGAAAACTTTACAAGGCACCATGGGAAAACAGTTGTCAGTTTGCTAAAGTATCTAGCTAATTCATTAAAGGCACCTAACCTAGGGGGTGAACTCATGTAGTATTGTTTCCTTGTGATTGGTTTATTTTACTGAATGGTATAGTCTCCAGTTCCATTCACATTCTTGAGAAACAATGACAGGATTCATATCCCACTATTGCTGAATGAAGAAAGTGAGCCACACAGCTTCCAGAAAGGCTCAGTCCTGCTGATTGGGGTCCCCTGAGATCCATGCCAAACTTCTGGTTTTGGTGGTACTTGGATTTGAACTCAGTGTCTTACACTTGATAGACAAGCGCTCCTACCATATGTGCCACACTTACTTTTTTTTTTTTTTGCCTTACTTTTCAGCTAAGTCTTTAAGTTCAGACTGGCCTTCAGATGTGATCTTCCTAATTATACCTTGTCTGTAGTTGGGAATACTGACACATATTAATATGTCAAGTTTATTTGTTGAAATGGAATATTTTTCACTTTTTGCAGGGAGGGGAAAAGGAGAGGGAAGAGGTGCTAAGCTGGCCTTGAACCCCTTTTGTCCCAATCTGCCCTGGCCTACGAGGTTTTGTCAACAGGAGCCCAAGGGGGAATTGACCTGAATGAGACACAAACCAGACACAAGGAGGGAGACCAAGACAGGGTTCTGATCAAGGTCCCAAACTTTATTTTCTCAGGGCAGCTTATATAGTAATCAGCAAAGGGTAAATCATGTAGACAGGGTCATTAGGTTGCCTGGTTACAGAACCGTGGGATGCTCTTTCTCAGGATAGGGATTGGGTAAGGTTCACAAGGTTGTTAATTAAAGTTAGACAAGGTATTAGGCTTAACAGGCAAGGTTGTAAAAGCATCAAGTGTTCTTATTAGTTAAGTTGGGTAGTTTCTTTAAGTTACATCCTGACAGCTATTTTGGCTCCTGCCACCAATCTCTGTGTCCTAAGTAGCCAGGAGAGGCCTGAGACACCATTCCTGGCCTCTGTGCTAAGCTTCTAACCCTTCAACCTGGCAGAAGACAACTCCTGATTGCTTCAGTTGGCTAAGGTTGTGGCAATTTCTCACAGCAGGTCACAGAGAAGCAATGCAGTGTTTTATGCAATGGGAGAAAATGCTCAGTAATGGGGACTGGCTACTAATACTCCCGGGGCCAAAGTCAGACATGGATTTTGATCCATGCACTGTTTTGATCCCAGCACTGTTGTGTTCAGGACCCCGGATCTGTGATAATGGCTGACATCTGGTTTTTCATTTGGCCTTGGTCAGTGAGGGAAATCCGGGTGGTCTGCATGGAAGAGGGGCGTGTCTCCTCCCTTGAATGGTGGAGGGCTTCTGTGTGGCACACACCCAGCAGCTGTGGTGAAAGCGCCCTGCCCAGCTCGGTCCCAACCCCACCCACCAGAAGAATGGAATGGGCTGGGAGCCAACCAACTAAAGGGTAATACCTTTAACATTAGTTTTACAATAGGTTTTTGTTTAACTTTCTTTATTGGTTATTGAGGAATCAGAACAAATATCGGTAGGAAAAAGAAAGTTGTGGGGGGAGGGAGAAGAAACATTTAAACAAACAAGAGGTTCCAGTTACTCCTGGGGGTGGTGTTCTCCATTCTGGGTTGCTTGCCCAGGGGTAGGCAGCAGAATCTGTTGTCCAAACACCTTCTTGATAATTGTGTAATATATCTTAGATTCCCAACTGCATTCTCCCCGTGCCCCACCTCTTTTTCCTATTGCATTTGCAACATCAGAGTTGTTCTTAAAGCTGCCCCTTGCTACCCCACCTGAAGTATTATTTACTCGGCCACAGGAGATGGATCACAGCTGTGCACATGGAAGGAGAACCTCTGGATTCACAAGGGATAGTCGTGCTTTGCATTACATTTTCTGCTGTAAACTTTCAGACCTGTCTGTTTTACCACAAACTTTACATTAGCAGTTGCTAAAGATATAGGAAGGATATCCTATGCTCTTAAATAACCATGACTTTTCTACCCTTTCTTAACCTGCGAGGTACTGAATTCTTAGGAAAAAATGAGAAGATATTCCCACTGGTGTGAAGCAGTGCGTCTGTTCTCCTGGGCATCATTGCCAGGAGCCCCTTCCAGTTATTAGACAAAGCAGGGGCTGTTTCCAATGCTTGCAAGTGTCTTTACTCCAGCGCCAAAGTCATACCAAGGGCCTAGCAAAGGAGCCATGCCAGTACAGACAGGCAGAGAGGCCCTGTGAAGGGCGTTACCTGGCAAGATTCCTATCATCTGGAAGCTCCCAGTCCAATGCCCCCAACACTCTTGGTCTATGCTTAGAAGTTGTACCGAAATCCAAGTGTTGCTTCTGCCTTTTAAACATCCAGTCAGCTACAGCAGAACTTGGACGTGGGTATGATTTACAGCACTGTAGCCCTCATAGTATAAGACCTTCCAAATTTCTGGGGAGACCATGCCCTTCCCCTATAATGGCATAGTTGAGAACTGAGAACTGAGAGGACCTGCTGGCCTGAACCCTCAGGGCCTTGGGAAGATGTGGTCACATTGTTCAGACCATACAACGTTGTGCAGTAGAAACACAATCTACACACATTTCAGTAGCAGGTGAAATCTTATGTTGTAAATTACAAACAGTGGGGTTATGAGCAATGTTTTTAGATAGTGTTTCTTTCCCCAGGGTCACAGTTGGGGCTCTGTTCTGTCTGAGCAGCATGCAATTTGATGGCACTTGTGTGAATGAGGATTTGAGTCTGAAGTATGAGGAGCAGGAGACAGAGGCAAGGTTAATGAGGAAAGGGGCGTGGCCACAGCAGGAGTAGGTGAAATGGAACCCGGGGCCAGGGACCAGGTCAGGAATATTAGTGCAGTCCAAGGAGCTTCAGTCTTCCCACTGTGGGGCTCATTGTTATTTTGTAAAAGAATGCAGCCTCTTAAACCTCACAGTGACAATGTACATTCTCCCTGTAAATGAGTACCAGCCCCGAAGTATACCAAATGGACTCTTATGCATTAAATGGATGTTTTGAGCAGAATACTTAGATAATACGTTGAATACTTAGGTATTTTTTTCCTGTTTTTTTTTTTTTTTATTTTGGTCAGTCCTGTGCCTTGGACTCAGGGACTGAGCACTGTCCCTGGCTTCTTCCTGCTCAAGGCTAGCACTCTGCCACCTGAGCCACAGCGCTCCTTCTGGCCGTTTTCCATATACGTGGTGCTGGGGAATACGTATGGGAGGCAAGCTCTCTTGCCCCTAGGCCATATCTCCAGCCCTGTACTTCGGTATTTCTTAAGGATAAATATTTAGGTGTTTTTTGCCCCTTGGAGGTCATGGATCTAAAGCTCAGGCCCTCAGTGCCGTCCCTGAGCTAAAGAGTCCAAGGCTAGTATTCTACAACTTTCAGCCACAGCTCCACTTCTGTGTTCTGGTGGTTAATTGGAGATGAGTCCCCAGAGATAATTGTGGTCCTGAGTGTCCCTTCTTGTTCCACTACATTGTTTGCGTTGCTTATGTGTAACCACTTTTATTAGGAGGGGCCCTAATCCATTTCACTGTTTCCTGTTATTACTGACTACTGGCACTGCTTCTGTAAATCCACTGGCTTCCATGTAACGCACCGCGTGTGGTTTTCCCTGTCTAAGCTCTGCTGAAAGAAGGGTGGCCTTGCACTCTGCTGCCTGCCCTGTGCAGTGTGGTCTTGAGATAGTAAAGGCTCCTCATCTTGCTTTTCTGAGTCGGTGGTAGTGTTTATGGGAATTGGGGACACCAGTCTGGTCCTGAGTAAGAACAAGGGGGCCCAAGGGGAAGAGAGGAGTCAATGGGGAAGGGCTTTGGAGAGCACAAGAGAAAGTAACAGGCTAGGCTGCTGAAAGAGGCTACTTGTGAGAGAGGGCTGGAAGGGGAGGGGAAGGAGGAGGAGGATGGTAGGGAGGAGGAGGAGCTTGGTGTGGTGGGTGGTGTCCTCGCTGAGGCCGGGGCTGAAGGAGGGGGAGGGATTTTAGCAATTCCCCCACCCCACCCCACCATCTCCCGACCCCACCTCTAAGGGTTAAGGTTGGTCTCCTCAGCCTGGTCCAGTGAGAGTCTAGCGGTTCAGCAGGTACAAAGTATACAGGAGAGCAAGAAGAGCAGAGCAAGTCAGAGTGGGAAAGGAGAAGGGACGTAAGTTGGGGAGCCCATCTACTTGAGTGTAATTGGGAGGTCAGATCTGGCCCGTGTCATCATTAACTGTGGAGGGACTTGAGGCTGACTCCAGCTCAGATTAGAGCAGAAGCCATCTCCATTTCCACTAAGCTCTCCCCCACCCAATTGAGGGAAGCTCCCCTTTATTATGATAAGTTATGTAAATTGACCCCTTGAGGACTCCAGTCTTCCAGGGAACCTGTGTCCTCCCAAGGGTAGGCATGTGCACCTGTCATCAAATCCACGGGCCCTCCGAAGTGGGTATATCAACCTGACGTCAAATCTATGCACCAGTATGAAGTAGACCCTGGCCCAGTTCACATACCAAAGGTTCACATGTATACTGGAAGAGGAAATATTTGGGAAAACAGCTCCTCCTCGTGGAACGTGCATTCCCTCTCAACGACAAACAACTGTTTTTAAATATATGGCAGAATGCATTATCTCCTAAAAGGGATGTCCACATATAATGGTCAACTATTTCAAGAAGAAGTCAGTCCTAGAGACCTGAGCCCAGGTAATAATAATGTCCCACTGAAGGTGATGAAGATCAAATGTAAACACAGCTGTTTACTTAACTACAGCAGGGCTGTCCACCCAGCTTCCAGGGGCCAGAAGGGAGACAAGCCATCCTTTCAATTGCAGATGAAGGGGGTTGCATAGACCTAAAGGGGATATGTAAATACACAGTGTTGTTTAGCCCCAGTGGGCACCACCAGAATCCCCAGAGTCTGGGGCTGGGACCTGAATTTCCTGGGACCAACCCCCCACCTCATCAGTGGGCCAGTCTCTTCTTTTCAGAGGCCTGGCTTCTGGGGGCTGAAGGACAGCCCTGGGCGTGACGGTTCACCCAGTGCTCCACAGAGTTGTTGATTGGGTGGAGGTGAAGGTGTGGGAGGAGCCAGGACTTCACTTTCCCAGGGGCTGGAAATCCTAGGCTGGAGGTGGCTGCTGGCTTCTTCCTCCCTCCATGCTTCCTTCAGCATGGCACTGGGACTGCCTGGGAGTGAAAGTCTAGTGGAGCACTCTCTTGGGATCATGGCGTCCCCGGTGAGTAGCAAAAGCTTTCCTTAAAGAAAAGAGACTTTGGCATCGGGTGTTTATATCTTTTTTTCTTTTACTGTCAGTGGGAGGACTTGAACTCGGCCTCAGCACTGTCTCTGGCCTGTTTTGTTGCAGGCTAGTGCTCCACCGCAGAGAGTCACAACCCCACTTTGTATTTCCTTGGTGGTTCATTAGAGATAAGACTCTTGAGATGCTTCTGCCTGGGCTGCCATTGAGGCCCGATCCTCAGATCTCTGCTTCCTGAGCAGCTCAAATGGGCTCAGCTTACAGCCTAGAGCCAACAGTGCTCCACTGCGTTATCATATTAAGTACAAGAAGACTTGTTCATGAGTTGGAATTCCAAGGAGTGACTCTGAAGTAGTGCTCACTGATCGGAACATTGTCCCGCTACTAAATGATCCGTGTACTGGCCTGCAATTCAGTGGTGTGTGGAAGGAGCACAGGGAATGTCTTCCTTTCCTGTTTGGAGGCCTCGTGGAAAGAGGCTTGTCACGAGTCACGGGTGAGGGTTTGTGAAGTTTACTTTAAATGTAGGGACTCTTCACATAGGGTTGTTGACTTTGTGGAATAAGAATTTCTGGGCAAGGCAGGATGGTAAGAAAACACAGCAGAGCTTAATGGAGTAAGCAAAGTAGTAGATAAACAGAAGGGCAGTAGCACATACTAGCAGATTATGAATGCCACACGAATACTCCTAACAGCCAAGGATCTGTTTCCCCGTCTCTTATGCCCAGCCCCACAATCTGTTAGAGTGCCCCTTTCCTTCTGCTTGTCCGTTTGTCTGCTCGTCCATTTGCTTGCCTGCACAATCAATAAAGCTCAGCCATGTTCTTACCATGGCGAATGGTCCAGAAGTTCTGTTCTATGATTGAAGTCAAGGACTCTTAAGAGTCACCACTTTTAAAGGAATACTTCACCTACCCTCCCCAATGTCCAGCGACTCATTAATCATGCTGATGTGTGCAACTCAGTTAGTGTGGTGCTAACTGTGGTGCCTAAAACTGAGTTCCCACAGGCTGAGACAGGACTTTCAGGGGTTCCCTGGGGAGAAACTAAAAATTGTAATCACAATTTTGTAGTTACTAACTACTAATTTTGCTTCTGTAAATCCCTTTGTGGCTAAGGACCTAGGAAAGACCATAAAATGCCCTGGGGCAGATGGCTTTCAGAAAAACCGTAAATACCCATATGAATGACCTGCAGAGAAGAAAAACAAGTTTTACAATCACCAGAACTGCCCCACACAGGTGTGGTTTCCTGTATCTAAAACCCTGCAGTGGTGCACTATCCCCCTTGCTATACCCTTATGGTTTAACCAATCAATTCTAAAAGTGTCGGTCCCTCGATCTCACCAATGACCCTTTCCGGATTTCCCTTCACCAAATTCGCCAAACATGCTTTAGAATTATTTTATAATTTTCCCAAAGTGTGTGTTGATTTGTTAAAAGATGCTATGGTGTATGTTAAGTCCTTGCCTCCCCCACAAAAAAATGTATAAAACAGCTGAAAGCCCTAGGCTCATGGCCTCTTAGCGTCCGGTTGCCAAGTGCACAGAGGACCAAGCTCGAGCTTACAATAAATACTCCTTTTGCTTTTGCATATGTGTGGGTCTCTGGTGGTCCTTGTGGGGGTCCGGTGTTTGAGCATAACAGCTGTTCCTCTCCCCAATGGCCCAGGTTGAACTGGGAGATCAGGGCATTGCTGAGGGAAGCCCAAAGCCTTAATGTAGCTCAGTCACAAACAGTTGTTTGTTTGTTCTAACTTTAAACCAGGTTGTAATGGGGGAAGGATCCGAGGGAGGGGGTCTCCCCGCCCCTTGAAGAGTCCACCACTCAGAGACAGTCTACAGTAAAAAGATGGAGTTATTAGGGAAGTATGAATAAACGGACTGGCCAGGACCACAGCCCAGAATTGGGGAGTGCTGGAGCTGCTACTTTATAGAGTTATAATGGCCAAGGCCGCGTGGACAATCTCACCACTGGTACCTGGCCAATGAGGTCACAACACCTATAGAGTATGCTAAGCCACACGCAGGTGTCCAGTAGAGTTACAACCTGTTACATAGTATCTGCTTGAACCATCTAGTTAGAGTTGGCGGGTGGATTGCGGGGTGGGGTGGGGAGGATAGTTTCTATTGTTTACAGTGATGGGGGGAAACTTCCCATGCTTCTGAGCAGTTGGGGCAGGGCCCTCAACTTTGAAGCTCAGGGCTGAGGGAGATAATGGAGATGGAGTCAGCCTCTGACCTCCGGATCTGGCCTCCCTCACCATCTTGATGTTTGATGACTGGTGGTTACCCCTAGGAAACTTCATGAACAGAATTCAGTTTGAAGGTATACATTTAGGAGAAAAGTGGGACTAAATATAGAATATAGGGCAAAATGAAAACATTAGGTAAAATTTTGGAAATTGGACAGACCCCAATAAAGAGGCTTCTTTTGTAATAGGGAGGTGGGATCTGGCTAGCGCCATCACTGACCACACCGTGAATTGTACTATCTGCCATCTTGGCTTCATGGCATGCCTGCTGTCCTGTAGGTTACTGAAACTGACAGTCAAGTGCCTGGCTCTGGGAGCTTGCTGTGACCCAATCCCCAGACTTGATTTTATTTAGGGTCATGCCAGCTCAGGTGCCATTGTTTGTGTCTCCATGTTTGCTTCCCTGTGTCCTGTCTCCGGCTGGTCTCCAGTCTCCCTGGCATCCCAACTCAGCTCTCCATTGGAGCTGGATTGGTTTGCTGGTATGGTTTTTGTTCTTTCTTTGCTCTCTGTCCTGTTCCTGACAGTGTGAAGGGTATGTGTGAGCTGCAGGCCTTTCTAACAAGCGGCTGCCTGCAGACTGCTAGTGCGCTATTAAAAACTCCACGACTCCATCCTTCAATATGTGGCTTCATGGATAATTTACTATCATATAAAACACTTCCTACTTAGCAGAATGGAAAGAACAAGAAGATAGACAGTGATATATAATATATGAGTTTGCATAAACACTGAGGATGAGACATGCTATCAGGAATGAATGGTGATCACTGGGCTCTCAGTGTCTCCCTGACTGGCCTTGGAGAAACTGCCGGTCTTAATGCCCTTGAACCAACCCTGTCCTGTCTGACCAACCCTGTCATGATCTGTGCCCAGAAATGACACCACAAAGAGCCCATGCTGTGTGGGAACTCCTTCATTCTAAAGAATGTAAGGATCTCCTCCAGCTGCTCTGGACTTTGAATAATGCAGTGTAGCTTTATGTTCTCAAGGAAGGAATGACTACTGTGTTGCTTGCTGCAGTTGCACAGGATATTAGGGCCCGGGCTGCTCTGCTTGCAATCCTAGCTACTCAGGAGCCTGAGATCTGAGGGTGGCACTTTTGAAGATAGCCTCGTGAGGCAACTGGGGAGACTCTTATTCAGTTGACCAGCAAAAAGCTGCAAGTTGGAGGTGTGACTCAAGTGTTGGGGCACTAGCCTGGAACAGAATAGGTCTGGCATAGTGTCAAGGCCCTGAGTTGAAGCCTGAGAACCAGCAAAAGAAAAAAAAAAGCATATAATATCATTGAAAGATTTTATTGAGTGATACTCTTAGGTATAGTTATGGAAACCATTCATTGCAACGAAGGTGCAAACAATGTTATGAATGGTTTTCTGAAGTTTTCATCTTTACTTTTTGACAGTGCTGGGGCTTGAACTTTGGGCCAAGGCACTGTCACTGAGGTTATGTGGCTCAAGGCTAAGGCTCTAGTGCTTGAGCCACAGTGCCACTCTTTTATCTTCTGTGCAGCTTACTGGAGATGTGAGTCTCTGAGACTCTCCTTCCCTGGCCTGGTTTGGAACAACGATACCCCGATCTCTGTCTCCTTGCACCAGATGCAGGAGACGGTCTGTGACATTTTCCTTTTAACATGGGGACTCCTCTCTTAGAGTCCTTAACTTCAATCCCAGAAAAAGAATTTCTGGACAATTCACAGTGATAAGGAAACTTGGCTGAGTTCTACTGAGGAAGTAAGCAAGCCAGTAGACCAAAAGCAGACAGAAATTCAGAAAGCAAGGGCACACTCTTACAAGAGTGGGGGTCCTTTCTTGGAGAGACAGAGATAGACAGTTCCTTGGCTGTTGAGACTATTAATATGGTAAAGGCAGGGGGTGTGATTTCAACTGTATGCCAAGATAGGTGTTTTCTCTTTGCCCTAATCACCAACAGTTGGGGGTTGGTGTTATGTCTTGAGTTTCTGGATGTTTGGGGCTCTCTTGGCAGGTGGAACCCATCCTGCCATGGAGCAGTTCCTTTTCCTTGAGATATGGAAAGCCCCTTGTTGTCTACATTTTGATTGGGGGTTTCTTAAGTTTGTGGGGAGCGTTTTATTCGGGAAGGCATACATCCTGCCAGAGAAATGTTATTTTTGGGGCTGAGAAATGTGTTTCTCAGGAAGGGATGCATCCTGTTGCGCCTCTGAAGCTGAGATAGTGATTGTATGTTTCTAAACACCACATTACTGAGTTGCCTTCACCGGGCCTCATTCTTCTGAACTTATCCGGCCTCATTTCCTCATGAATAACTTTGGTCCCTTAATCTTAGGCGAATTTGATGGACTAGCTTTAACCTTGAGTTTTTTTATTCCTGGCAGCCTTTTACCCTGCTTCCTTTTCTGTAGTCGATCCTGCCTTATCCCTGAGTGGGTAAAATGAACCACCAGTGGCTGACTGCTTCTAGTAACATTTAAGTCTTAGAATGGAGCATAGGTGACTCACAGCAGTAATTCTATCTACTCAGGAGGCTGAGACCTGAAGATCCCAGTTCAAAGCCAGCTTGGCCAGGAAAACCCATGAGATTCATTTCTCCACTAATTTACCAAGAAGAAGAAGGAGGGAGAGAGAGAGGGAGAAGGAAAAGGAGGGGGAGGAGAGGGAGGGAGAAAGAGAAGGAGGGGGAGGAGAGGGAAGAGAGGGAGGGGTGGGTGAGAGAAGGAGAAGAAGAGAAATGGGGAAATGGAAGTATAGCTCTGTTGGGAGAACACTCAGGTTTAGCAAAGGAAACTCTGAGACAGCATGTAGGTCATGAGATCAAAGCCCAATACCTGCACAAACTTTATTCTAAAGGTGTCATAACCATGTGGCTCCAAAGGCTGAGAACTGGCCACTGTTGCTCAAAGCCCTGCAGAGAAATCGCCCAGACACTTTTTTTTTTTTTTTTGGCCAGTCCTGGGGCTTGGTCTCAGGGTCTGAGCACTATCCCTGGCTTCTTTTTTTTTTGCTCAAGGCTAGCACTCTGCCACTTGAGCCACAGCGCTACTTCTGGCCATTTTCTGTATATGTGGTGCTGGGGAATTGAACCCAGGGCTTCATGTATACAAGGCGCGCACTCTTGCCACTAGGCCATATCCCCAGCCCGTCAACCAGACTCTTGTCTCTCATCAAGCACCAAGAAAAGCTGGAAGGGGAGCTGTGGCTCTAGGGATAGAGCACAAACTAGCCTTGAGCAACCATGCTCAGGGTAAGCACCCAAGACCCAAGTTCCAGTGCCTAGAGAGGAAGGTGTTCCATGTGGAATGTGGGTTATTCCATATCGTCTCTTCCACATGCCATGCAGTATTCCGGGGTGTGCCTTGTTCATCCGCCCCTCCACAGCACCGTACAGTGTGGCCATCACTGAGGCCGCTGAGGCCACTCATGCCGAGAAGAACCATTGGTTTCTTTTTTTTTTTTTTTTTTGGCCATTCCTGAGCCTTGAACTGAGGGCCTGAGCACTGTCCCTAGCTTCTTTTGCCTCAAGGCTAGCACTGATCCACTTTAGCCACCACCCCTTTTCTGGCCTTTTCTATATATGTGGTGCTGGGGAATCGAACCCATGGCTTCATGTAAAGGAAGCAAGAACTTTTGCCACTAGGCCATAGAACTGTTGATTTCTGTGCATACCCTTTCTCCCCTCTACCTACCTGAGTTGGCATCATCTCAAGGCTTGTCTGTTGAACTTGTCCCTGTTGCACTGTCAAATGGGAACTTTCTTGGTCTCCTCGGTATGGGCAAGTCTTCAGTCAATCAACTCAACTAAGACAACACCAGAGGACATATACTAGACAGAATCCACAGACAGAAACCATCTTTGTGAGAGGCTTTAGGCCTGACTATCCGCGGGTGAGAAAGACTATAAACATCACAGCTATGGGAAAGCCTTCAGTCATCATGGAAGGTTGGCTCCCTCAAAGTAAAAACAGCGGAGAGAAACCGTGGGTGTCACTTGGGGGAAAGCTGTGAACTGATCTACTCCTCGTATACAGACTCAAATTATGCACACTGATGAAAATCCATGAAAACATTTTTCATGTGAGAAATCCTTCTGTCTATACTCAGCCCTTCAATGTTATGTGGGAATATAAAAAGGAAAGAATATAGCTGTGTGGGGTACTATATCTTGCTCTTATATTATGCACATAAGAACTATGACTATGACTCAACTTTTAGTGTAAATTTAAATATGATGAACGAGAACCAGAAAAGCCAACTAGTGACCCAAACTCAGTTTGGCTAGTCAGTCCCTATGCACAACCACATTTAAAGATGTATGTGTGTAATCTGCTTGGATTCTAGTGAATGTAAGAGTCTGTACTTACAATGTTAGTTTCAAATACCCTAAGGGCCTTAGCGGGAAGGAAACTCCCCAAAATGTATAAAACAGCTGATAACCCTAGGCTCATGGCCTCTTAGCATCAGGTTGCCCAGTGCACAGAGGGCCAAGCTCAAGCTTGCAATAAAGACTCCTTTGCTTTTGCAATGGTGTGGGTCTCTAGTGGTTCTTGTGGGGCTCAGGCGAGCATAAATGCGGTTCCTCTTCCCAGTGGCCCAGGTTGGAGTGGGAGATCTGGGCATTGCTGAGGGAAACCCAAAGCCTTATTCTAGCTCAGTCACAAGTAGTTGTTTGTTTGATATAATTTTAAACCCCATTGTACTGGGGGAAGTGTCCCAGGGAGGGGGTCTCCTGCCCCTTCAATAGTCTACCACTCACAGACAGTCTTCAGTAAAAAGATGGATTTATTGGGGAATTAAGAATAATGGGGTTGGGGATATGGCCTAGTGGCAAGAGAGCTAGCCTTGTATACATGAGGCCCTGGGTTCGATTCCCCAGCACCACATATACAGAAAACAGCCAGAACTGGCACTGTGGCTCAAGTGGTAGAGTGCTAGCCTTAAGCAAAAAGGAAGCTAGGGACAGTGCTCAGGCCCTGACTCCAAGGCCCAGGACTGGCCGAAAAAAAAAAAAGAATAAACTGACCTGACAGGGCCACAACCCAGACTTGGGAAGTGCTGGAGCTGCCGATTTATAGAGTTATAAAGGTCAAGGCAGAGTATGCTAAGCCACACATAGGTGGCCAGTGGAGTTACGACCTTTTACATAGTATCTGCTTGAATGAACCTTTCATCTAGTTAGAGTTGGAGGGTGGATTGAGGGTTGGTGCGGAGGACAATGACTGTTGTTTATATTGAGTGGGTAAATCTTCCTGAAGTCAGGGCAGGACCCTCAACTCTGAAGCTCTGGGCTGACGGAGATAATGGAGATGGAGTCAGCTTCTGCCCTCTTTCACTGGCCAGATCTGGCCTCCATCACCATCTTGATGTTTTATGACTAGTTGTTACCCCTAGGAAACTTCATGAACTGAACTCAGTCTGAAGGTATACATGTAGGAGAAAAGTGGAAATAAATGTGGAATATAGGAAAAAATGGAAAGCATTGGGTAAAATTTTGAAAATTGGACAGACCCCAATAAAGAGGCTTGTAATAGGGAGGTCGGATCTGGTTAGCGCCATCACTGGCCACACTGTGAATTGTACTACCTGCCATCTTGGCTTCATGGTGTGCTTGCTGGCCAATAGGTTATGAACCTGTCAGTCAAGTGCCTGGCTCTGGGAGCTTCCTGTGACCCAACCCCTAGACCTGATCCTATTTAGGGTCAGGCCAGCTCAGGTGCCATTGTTTGCCTCTCCATGTTTGTTTCCCCATGTCCTGTCTCCTAGCTGGTCTCCAGTGTCCATGGCATCCCATGTCAGCTCTCCATTGGAGCTGGATTGGTTTGCTGGTATGGTTTTTGTTCTTTCTTCCCTCTCTGGCCTGTTTCCCCACAGTGTTCCCTGTATGTGTGGCCTGCAGGCCTTTGTAATGTTGTGCAGTGTGGCCAGCGCTGAGGCCACTCACGCTGAGGGGTCCCAGCTGTTGCCCTAAAGAAATGGTGGTTTCTTTTCTTTTTTGGCCAGTCCTGAGCCTGGAACTCAGTGCCTGATCACGTCCATGGCTTCTCTTTCCTCACTCTGCCACTTGAGCCACAGCGCCATATCTGGCCCTTTCTATACATGTGGTGCTGGGGAATCGAACCCTGGGCTTCATGTATATGAGGCAAGCACTCTTGCCATTAGGCCATAGCCGAGCCCAGAACCATTGGTTTCTGTGCATACCCCGTCTCTGCTCTACCTACCTCAGCTGGCGTCATCTCAAGGCTTGTCTGTTGAACTTGTCCCTGTTGCACTGTCAAATGGGAACTGTCTTGGGTG
Source organism: Perognathus longimembris pacificus (assembly GCF_023159225.1). Taxonomy (NCBI): domain Eukaryota; kingdom Metazoa; phylum Chordata; class Mammalia; order Rodentia; family Heteromyidae; genus Perognathus; species Perognathus longimembris. The sequence continues at coordinate 27,546,467 of NC_063180.1, forward strand.
TTGTAGGAACCTCTGAACATTGAAGATGTAACTGTGAACTTCACCCCCAAAGAGTGGGACCTGATGAACGCAGCACAGAGGAAGCTGTGGAGCGATGTGATGTCAGAGGTTGCCTGTCTGCTGGAGTCCATCGGTGAGTAACGGGACCCGTCCAGTGTGCATATATAGTTGCCAATGTGGATGTATAAAATTAAGCACATATATATGTACATATACATTCACTCAGCTTCTTTCCACTGGAATTTCTACTTGAATTCACTCTGAGAATGTACTTTTGATGGTAGCTTGTATTTTTTTTTTTTTTTTGTCAGTCCTGGGGCTTTGGACTCAGGGCCTGAGCACTGTCCCTGGCTTCTTTATGCTCAAGGCTAGCATTCTGCCACTTGAGCCACAGCGCCACTTCTGGCTATTTTCTGTATATGTGGTGCTGGGGAATTGAACCCAGGGCCTCATGTATATGAGGCAGGCTCTCTTGCCACTAGGCCATATCCCCAGCCCGGTAGCTTGTATTTTGTTAAGGCAGAAATAGAAACTGAGGATTACTTCTGAATCCACCCCTAGACCATGTATTGTATTTTCCCATTGCTTGTGAACATGGAGTTATATGAACAGCATCTTAATCTAATTTGGAGCCACTGTGGGATTTCTGAAATTCAATGTATTACCTTGATTACCGATATATTGTCTTCTCTTAGCTACTCTATTTCTAATTACAATCATAGCTACACAAGAAAGCTGAAATCTGAGGATGGTGGTTTGATGCCATCCAAACAGGAGAACTCTGGGCAGACTCTCTTACTCAGCAAAAAAAAGCAGAAAGTGGGGCTGTGGCTCAAGTGGTTGAGCACTAGCCTTGAGGCAGAAATCTCAGCAACAGCACACAAGTCCTGATTTGAAGCAGCAATGATGACAGAAATTATCATTCATGATCGTGAATATGACAGGAGGTACTTTTTCTAAGAATTGTTTTCTTTCCTTTGATTCATTGAATGACTACTCAAATGGGGATTAAGTTGCTTTTAAAAATCTCCTCCTGGTTTCATGCCAGGTATGCTTTAAAACATTTCTTACAGGCATTTCCTTTCCACATGGCAAAGATGGCCATCTTTACATACAACAAGTCAGCAGGAAGGTCCACGTGACCCCGTCAGTGGTAAGTTACAGGGATGCGACTGCTATTGTGACCAGTAAAGACTTGGCAATGGAAAGAGTAGCTGGTAAAGCAAGTGCCTGCCTCATCCTTAGCTGAGGAAATTTCTTGGATAATAGCTCCACATAGTTTGAATTTTGTAAGGAAAACAACAGGATTTCAAAACCTTCATCTCAGGGTCTTAGTGGTAGAGTGCTTGCCTAGCATACATGAAGCCCTGGCTTTGATTTCTCAGTACTATATGAACAGAAAAAGCCAGAAGTGGTGCTGGGGCTGAAGTGGTAGAGCACTAGCCTTCAGCAAAAGAAGCTCAGAACAGTGCCCAGGTCGGGAGTTGAAGCCCCATGATTAGCAAAAGCAAAAATGATAACAAACTTAATCTCAGATACACAATATAAAATAGTCCAAAGCCAAAGATTTTTCCTATCTATGTGTCTGTCTATGTCTCCCTCTTCCTATATGCATATACTCTCTCTCTGTCTCTCTCTTTCTGTCTTTTTCTTTTTCTCTCTCTCTGTGTCTCTCTCTGGCTCTTGCTCCCTCTGTGTCTCTGTCACACACAAAAAAAACCACACAAAAACACCACTATCTGGAAATTAACTTAATTCTTCTGCTGTTGACATCCTGCATGGAGCATGTCTTTGACACTTTCAAGCTGGCGATATGAAAGAAAAAAATAAGTTGGTTGTTGTTTTTGTTTGTCCTGAGGCTTGAACACTGGGCCTGGGTACTCTCCCTCAGCTTCTTTCCTCAAGGTTAGCACTCTACCACTGCAAGTACAGCATTGTTTCCATCTTTTAGTGAATAGTTTATTGGAGTTAAGAGTCTCATGGACATTCCTGAACTGGCTGACTTTGAATCATGATCCTCAGATCTCATCCATGTGGGTAGATAGGATTACAGCCTTGAGCTATCAGTGCCCAATTATAATATGATTTATGTCTAGGCTAAGTAGTCTAGTATTCTCATGTAGAGATATGGCCATAGAGGTGAATGTGAAAAATTGATGATCATGTTTCATCATCTTCCCACAGCAGAAATCTCTTTATCTGCAACACTCACTGGACAGGAATGACTCGACAGAAACGAAGACTCACAGCTCTTCATTGACACAGAGTTTGCTAAAGGATGCAGAAGCCATCTCCTGTGTTAGCCTACACCAGGGAGAGAACCACCATGAATATTCACGTACTCCTGAGCACATGGAACACAAAGAAATTGATCATCTAAATGACAATGGCATTATAAAGAATTCATTAGCTATTACACAATGCAGTAAGTCTCTCAAAGAAAACAGACAGTGTGACTGTGGTCTGTGTGGTAAAGTCTTTGTTGAGAGCAATGAACGCTGTAAACACAATGTAACTGACATTGCAGGGAAATCACATGGCTGTAGTTTGTGTAGGACAGCCTTTGTTCTTTCAAAATTCAGTCACCATAGGACTGCACATGATGGAGACAAAGGGTGTGAGGATAGTGACCTAGGGCATGTGGTCAGTCAACCCAGGGAGCTCAGTTGGCAGGATGGAGGAGACACTAGCCAGGAAGTTGATGACAGCCACCAGTGTACTGCCCCCTCCATTCAGCCAAGTCACTTCCGGCGCCAGGAGGACATGTCCACTGGAGGAGGGGCAGATGAAGGTCCCCTCTGTGTGTGGGAAGCGGTCACTCAGCAGTCTCTTTCTGGATGTCAGGAAGGAGCACATGCCAGAGAGAAAGCACAGGCATGCCCTCCCAGTGGGGAAGCCTCCCAAAGGCCCAGTGACCTTAAGACACATAACAGAAAACACACTGAAGAGAAACCGCATGAGTGTCTCATCTGTGGGAAAGCCTTCAAATGGCCATGGTATGTTAAGAAACATAGCGTAGTGCACACTGGAGAGAAACCCTATGAATGTCACACCTGTAGGAAAGCCTTCACTCAGCCATCTTCTCGTTCCTCACATGGGAGAATACACACTGGAGAGAAGCCCTATGAATGTCGAACCTGTGGGAAAGCCTTCAATAAGCCATCTCAGCGTGCCAGACACGAGAGAACACACACTGGAGAGAAACCCTATGCATGTTGCACCTGTGGGAAAGCCTTCACTGATCCATATTCTCGTTCTTCACATGAGAGAATACATACTGGAGAGAAGCCCTATGAATGTCGCACCTGTGGAGAAGCCTTCACTTACTCATATCAACGTGCCACACACGAGAGAACACACACTGGAGAGAACCCCTATGAATGTCGCACCTGTGGGAAAGCCTTCACTCAGCCATCTCACCGTGCCAGACACGAGAGAATACACACTGGAGAGAAACCCTATGAATGTCGCACCTGTGGGAAAGCCTTCAGTGATTCATCTCAACGTGCCAAACATGAGAGAATACACACTGGAGAGAACCCCTATGAATGTCGCACCTGTGGGAAAGCCTTCAATCACCCATCTCACCGTGCCCGACACGAGAGAATACACACTGGAGAGAAACCCTATGAATGTCGCACCTGTGGGAAAGCCTTCACTGATTCATCTCAACGTGCCAAACATGAGAGAATACACACTGGAGAGAAGCCCTATGAGTGTTGCACCTGTGGGAAAGCCTTCAATCAGCCATCTCAGCGTGCCAGACACGAGAGAACACACACTGGAGAGAAGCCCTATGAATGTCGCACCTGTGGGAAAGCCTTCACTGATCCATCTTCTCGTTCCTTACATGAGAGAATACACACTGGAGAGAAACCTTATCAGTGTCACTTCTGTGGGAAAGCCTTCACTACATCATCTCAATGTGCCAAACATGAGAGAATACACAGTGGAGACAAACCCTATTAGTGTCACTTCTGTGAGAAAGCCTTCACTGTGCAATCTTGTCGTGCCACACATGAGAGAATACACACTGGAGGGAAGCCCTATTAGAGAGACACATCTTTGGGGAAGCCTTTACTACGCCATCTTAACGTGTTGCAGATGAGGGAACACAACTGAAGAGTAGCCTTATGAGTGTCACTTCTGTGGGAAAGTTTTCTGTTTAGCCTCCAGTCTTTTGCAACATATGAAAGTAAATACCAGAGAAAAAAATGATGCGTGTCATCAGGGAAGGAAATCATTCAGTATCTCATTTAAACCTTGTCAGGACAAGAAATGAGAGCAATCACACAAATGCAACCTGTGTGTATAAGGTTTTGGTACACCCTGTAACCTTACAAAGTAAGAGCTATCCTCCCGGAGGGAGAACTCAGGAGTCTCATCTGTATGGGCAAGTCTTCAGTCACCCAACTCATCTAAGACAACACCAGAGGACATATACTAGACAGAACCCATCTTTGTCAGAGGCTTTAGGCCTGACTCCATGGGCAAGAAAGACTATGAACATCACAGCTCAGTGAAAGACTTCAGTCATCATGGAGGGTTGGCTTCCTCAAAGAACAAACGGCAAAGAGAAACCGTGGCTGTCACTTGGGGGAAAGCTGTGAACTGATCTACTCCTCGTATACAGACTCAAATGATGCACACTTATGAAAATCCATGAGAACATTTTTCATGTGAGAAATCCTTCTGTCTATACTCAGCCCTTTAATGTCATGTGGGAATAAAAAAGGAAAGAACATACCTGTGTGGTGTACTATATCTTTCTCGTATATTATCCACATAAGAACTATGACTATGACTCAACCTTTAGTGTAAATTTAAATATGTTGAAAGAGAACGAGAAAAGCCAACTAAAGACACAAACTCAGTTTGGCTAGTCAGTCCCTACGCACAAACACATTTAAAGATGTATGTGTGTAATCTGCTTGGATTCTAGCGAATGTAGCAGTCTGTAGTTACAATGTTAGTTTCAAATACCCTAAAGGCCTTTGCAGGAAGGAAACTCCTAATCCATACTTAATAGAGAAATCTTGTGTTTTGGTTCTTTGTTGGTCTTCTGGCTTGAACTTGGTGTGAGGGCTGTCAACTATCCTTTTGCTCTTTTTTTCTCTAGGCTAGCACTCTACCACTTTGAGCCACAGCCTCAATTTCCGCTTTCTAGTTTAACTCGAGAACTTAACTGGTCCGGCTGGCTTTCAATTTTGATCCTTAGATAATTCGCCTTCTGAGTTGCTAGGATTACAGGCATGAGCCACCAGCACTGGGGTACAATCGATTTGTAAGTAATAGGAGAGCAAGTCACTTGACATACCTCATTTGTCTTTAATTTTGTGAACAAATATTCATCTAAGCATCAGGTATGGCATGCAAAACACACTCTAGTGACAACTTCTGAAAACTCTTAAATATTCCATGTAAATGAATGATTGACTTTTATAGTTGATAACTTTTTTGTTTAACAGCCAAGTTTTTGGTAAATGGAATGTTCCCTATTGTATAGGATATTTAGTGTCATGAGTGATAAAAATCTCTGAGTGAACAACGATGTATTTTTCAACAGTAAGATTCACTGAGGAAGCTTGATCTTAAAAAGAAAGTGGAGTCATTTCTGATTTATTGGATGTCAAAGTATCTTTAAACAATATATAGGTATGTATGAATATATATGTACAATAGTGAGATTGCATACAATTAATAAGAGGAATCATCACATGTAGATTTGGATGACATGCAATCCAAATTAAAGGTCAACCAGACAGAACCTAATTTGCAGATAGAATTAGGAATACAGATTTCAAATAATTGAGAGACTAGTTTGAGAAGATCTGACATTTATTTTGTTCTACTTTTTATCATGAAGTTTAAACCAGAACATTGGATCTGAACTCCTTGATAAATGAGAAGATATTGAGCCCATACTTTGGGCCATCCCTTCCTTCAATATCCTTTCCACTGAGATAATTTCCAACTTCTTCACATCAGCAGAAATCCCCAAGTGTGCTGAGAAACACAGCACAGGGTTTTGTCTGCTTCCCAAGTGTCTAGGAATGGAATGAATACGTCAAACGTGAGTGCCTGGGTATGCAGCCTAAGGCATTTGGGGCTCCTCCGTCCTCCTCAGTATTTGGGTGTTACCATGTCTGTTGGTCAGGCCCTCAGAATACTCCTGATGTTTGTACTTAAACATCTCCTTTGGGCAGAGTAATGGTGGGAGCTCCTCTAAGTCAAATCATCATGATAGCCTTGAGATAACTTACATAAAACATATGGAAACATATCATTTACATCAAAAGTGCCTGGCTCCAGTGTCTCAGATATGTAATCCCAGCTTGTCAGGAGGCTGAGAACAGAAGATTATTTTTTGAAGGTAGCCCAGGCAGGAAGTCTATGAGACTCTTACCGACTGCCCCAAAGTCACCTTTGGAAATGATGGCTCAAGGGGTAGAGTGCTAGCCTTGAGTAAAGAAGCTCAGGCACACAACACACAAACAGACCCTGAACTCAAGCCCAAGGAATCAACAGAAGAAAAGAAACAAAATGAGAAGCTCCTTAATGAAAGAGTTTACTGATTTTATGTAAGTGGTCACTGGTGTCATATTTTCAATAATGTGGAAAAAGTGTGCTTCTCAAGGGTTAAATCAAACCCCATTTTCAGGCAGCCCCTATTTTGTTGTCTGTTTAATCTATAAGCAAACCCAGGACAAGCTTATTAGGGTCCAGCCGGTCAAGAACTCTAACCACCCCCAGAATGCCTGGAGCCCTGAGACAATCAGATTTGTACCTGTGTCCTAATCTTGCTTGTTTGAACACCTGATTGCTGTAACTTTTTTTTTTTTTTTGCCTTTATAAGCTCTGTGCAATCGCAGGTAGGGGCTTCCTCCTAACCTTTGCTGTGTCTGTGGGTAGGACGAGGCCTGAGTTGCAGCTCACCTGAATAAAGCCTTGCCTTCTTTTTGCATTTTGGAATGTCTGGGTCTCGGTGGTCTTCTTGGTGTTCTCGCGACTTGGCATAACACTTCTCTATATAACTTCTCAAATTACCTATATTCAGGTTACTGATGACCATATCTTTAAAAGTAACAGATAGTGCTTAGAAAGTATATTAAATACCATTATAGTTTGCTGTAAGATGTACAGATATTTTTAAATTGGAAATAAATGATGAAAGGTCAAGATACCGAGCAATTTCAAAAGCATTTCACATGTGCCTGCATAAGTAGTGTATTTTTAACTTGCTTAATAGAATATATCCATGTTTTTGTGTTTTGATAGTGTAATAGTCCCAGTATACTTCTGCTTTTAAAACTTTGTCCCCGGGGCTGGGGATATGGCCTAGTGGCAAGAGCGCTTGCCTCGTATACATGAAGCCCTCGGTTCGATTCCCCAGCACCACATATACAAAAAATGGCTAGAAGTGGTGCTGTGGCTCAAGTGGCAGAGTGGTAGCCTTGAGCAAAAGGAAGCCAGGGACAGTGCTCAGGCCCTGAGTCCAAGGCCCAGGACTGGCAAAAAAAAACAACAAAAAACTTTGTCCTCAGTGGACTGGGCTGTTGTGGAACACTTGTAGACTTCTGGGTGGAGGAAACAGGTCATTTGTGGTATGTCCTTGAAGGCTCTCCCAGGAATCTCTTCTGCTCTCCCTCCTCCCTCCCATGCTCCTCCTCCCTCTGATCTCCTCCTTCCCTTCTCTGATATTTTCAGTGTCTCCCTCAGCCTCCTTCCTGCCTGCTAGGAAGTGTGGTAATTCTCTGCTCCATTTTCCCACTGTGCTCCTGTTGTGTCCAGTGCATGGGTCTCAGGAACGGAGAACAGAATCCTTTGAAATGATGAATCAAAATAAATCCTTTGTCGCTTAAACTGTCTGTGTCCTGAATTTTTATTACGGTGATGGAAATCAACACCAAGGTAAAAAGGGTTTACAAAAGGAGGAAAGCAATTAGCAGTGGGTGCCTTGCTGATGAACACATAGTGTCTGGTGGTAGAGAAGGGAAGAGATCAAGGGAATGAGGTGGGGGCAGAGGGGGGGATATCTCGGGAGGAGTGGCCAGCAATCTCTCAATGTGGCATTGGAGGAGTTATTGAGTTTGGAGTGACGGCTGGGCTCTCCGTTCTTAGCTAAACCTCATATTCTCTAAAACTCTGACGCTCAGGAGGTGATGGGGATTCGTCCTCAAGTACTCCTCAGACTCACTCAGCAAGCTGCCACTTCACTGGGTTGTGCACTAGACTGCGACAGAACAATCCATGCTCCCTGTGGGCAGATCAACAGGACCCCTAAATTTACAAAAGTTGACTGGATGTAACCAAGTACATTTCCCAGAAGCTGACTTTGTCTGGGTCTTCTTTATATGTTCTTCTGAGGGGCTGGGAATATGGCCTAGTGGCAAGAGTGCTTGCCTCCTATAGTTGAAACCCTGGGTTCCATTCCCCAGCACCACATATACGGAACAAGGCCAGAAGTGGCTCTGTGGCTCAAGAGGTAGAGTGCTAGCCTTGAGCAAAAAGATGCCAGGGACAGTGCTCAGGCCCTGAGTCCAAGGTTCAGGCCTGGCAAAAAATAAGTAAATAAATAAATAAACGTTCTTCTGAATTACAGGTACTCTATTAGAAGTCCCGGGTTTCAGCTGCAGTATAATAAATTCACTTGAGTTGGAGACAACAATCACGTGAAAGGGATAAATTTTGAGTTGGGTGCCAGTGACTCACACTTGTAATCCTAGCTTCCTCATTTATTACCCTGGTCCTTGGGCTTGAACTCAGGGCCTAAGCACTGTCCTTAAACTTCTTTGTGCTCAAGCCTAACACTATACCTTTTGAGCCACAGAGCCACTTCTGGCTTTTTCTGTTTATGTGGTGCTGAAGGATAGACCCCAGGGCTTTGTGCATGCTAGGCAAGCACTCTACCGCCAAGCCACATTCGTAGCCCATAATCCTAGCTTAAGAAGCTGAGATATGAGGATAGAGGTTCAAAGACATCCCAGGCAGGATAGTCCATGAGACTTATCTCCATTAAATCACTGAAAACCTCCAAATTGGGCAGTGGTTCACATTGGTAGAGCAAGAGCCTTGCAGCAAAAGAGCTCAAGGACAGTGCCAAAGCCCTTAGTTCAAGCCTCGTTATGTACCAAAAGAAAAAAGAATTTATGGGCTGGGGATATGGCCTAGTGGCAAGAGTGCTTGCCTCGTATACATGAGGCCCTGTGTTCAATTCCCAAGCACCACATATACAGAAAATGGCCAGAAGGGGCGCTGTGGCTCAGGTGTCAGAGTGCTAGCCTTGAGCAAAAAGAAGCCAGGGACAGTGCTCAGGCCCTGAGTCCAAGCCCCAGGACTGGCCAAAAAAAAAAAAAAAGAAAAAAGAATTTGTTAAGAATCAGAAAATCTGCAAACATTTAGGCTATCATGTAGAAATCTAAAAATCAGCTGTATACCACTGGCTCACACCTGTCATCCTACCTATTCAGGAGGCTGAGATCTGAGGATCGAGGTTCAAAGCCAGCCCAGGTAGGAATGTCCGTGAGACTCTTATCTCCAAATAGCCACAAGAAAACTAGAAGCGGCACTGTGGCTCAAGTGGTAGAGCACTAGCATTGAGTTGATAAAGCTAGGGTCAGCCCACCGTCCCAGAGTTCAAGCACCCCTCCGCAAATGGAAATTTAAAGTTCACTCAAGGCCAAATCTTGAAGAAGCCCTGTCCTCTTATTAGTTCATAGGTAATAGACCCATCAGGTTTCTTCAGGAGTCTGCTGGAAGCCAGTTTAACTGAGCAGGGCAGGAAAGGAGTTCCTCGCAGCAGAGCTGAGAACTTGTGCCCTTGCAGGAGAAGCAGGTGTCATGTGAAGACAATGGTCTGGGGAAGACACTGTGCTGTTTTTGGAAACAGGGACTCCAAGGCTAGGCAAGTTGGGCAAACAACAAGTTCCAGTTTGGTATGGCCCTGATAAGGCAAGAATCATTGCACTACGACAGGGGTGTTGTAGGTGTCTGTTTCTTATCAAGTTGAAGCAATTTCCCCATATCAGATATTCACCTTTGCTCCTAACAGTTCCATCTGCAGGACTGCCCTCTGTTCTATCTGCTTCCAGAACACCATGTTTAGACGTGTGCTGAGAAGGTAAGACTAAAACCTTGAAGACAGAATATGTGGATAACTAACACAGTACCTGCCTGACATTTTACATCAGATTACCTGTGGTGAGGAGGTTGAACTCTATGACTTTGGGGTGCACTGCTGCTTGAGTAAGCCAAGAATTGATACATATTTACTGCAAGTGACCAGAGTGGATACATCATGTTACTCATTATGTAACCAACTTGAGATTTGATAGGCTTTCTTTCTTGGTGAAACTTGACATTATAGATCATACTGGACATGGAAGATATTCTAAGTATTTCCTAGCTGTGAGGGTGACGGAGTAAGAGAGATTGGTTGACAGGGCAGGGTTACTTTTGGAGCAGTACAAGTTAGTGTCTAGCAGAGAGTCTGTTAGTTATGTATGTCAACCTCTTCCTTTCACAGACACCAGAATCTTGGCAGAAAAGTTTGAAGGCAAACCTTTGTTTAAAGCTAGGGCAACAGCTGTAGAACTCAGTGCCCAAATACCCATCTAACTCTTCTGTCCTCTTCCTGTTTATCTGTTTTTCTCAGGTTATCAATCAATAAAGTAATGAACAGGTATGTGCTTGAGAGATGAGACACAAAGACAAATACAATCACTATTTCCATCCTGGAGAAGCTGGTGGCTGAGGAAGGGTATTTTCATCTAACATTAAAATCTGGATCAACATAACATTAAGCAGCTCAAATTTCTAAGGTGCAAGAGAAGATCCAGAGAGCTTTGCTCCCGGGCGTCACCAGCATTGTGGAGCATCTTCTGTTTCGCTCTTGCAGCAAGTGCCTTGTTCTTGAAGCACACTCTTTTCTTACAGCAGAAGGGTGTCAGCTCAAATCTGCAGCCCCCGATCCTGACTTCGAAGGTAAGGCATTCTGCTTCACAGCGCCCGTCCATTCTCATACAGCGCAGTCTTCTATAAGCGACTTCCCTGTCTGCGTGGAAGAAGCAGTTGGTTATGAGTTACTAGAAAGGGAAGCAAAGCTGTATCACCAGTCTCCCATCAGAATTCCTCTCACGTAGGGATCAAAAGATCAGGAATATATGTATTCCCTGAATACAGCGGTCTGAGCTCCAACCTCCAGTAAAATAAATACAATATCTTTACTAGTTAATTAGGAAAATTAAAAACTTTTCATTCCCAAAAAATCAAACATGCATTTTATATGCAAACAGGTATAATTATGATTATGTTATACTAATAAAATATTTCTTGCAATTATGCTGGCTTCATACTTTCTAACTTGAATAAACAATCTGACCAAAAAATATTTCCAAGCTGGGTGCCAGTGGCTCACACCTGTAATCCTAGCTACACAGGAGGCTGAGATCTAAAGATCATGGTTCAAAGCCGTCCGAAGAAGAAAGTCTGTGAGACTCTTACCTCCAATAAACTACTCAGAAAAAGTGTGAAGAGGGTCTGTGGCTCAATTGGTAGAGCAATAGCCTTGAGCTGAAGAGCTCAGGGACATCACCCAGGCCCAGAGTTCAAGCCCCACGATGGACAAAAAGAATTCCAAATTTAGTGTCTGATATAGAGAAAAAGGCAATTCTGTGCAATTCATATTACAAGCAGATAAATGACAGATCATGCACATTGCTCTGTGTTCCTGGAGTTTTATATACAGAGCAAAAATAACTTCATGCTAGTCTTCCCAATCCTGTCTGCAAAGTCATGTCCTACATCTTCTGAGCCAACCTGTCAAGCACCCTACCAAACAGCCATGTGCGGGCGCAGGGCTGACACCAGACGGTGCTCCAGCAGGACTTGGTGAAGAGTTCCTCACACAGCACATACTACTCACTTTTTTTTTTGACTCTTACTTTTCAGTCTCTTCCTCTCTTCAGTTTCCTTACCATATCACGTTAGTTTCCCTCTTTATTCTAATCAACAGCTCTGTTAGTCTTCACCATGGTCATATTATCAGTATATATAATATATATCAATATATATATAATATATAATATAATGCGATATATAATATATACAATATATTATATATAATATATCATTATATATAATATATATCATTGTAATATATCATAATATATCATTATATATAATATATAATATATAATGATATATTATATATATTATTATATATATTATGTATATCCCATTTAGAGAGGAAATTGCAGCCCAAAGTTCAGCTTCTGAGGATTAGAATTCAGAATTCAGTTTCCAACCCAGGTGATTTGCCCTGTTGTCGATCATCAGATGTATTCCAAGCTCTGAGCCTCTCGAATCATCAGGGCAGTGGCAACCCTAATGAGTGGTTCAGTGGTGCTTCTTCCTGGGTTCTTATCAAACACATGTTGCTCAGTTTTGAAGAAAGCATGTGATTCAACATCTACTTCTCCACATAATCTGTAGTCCTGTAAGGAATGGGTGGAGAAGGCAGCCCAAAATGTCTTCCTCTTACCTTAAGCCACTGTCAACCATCTGTGGAAAGAGACTACATACAGATATTTAGTCCCTGATGTTATAAATGAGGACTTCCAGCATGCAGACACCCATCTCTGGCGGTCCTTTAGTGCTTGGTCCTTGCTTTCAAAAGGTCAGTGTGAATACCACTCCTCAGGACAACTTTCTGGAACTCTTAGGTTGAACCAAACTCCCATTTCTGTGACTTTTCTTTATGCTTTGTATCTTGTATGAAATTTATGCTGCATTAGAGTATTGTTGCATCATTTTACATATTCATACCTCTTTTTTTTCAAATTTTTATTATCAAACTGATATACAGAGAGGTTGCAGTTCCATATGTTAGGCTTTGGATACATTTCTTGTATTGTTTGTTACCCTGTCTCACATATTCCCCTCCCACCTCCCCCTTTCCATTCCCCCCCCCCCTGAGGTTTTCAGTTCACTTTCACCAAACAGTTTTGCAAGTATTGCTTTTGTAGTTGTTTGTCTTTTTACCCTCTGTCTCTCAATTTTGGTATTCCCTTTCAATGTCCTACTTCTAATAGCAATATACATGGTTTCCAAAATACTCAGATAAGATTAGAGAGATAGTGTAGGTACAACCACTGGAAGGTGATACAAGAACATCATCAATAATAGAAGCTACAGATACAGATGGAACATTGAAAGTAGTTACAACTGTGATGTAACAATCGTTTCCGCAACATGGAGTTCATTTCACTTAGCATCATCTTATGTGTTCATGAGGGTATAGCTATTGGGCTCTTGTGATGCTCTGCTATGACTTGCCTAAACCTGTACTAATTATTCCCAATAAGGGAGACCATAGAGTTCATGTTTCTTTGGGTCTGGCTTATTTCACTTAGTATAATTTTTTCCAAGTCCTTCCATTAACTTACAAATGGGGCAATGTCATTCTTTCTGATAGAGGCATGAAATTCCATTGCGGGGCTGGGGATATGGACTCGTGGCAAGAGTGCTTGTCTCATATACGTGAGGCTCAATTCCCCAGTACCACATATACAGAAAATGGCCAGAAGTGGCGCTGTGGCTCAAGTGGCAGAGTACTAGCCTTGAGCAAAAAGAAGCCAGGGACATGGCTCAGGCCCTGAGTCCAAACCCCAGGACTGGCCAAAAAAAATTTTTTTTAATTCCATTGTGGACATGTTCATACCTTTAAAACTTACTGAATGTGTTTTCTCTTAGAATCCATTTTTTTCTCACCAGCAAAAAAAAATAGGATAATTAACTTGAAACAATTAGAGGCAAAGATTTGAATTTTATTTTATTTTATTTTACAATTGGTAACTACTTTATTAATAAATAGAACCAACTGGGCTACAAATATGCCATTGGTATAATGTAACTTGTGTATATTGGGTATTCATATTATTTTTGGAACATATTGAATGTTTTGTAACAAAATAACTTTGTCCAGATTCAAGTTTAAAGCTACTTAGTGCCCACAGATAAATATAATTACAAGAAAGAGGTAATTTTGTATGCATACAGGATTTGAGGTACGTAAAAGAAGAAGGGCAAACTTGGTTGTTCAGTTTCCTACATGAAGCAATACTTGATATCAGTTATTTCAAGCAAGAATTTTTCATTTGCGAAATCAGTATCTATTACAAACTAGTCTATGAGCTAGTTTTTATTTTTTTATTTTTTTTATTTTTATTTTTTTTGCCATTCCTGGGCCTTGGACTCAGGGCCTGAGCACTGTCCCTGGCTTCTTCCCGCTCAAGGCTAGCACTCTGCCACGTGAGCCACAGTGCCGCTTCTGGCCGTTTTTTCTGTATATGTGGTGCTGGGGAATCGAACCTAGGGCCTCGTGTATCCGAGGCAGGCACTCTTGCCACTAGGCTATATCCCCAGCCCTATGAGCTAGTTTTTAAATGGATATCAGAATGAGGCCTTGAATGTATAAAATTGTTACTGAGAGGATGCATCATTTTTTTCCAGTATTATAAGTTAATTGGAAAACAATGAAAAATTCTTGTTCTTCATAAAGAATATTTGCTACTTTAGGTTCACATTATTTTGCTGTATATACATTATACTAATTACTAAAATTAAATTATAGGACCAAGCATATTCAGTGTTAGCATATGGGCCTACCAAGTAACAGGATCTTGTTTCAAATTCCAACACTAGGGGCTGGGGATATGGCCTAGTGGCAAGAGTGCTTGCCTCATATACATGAGGCCCTGGGTTCAATTCCCTAGCACCACATATACAGAAAATGGCAAGAAGTGGCACTATGGCTCAAGTGGCAGAGTGCTAGCCTTGAGCAAAAAGAAGCCAGGGACAGTGCTCAGGCCCTGAGTCCAAGACCCAGGACTGGCCAAAAAAAAAAAAAAGATAAAAAATTCCAACACTAAATCAGTCATCCAATCAATCAGTAATCAACCAATAAATAAAAGTGCTTCCTGGATATTGCAGGGGAAGTTATTAACAGTACCACAGTAACCTAGTAGGAGTTTAAAATTTCTTCACAAAAGACCTCAAGGTAAAAGCAAATACCCTGACAGCATTGCAGGAAAGAATAGGAGAAGCACTTGGGGTCCTTGGCAAAACGGGCCCAGAAACACAACAAATCAAAGAAAGTTTGGACAAATAGGATTGCATGAAAATGCAGAGCTTCTGCACAGCAAAGAACATAGTTTGCAAGAGAGAAAATCTTCACTGACCATACAACAGACAAGGGCCTCATATCTAAAATATACATAGAACTGAAAAAACTTAAGTGCTTCCAAAAGAAATCATCAAAGAAATGACTCCCATCTTAAAAAATGGGCTACAGACTTCAAGAGAGACTTCTCTGAAGAGGAAATGAGAATGGCCAAGAGGCACACAAAGAAATCCTCAAAAACACTGATCATAAAAGAAATGCAAATCAAACCAACAATGAGATTCCACCTCCCCCCAGTAAGAATGGCCATTATCTAGAACACTAATAACAACAGGTGCTGGAGGGGATATAGCCAAAAGGCAAGCCTACTACACTGTTGGTGTGAGTCTCAACTTGTTCATCCACTCTGGAAAGCATTGTAGAGGTTCCTTAAAATGCTAAACATAGAGCTCCCCTATGACCCACCAGCCACACTTTTGGGCATCTACCCAAAGGATCACAGACAAGGCCACACTAAAGCTTAAAGCAATGCTATGTTTGTTGCAGCACAATTTGTCATTGCTAAAATATGGAACCAACCCAGATACCCCTCAGGACATGAATGGATCAAGCAAATGTGTTACATCTACACAAATGGAATTCTTTGCCTCTATCAGTAAGAATGGTATTGCCCCATTCATAAGGAAATACAAAGACTTAGAAAAAATAAAATTGAATTTTATTTTGGTGTCTGCATTTTTTTTTTTTTCCAATCCTGGGGCTTGGACTCAGGGCCTGAGCACTGTCCCTGGCTTCATTTTGCTAAAGGCTAGCACTCTACCACTTGAGCCACAGCGCCACTTCAGGCCATTTTCTGTATATGTGGTGCTGGGGAATTGAACAAAGGGCTTCACATATGGGAGGCTGCACTCTTGCCTCTAGGCCATATTCCCAGCCCTGAATTTTATTTCTATCTCTTCATTTTGCCTAATTTTAATTTAAGGATAAGTGATTGGTATCCACTGCTACAAAGTGGAACGAAAGTTCATCATAAAACTATACACTTTAATCTATGCTGCAAAACGTTTACTTCCTAAACTAACAGATGGGGTTAGTTTATCTCATTTTAAAGATCCCCGTCCAGTCAAAAGTGACCCAAATGGGTGCAACCTTACTGTTTTATTTCTTAGCCAGAAAAACCAAAAATCAAAAAACTGGCAACTGGCTTGCCTGTGACCTATTTTGTTAAAACCAGTTATGATTTTTTTTAAACATTCTTGAAATAGAGATTCTAGATGGATTTCCAGCCTTATCTCTCTAAGGACATCTCTCTTACCTGGAAAGAGTTGCACAAGAAGAAGAAGGCCAGTAACAATGAAGAAGGAGATTCTTATGGCTCCAGATACCCATGAGGAGATGACAAAGCCGGTGAAGTGGTTGAGTCCCTGCTTTCTTATAGAGAGACATTGACTGCTTGGAATTGGACAAGCTGGAAAGCCTGCTTTGCTTTGTAATGTTCACTGAGAGGTCACTATTTTCCATGCTCCAAGGAATAGTGTATGGGCTAGCAGGGCAGAGGTTAAATAAATAGCATTTATGAGAGTGCAAGGCAGAGAAGAACGCTGCCTTCCAACCTGGAATACACTATTCTATGTCTCTGCCTAGATATCTCCCATTTTTTTCGTCAAGTCTGTTTCAAGAACCATTGCTCCCATATGGCCCTTTTCTTTCTACCCCCAGATCTTACACATAGCTTACACTTTTTAGAGTGTCATTCAGTATTTATTAACTAGTGCCTAGAAAAATTACTTAAATATTGCAATATGTAAAGATAAATTTCCTCAAATAAATACTGAATTCCATAGAGACAAGCAATTTGCCTCCCATAATTTTTTCCCATTTATTTCTGCTTTGCAAAAGGAGATGCTACTTGATTTAATGTTGAAAGCTTTCTCTAAAAACTCATCAACAGTTCTTTCGCTGAAGGAAAATCATAATGTGTTCAAAGTTGGTGCAAAGCTAAGATATTTTATGGATCACATTATAAGCCAACGTTTTCCTATATTTGAAGCATCTAATTGGAGGTTTCTTTACTTATGATCAGGGAGATTCTAGCAATAGCATTCTCCTGTGGATACTTTTGTGGTGAATTGGACATAAGCACTGTGTGTTGAATTTTCCAAGAAGCCTTCTGGAAAGCCATTTCCTAAAACTCGGCAGAAGAGCATTTCCTTCACTTCCTTCTGGGAAAGACAAAGCCCAATCACAGTCAGAGCACACGTTTCCAAAGATGTTTTGTTCCCATTCTTTTTCTTTTGTTGTCATTGATGTTGTTTTTTAATTAGAAGTCTATTATCTTCAAGTACTTGTACAAAGGGCTTACAAGTCAATATGTCAGTTTACAAATATATTGTATGTTGATTGATATCAGCCCTCTCTTCATTGTGCCCTATCCCGCCCAACCTCACCCCTCCATTCAATTTTCCTAATTTCATACGGAATGCATTGAATATCATGGCTGAATTCTCCCTGCTTCCTCTCATTTATTTACCCCCCTACTGACCTCCCCATGCACGTACCTGTAGAACCAGCTTCCTGATATTGACTTGGTTAGAATATAAGTTAGTTATTCACAAGGGTTATGCCATTTGATTTCTCCCCTGGATACACCACCATTCAGATCATAGGACGGTGTCTGTGTGCATATGACCTTGAATATGTTTACACAAATACTTATCAGTTGGATCTACCTTCTGTATAAGAGTCTCACAGACTTTTCTACTTGGGCTGGCTCTGAACCGTGATCCTCAGATCTTTGCCTCCTGAATGACTGGGATTACAGGTGTGATCTACCACACCGGAGGCTATGCTTTCTTGATCCATTCATCCCCTGAAGGATATGTTGGCTGTTTGCATACCTTTCACCATAATGTGAATAGTGCAGCAATGAACATGATTGGGCAACTGGCTTTCATGTGTCCTGAATTTTAATCTTTGGGATAAACAGTGAATTTAGGGTAGATCTTTTAGGTTTTTTAAGGAATGTTGAAATGGCTTTACACACTATTGAAACCAAAATAGATGAATTTTTAAGTAATGAGGAATTAGTATATATTCTCGTGTGTGTGTGTGTGTGTGTGTGTTTGTGTGTGTATAAAACTGAGTATCTTTGGGACCTTCTAGGAAAGAAGAGGGCATTAGATGGCAAAGACTTAGAAAGAGAAGATTGAGGAAAGAGAGAGTCAGGGAGGGCCAGTGCATGCCGAGATGAACATCCAAAGTAGGAACTGCTGCATCTGTAAACTTCTGACTCTAGATGTGGCAGGAGATCAGACAGTACCACAACACAACCATGACCTTCATGTTTCAATGACTCTGAGACACACACAGGAAACACCTGTAATAGAATCTTTAACAAGAATAATTAAAAAAAAAAAAACCAAGCAGTGTAATTGTTAGAATGAGTAGAAGATATCTCAGCTTCACGATGCTCCTCAGCTACCAGCTTTATCCTTGCTTTGGAGACCTGGGCAGGACAAACATCCACAAGCAGGCAATTTCAGAGCTATAAACTCCTAAGATCAGGTACTCACTTCTCTGAGGTACATAGATGAAAGGAATCGTCTAGGTTGCATCTGAGTTACATTTTAGACATGTCTTGAAAAGCAGTTGATCGCCTATAAATAGGTCTGATAATAGACTCAACTTAAAAGTTGAATCACAGACCAGGAGTGAAGAGTTCCCACATTAATTCCACAAGAATAATCTAAACAGCCGATGAAAAACTGAAGATGAAAATCGAGAGCCATGAAGAATCCCTGTCGACAGTCATGGCTGGAATGGTAAGAAGGGAGGAGATGTGCTTGTAAGTGGCAGTTCTGGCGGGAGTTGACTCCTGCAGGCGATGATGGGACCCCCAGTGGACATACCCTGAGTCCGTCCTTTCTCCTGTTTAACCACTTAACAATCAGACATTTTATTGACTGCCATCCTGAACTCAAGAAGCTTGGCCAATTATTTGGAGAAAGTGGAATAACAAGGCTACTATGTCAGGACACAAGAAACAGGACCGTGTCTCCATGATGCATGGTGAAATCTCCACTGGACACCAGATCTGCGGGTGCCTTGACTGTTGACTTCCCTGCGTACAAAACGAGGATAAATAAAATGGTAGTTTATGCTTTATGTATTACCTCCCAAAACAGATTAAGATACAACCCTACCTGAGAAACAATTGCTTTCCAAAGTGAAATAGCAAGAGATGAATTGGGCTGGGCACTGGTGCCTGACACCTATCATCCTAGCTGAGATATGAGGATCACAGTTCAAAGCCAGCCCGGGAAGGAATGTCTGTGAGACTCTTTTCTCCAATTAACCACAAGGGAAAAAAACAAAACAAAACAGAAGTGGCACTGTGGTTCAAGTGGTAGAGCACTAGCCTTGAGCTAAAGACCTCAGGGACAGTCCTAGAGTTCAGGCCCCATGACCCAATCCCCCACCCCCCAAAAAACACAAAACAAACAAATTGGGACACATAAAACATAAATAATGTTAAAACTGAGATATCAAGTTTGACTTCTCTGACTGACCATGTTGACCTTTATTTTGAGAAGTGACAAAATATCCTTCAAATAGCAAAGGAAACACAATCATTTGTTTACATTCAGTGACAAGTATTTTAAATTGCTACCCAGCCATTTTCTTTAAAAGGAAGAGGAGAAATGTAAAATCACTGTCACAGACATTAACTGACTGCATGGGATTGTTCATCAGACATACTATGAATAGTGGAATCAATAATTGGCCTTATATTACTGTAAGAGAAATCAAGTGGATTAAAGGAATTTTCTGTGTCCTGTATCATTTTTTTTTTTTTTTTTTTTTTGCCAGTCTTTGGGCTTGGACTCAGGGCCTGAGCACTGTCCCTGGCTTCTTTTTGCCCGAGGTTACCACTCTGCCACTTGAGCCACAGTGCCACTTCTGGCCAGTTTCTATATATGTGGTGCTGGGGAATCGAACCCAGGGCCTCATGTATACAAGGCAAGCACTCTTGCCACTAGGCCATATCCCCAGCCCTGTCCTGTATCATTTTAACTCCAGTGACATAGAGGTGATGCCACTGGTGTCTCTATCTTCATTCTATAAGAATTGGTACATGCAGATAGATACAGAGAAAATGACAATAGTGTGCACATCATTCTTTGGCTGCTCACTACAGTTCTAAGTACATAACAACCTCCTTGGTCTCAATGTCTTTCAATAGAAAGGGAGATAATAATACCTACCCTCATAGACAACCTTGAGACATACGAGAAAAGTATTATAAAAGAATAAATTATAAAACGCTCTACAAATATACACCAGTCCCTGACTGAATTGCCAGTAGGTATTTACTCATGTCTTGATTTTTGAAGGGATCATCATAAAACCAAAAGTAGACAAAGCCACAAACACAAGCAGAGAATAAAATGAGGTCAATCCAGAAACTCCACGTGTGATCCGGGAAGCAGATCTCTTGTCTTCTCTTGTTCTTCCTTGGAGATCTATCCACCTCCAGCTCTTGGGCCTGAAGAGGGACAGCCTCCTCCGTCAGCCACAGAAAATGTTCAACTTGCAATTTCCAGCCACTGTCTCGTCCTCCATGCATGATTTTCTGCATTTACCCCAACCAAGTCTGCAAGTCTTACACACAGCGAACTCACCTGGGCCAAGAAGAAATGGCTAAGATACCTTTGCGGGCAGTCTGTTGGGGAGGAGGAACTTGTGGAAATCCAAAAGAACGGAGAGGGCTGGGATTTGCAAGTAGATTCAAGAACCAATCTAGATTTTTCTTCTCTGTTTTGGATTAGCTTATGTTGATTGTACAAAGTAATTCATGCACATGTATGAAACTAGAATAACGAAACCCATTAAATTATTTTACATTGTTGTAAGATGGTGGTGAGGGGAGAAAATAATAGTAGGGTTGAATTTGATGTAACAATGTATATACATGCATAGAAATATCATAGTAGTCCAGAGTTGTCTTTTTTCTTTTTTTTATATTGCCTTGTCTTTGCAGTATGCATTTGGGTAGAATTATAAGCAAGAGTCCCAATTTCTGCTATCTATTTCATTCTTGCATAGGCCAAAAGTCTATGTGTCAGGTAGAAAAGGACAGGACTACAAAAATACCTACTAGACATGATGGAATGCTTGCTAGACAAAAATAAGAGGTATATCATGTAACATTGAGAAGATTCTTGCAAATATCATTAAGAATTTTAGACTCAATTCCTGTTTGGACCTAGTAATAAGCACATTCTCAGTAAATCGTTTGTCACAACTTGCTTATTTGTCCCAAGGACATTCTGTAAATACTCTTCTACATTTAAAAATTTGTTTACTAGTCAAAATAAGTGGCATATGACATTCAGATTATAATAGCACCTACCAATAAGGGTGTTTTGAAGGGTAAATGGCAAGGTGCATATTACAGATACAAGAGTACCTGGAACAATGATGGAAATTTATTAGGAGTATTTGTAATATTACCAAGAATATTTGCAGTTACTCAAGAATATTTGCTTCCATTCCATCTCCCAAATGCTCTGCTCCTGTAAAAGAGATCTCTACAAAGTAAAGTTTGTGGCTATACTGGGCCAGGGTGGCAGACGCCTGTATTTCCAGCTACTCTGCAGGCTGAGATCAGAGGACCAACCAGGGGAAGGAAGTAAGTGAGCTTCTTATCTCCAGTTAATCACAGAAAGGGCCAGAAGTGGAGCTGTGGCTCCCGTGGTAGGGTGCTATCCTTGAACAAATAAAGGAGCCCAGGGACAGCACCCAGGCCCAGAATTCAAACCCCAAGACTGGCACAAAAGCAGGGTGTGGGGCGGGGGAGGGAAGGCTGTAGCTACTCATTATGAATCATTTTTCTGTAATAATGAGTTCCTTGAACTATTTTCATGCCTTCAGAGGATTCTGTGTGAATCATAGGCAAGCAGCCCTGATGGGCCTCATCAGATTGAGGTTGTGAGAATCAGATATGCTTGCATGTCCTGTGGCCACTCTGATTAGCTGGGACACAGGGAGACTGAAGCTCTGGGCTGTAAGCGAATGGGGAAATGGAATGGGGAAAGCCAATGGAGTCCATTCCCGATGGCCAGGATTATGTTCCCACGACAAAGATATTTCTATGTAAACGGAAAATTCCAAATACGATTCCGCCAGCAAGGGGAAGAGAAGATGGCTGTTAGTGGGCTTTGTTTCAGTCCATTTTTGTTTCCATTACTGCTTTTCTTCTTTGCCTCATCAGAAATACATAGCGTGGGCAGAGTTCCCAAGAAGAAAATACATTTAACCAATGGAACTCACCTCCTGGAAATGACTGGAAATACTCAAAGCTGGCCTCACATCCCAAAACTCAAAGCACAGCAGATTTTAGGAAAGAATACCAATGCAAGAAAATGGCATACGAACAATATTAGAGGCTGCATATGACAATGCCTCAGTCTTAATTCTGTTTCTCAAGGTCAGCTCTCTTGGCAATTTGTAAGACCAAGTTACAAACAAAAGAAAAGAAAAAAAATACCACATTCAATTGTTGTCTCTTAGAAAATGTCAGTCCAAGTCTGAGGAATTCTCAGAAACACTGTCTGGCTGAACAGTACTGCTAATTTCAGGGTGATGAATAGAAGAACCATGGGCACTATGACCTGACCCCATCAGAGCCCCATCCACTCTCACTTACCTGACGGCATATGAGCCAAAATGAAGAACAGAGAGCGGATTAGACACAGCATCATCCTGCTTGTGACCATATTTGAAGGGAGACTCTTGAAAACAGATGCCACATTTTTTTAGAAGGACACAAGAGGCTCATTTATATTACAGAGTAATGGAGTATGCTCTTGGTCAGTGGAATGAATCAATAAAACATTATTACACACTCCATTTCCCAGGATCAAGGGCGGCCATCACAGATAATATCCTTGGCATCCATAAAGGCTTGTATTCTGGAGTGTCTGTCTGGCAGTCTACTGCCATGGAGACTGGTCTAGGAATGGGTGAACTCGGGGGGAATGCACGGTTCTGACACAGTCATTGAGATAGAGGAGTACTTCCTGTGATCTTTTCCAGGGTCAGTTTTCTAGGAGAGAAAACAAGGAGCACTGTGGATGTGCATCTAGTGTTATTCTTATGTAAAAAATAGTTTGCAGGTTGTGGGAGGCCCCGCAAGGACTCAGCAGATGTGAATGCTGACCTTGCTCACTTTTTCCTTATTAGTATAAATATTTCAGGGGAAATAAAGGAGGAACAGTCAGTGTGCCAAATTGACTCTGAATATCTATGTGCGTGAGATACAATGTCACAGACAAAGTTACAATTACAGCCTCCTTTACAAAATGCAGTTAGGAAGTTAGAGAGACTTACCCAGTTGAGGACTTTGGAGAGATGGCTGAAAATGTTCAAGTCTCAGTTTTCTTTATCCTTAAACGCAAGATATAATATTGGGCATCTGCCTTGCCGTGCGCTTGAGTTGGTTCATAAGGTGAAAACTCAGTGGAGTGCCTGGCTACTGTCACTGCTATGACACCCCCAACTCTCTATTCTTTTGTCCAACTTTTCTGTAAACATTTCCAAGCTCATTAATTCATAGTGAGCGCCTGCTTCCCAAAACAGAGATTTGTGCTGATATTTTTCCTGTTTTCCCCCCTGTCGTTTGCAAAGATTTCAGCTTCATAAGTTAATACGTGTGTTCTTGGAGAACGGAGGAATTGAAATGAAGGATTTTGAGTCTTTACATATATTGTTTTTAAGCAGGTGGGATCAGGGCCAGTTTCATGGTCTGTGACAGACGTGCACAGTCACTCGCCCACCCTCCAGTGAGCTCAAATCTCTTTAGTGAATGTACTGGAATGCTTAATTGTTTTATGTGGAGCATGAGCTTCATGGTGAGTGTTGGGTGAGACAGTGCAGTTCACACAGAGCATGGTAGTTGGGATTCTGCACCCTGTGTGTCTCAGATAAGGCACCATGGTGGCCAGTGGCAGGCTGCCTGCCATGAGCAGATGTTCCCTCGACTCCTGATTCAGTGCCTTGAGCATCCCAGACCGCGGCAGCTGCAGTCCTGCCCATCTCCTTGTCACAAGGGAGGGACGATGGCTTGCTCAGGACTGGGCCTGGGCCTTGGGTCCAGTGGCTGGCTGGAAGAAGCAAGGGCAATGAACAGGCCACAGTGAATGTACACGTGGGCGTCCCAGAAAGGTACCACGGGGGTCTTCAATTACCTCCCGTAGGTCTCTGTATCCTAGGGAGTGGGACAGTGAGTAACAACAACAATAACAACAAAGACCAGGTCAAAAGGTAGAAGACAATTTCAGCTGTTCGATGGCACCCTTTTCCTGTCACTTTGCATGTTTCTGAGATGACAGTTCATCTGCAGACATGCAAGGCCTACCTGCTCACAAGGAGTCACAGGCCTCTTTGCAACGTTCCTGGGTCCACGTGGCCCTGGGTTGGACCCTGACGGTGTTTACTTCTTTAGCCTTCTGCTCCCTGGGTTGGGACTCAAGTCGTCCCATCTCTGTACTAAGTGTAACCCGACTGGAATAGGTGCGTGTTTGGTGAGTTAGAGCAGGCTTTGAGTTTACAGGAGCAGCTGCTTGAAAACAGGAACTAATGTGGAATCTCCATTGACTTAACTGTCATGCTTCCCACCACATGACTTCTTTAGGTTTGTAACTTAAAACTTCCAGCAAATTAGACTCGCTGTTCACAACAACAAAAACAAGATATTAAGAAAAATTAAAATGAGATAATGTGTGAGGAAAGATGTCTCAAAATTGACATTTTTTTAGGAATCTCTTTTTAAGTGAGACTCAAGAGTATTTGTACCTTCAATCTATTATTATCAATTATTCAAACTATATATATATATAAAATATATAAATATAAGTTATTCAAACCATAAAATGAATGATTACAAAAATGCCCAATACACAGCATGATCCTGGAGGCAGAGAATAAACAGGGATACTCTTTAATATTTCCTTAAATAAAAGGTTGCTGGGAAAATTTTAGAGACACTGGAAATGACAGAAACAGTATAACATTTTCCTATATTTTTCCACATGCTCTCTTTGCCTTACATTTACACCCATGTAACCATGATGCTTGGAGAAAAGTCACAGCATGTTCATTGGTGCATTACTGCTAAATGAATTCAAGCCTAATCATGGAGTCCCATGACTGTACTGGGGTGTGGGTTCAGAAGAGGAAAACAGAGCTGAAATGTTCCCATCTTGTCTATCATTCCCTCCAGGCACCTGAGCAGCCTGGACCTGCCTCGGGTCCACGCTTTTATTCTGCCCTTCGGTTCTGGGGTTCAGTGATCACTGCCCTTTCACTAATGTCACTATGGATTTGGCTTCTGTTTCCAGTTTGTTCTGAGGAGGAAGGTCGCTTTCAGTTTCACTGAGGAGAACTCAATGCATCTTTGTACACCACTTGAAATACCGCTGTTAAAAGCTCCAGTTTTTTCACCTACATGTATTTCTTTATCCTCGCAATAGTGATGTCATCAGTGTGAAGAGAAGAACCAGGTTGATGGTCTCAGATCACAAGGGAAAACCTGGTTCGGAGGAAGAGCGATTAGTTGTGTGTTAGGACTTGCATTTATTTATTTATGTGACTGCATTTTTGCAGTTGCGGTGGGGGTGTTCCCATCGACAGTAGGAGGAGCAAGGAAGAGGAAAGCTCACCTCCCAGTCTCCCATTTTCCAAGAGAAGCACATCTCATGCTTTGTCTCATAACGGAGGGATTCAAGTGGATAATGTGGACCCTGGTACCTGATCTAGCACAGAATAAGAACAGAGCTCAGAGGGGCCGAGGGGACTGTGATGTCAGAGTGCTTTTTCTCCCTGCTTTTCCTTAGGGTTTCTAAGGATGTGCAAGGTGTAACGAATGTAATTGTTGAAGAACACGCAACATGCACTCCAAATCTTACCAAATAGCCCCAAAGCGGAAAAGTGTCTAGGATTAAATCTCATGACAGGCGTCACCCTTTAGGGCAGCATGCAGCAAGGTCCAGAGGCTGTCATCATGAAGTCTCTGTTTTGGGGAAGCATTTGTTACATGGCCACTACTCACAAGGATCCAATGTGATCGCAGGAGAGGAATAGAAAGGAACAACGCCATGCGCCTCCGATCATACAAATTAATAGATGGATCAAAATGAACTCCAGGCAACGAAAACAAGAGGATTTCTGTTTTCCTTGCTTTCTATTCTGTTGGTTCATTTTCCTGTCATTATGAGGGGAAGGAGGGGGCATAGAAATGGAGGGACAAAGCCTGGCCTGACCTGTTGCAAGCCCTGTGGGCGGGGTAACTATGAGTGACTGCAAACACACCGCCTGGACCTGAGAAGTCCACCCACTTAGTTTCTTTTCATGCTGGCACTTGCTGGTGAATAGATACTTCAAGAAAAATAAATAATTTGTTCTGGCCAGTGTGGAGGGCTTCTTGGTTTATTTTATTTATTATTATTAATTTTTGGTTTGTCATGGGGCTTGAACTCTGGGCCTGGGCACTGTGGCTGAGCTCTTAGCTCAAGGCTAGCACTCTGTCCCTTGAGCTACAACATCACTTCCAGTTTTCTGGTGGTTGATTGGAGAGAAGTGTCTCTGGACTTTCCTACCTGGGCCAGATTTGAACCACAATCCTTAGATCTCAGCCTCCTGGGTAGTTAGGACTACAAGCATGAGCCATTGGTGCCTTGCTTGGTTTATTCTTAAAAATAATTGTGTGGGGGGCTGGGGATATAGCCTAGTGGCAAGAGTGCCTGCCTCGGATACACGAGGCCCTAGGTTCGATTCCCCAGCACCACATATACAGAAAAAACGGCCAGAAGCGGCGCTGTGGCTCACGTGGCAGAGTGCTAGCCTTGGGTGAGAAGAAGCCAGGGACAGTGCTCAGGCCCTGAGACCAAGGCCCAGGACTGGCAAAAAAATAAATAAATAAATAATTGTGTGGGAAGGCAATTTTCATAAAGCCATCTTACATTTCTCTTAAAAAGGAAATAGCAAAGATTATTCACAGACCAGTAGCTTCATCTTAGGCAGTTGACTCTGTCCAAATTACTGAGATAAAAAAGAGAGGTACAGACAGATGACAGACAGGCAGATAAGGAGGAGGAGGAGGAATAGTGGAAGGAGGGAAGAAGACAGGTAAAGAAGAAAGAAGGGAAGGAAGGATATAAGGAAAAGGACAAGAGAGGGAAAGAAGAAGGAAGAAGGAAGAGAGGAGGGAAGAAGGAATGAAAGGGATAAAAGAAAAAAATGGGTAAGCAAAGCTAGGCAGCGGTGGCTCAGTCTGTAATCCTAGCTACTCAGGAGACTGAGATCTGAGGCTCATGGTTCGATGCCAGTCTGGGCAGCAAAGTCTATGGGACTTTTATCTCCAAAAAACAACTCAGAAAAGGCCAGAACTGGCACTGTAGCTCAAATGGTAGAGCACTAGTCTTGAGCAAAAGAAGCTCAAGGACAGCGCCCAGGCCCTTAGTTCAAGAGAGGCAAAGCTCAGAGAGGTTGCTCACACCTGCAATTCTATCTACTTGGGATGCTGAGATCTGGAGATCACAGTTTAAAGCCAGCCTACATAGGAAAGTCTGTGAGACTCTCCAATTAACCACCAGAACACCAGAACACCAGAAGTGCAGCTGTGGCTCAATGTGGTAGATCACTAGCTTTGAGCCAAAAGAGTTCATGGGGGCTGAGAATGTGGCTTAGTGGTAGAGTGCTTGCCTAGCAGGCATGTAGCCCTGAGTTCAAATTCTCAGCACCAAATAAACAGGAAAAGCCAGAAGTGGTGCTGGTTCAAGTGATAGAGTGCCAGCATTGAGGCAAAGAAGCTCAGGAACAGTGCCCAGGCCTTGAGTTCAAGCCCCAGGACTGGCAAAAAAGAACAATTACTATGATATCCATTCTCTTAACACAATTGCAAAGGCTATAGACATGGCCATTGTCTAGTTGACGCCTAGACCTATTCAACTTGTATAACTGAAATTTCATATCAGTCTTTCAAATCCTTCCCTCCCAGGATCCTGTAACCATTCCCATTTCTATTTCCTTAGTACTTCAGTCTCTTTCTTGACTTTTCAGGCACCTTGTAGGAGTGGAACAGAAAGCAGTGGGTGGAGCCTCAGGGTTGAGGGCCCAAAGGCAGTGCCCAGTGACTCTCAAGGGGGGCCCCTGAGCTGTTATTCCCGGCGGGGGTGGGGGGTGGGCTGCACCTCCTCTGGGGCAGTGTGAACCTTAACACACAGAAGGGCAGAGCCACTTCTGCTGGAATGCTTCTCAGCTCTGGAGCCCTGAAACTAGGTGAGCAATTAGCCTAATTACAAGCAAGTAGAGGGTACTCATTTCCTCTTTCTATGCAATGCGGATTTAACCAAGGGTCAGGACCAGTGGCAACTTTTCTTTGTTGTAAAACTGAAAAGCATAATTTCTAATTTGTTTTCTTTCCCATTACTTGCTGTAATGAAAGTATTATAATTATTATAATTTTATGTACATGCATACAATGTGTAAGGAATGATAAAGTCAGGGTAATCAGGGTCTGTCTTGGGTAGGTTCCATGTTTTTTCTAGGTTTTTTTTTGTTTTGTTTTGTTTTTTGGTGTGGAGAGGGGTTGGTGTTGGTCCTGGAGCTTGAACTCAGGACCTGGGCACTACTCCTAAACTATTGGGCTTAATTAAAGCTAGCACTCTACCACTCAAGCCACAGCTCCACTTCCAGCTTTGTGGTAATTTATTAGCGATATGAGTCTCACGGACTTTCCTGCCAAGGCTGGCTTTGAACCACTATCCTTGGCTCTCAGCCTCCTGTACAGCTAGGATTACAGGTGTGCGCTACAGGGCAGATGGCACTCTTCCAGTTTTTGTTTATTTGTTTGTTTGTTTGGTTGGTTGGTTTTTTGCTGGTTCTGGGGCTCGTACGCAGGGCCTAAGCAATGTCCCTGGCTTCTTTTGCTCAAGGCTAGCACTCTGCCTCTTGAGCCACAGTGTTACTTCTGGCTTTTTCTATATATGTGGTGCTAGGGAATCAAACCCAGGGCTTCATGTATTGGAGGCAAACATTCTTGCCACTAGGCCATATTCCCAGCCCTACTCTTCCAGTTTTTTTAGATGTGTAATGAACTGTTGTTTACTACAAGTACTCTTTTGTGAATTATAACATTAGAACTACTTTTCTACCTATAACTGTGTTTTTGGGTTGTTGTTATTTGTTTGTTGGTCATTGAGCTTGAACTCTGGGCCTGAGCACTGTCCCTCAACTCTTCAGCCCAAGGGTCTCATTCTTCTACTTGAGCCACAGCACCACTTCTGGTTTCTGGTGCTTAATTGCAGAGAAGAGTCTCTGGGACTTTCCTGCCTTTGGACCACAATCCTTGGATCTCAGCCTCCTGAGTAGCTAGGATTACAGGTGTAACCTGCAGACTGCTCACACTCTTCCTAGCCTCTAGTGACCACTACTGCACACGAATTCTGTGATGAACTTTTTTAGCTTTTACCAGTGATTGGGCACATAACCACATTCATCTTTCCATACCTACTTCCTTTCACTTGACATGTTCTCAAGTCCTGTCTATGCTCTCTCAAAAGAGAACACTGTTTAGAAAACTTTATAAGGCACCATGGGAAAAGAGTTGTCAGTTTGTTAAAGTATCTAGCTAATTCATTAAAGGCACCTAACCTAGGGGGTGAACTCATGTAGTATTGTTTCCTTGTGATTGGTTTATTTTACTGAATGGTATAGTCTCCAGTTCCATTCATATTCTTGAGAAACAATGACAGGATTCATATCCCACTATTGCTGAATAAAGAAAGTGAGCTACAGAGCTTCCAGAAAGGCTCAGCCCTGTTGATTGGGGTCCCCTGAGATCCATGCCAAACTTCTGGTTTTGGTGGTACTTGGATTTGAACTCAGTGTCTTACACTTGCTAGACAAGCGCTCCTACCACACGTGCCACATTACTCTTCTTTTCTTTTTTGCCTTACTTTTCAGCTAAGTCTTTAACTTCAGACTGGCCTTCAGATGTGATCTTCCTAATTATGCCTTGTCTGTAGTTGGGAATACTGACACATATTAATATGCCAAGCTTATTTGTTGAAATGGAATCTTATTCACTTTTTGCAGGGAAAGGAAAAAGGAGAGGGAAGAGGAGCTGAGGTGGCCTTGAACCCCTTTTGTCCCAATCTCTGCTTCCTAAGTAGCCAGGAGAGGCCTGAGACACCATTCCTGGCCTCTGTGCTAAGCTTCTAACCCTTCAACCTGGCAGAAAACAACTCCTGATTGCTTCAGTTGGCTAAGGTTGTGGCAATTTCTCACAGCGGGTCACAGAGAAGCAATGCAGTTGTTTTATGTAATGGGAGAAAATGCTCAGTAATGGGGACTGGCTACTAATGCTCTGGGGCCAAAGTCAGACATGGATTTTGATCCATGCACTGTTTTGATCCCAGCACTGTTGTGTTCAGGACCCCGGATCTGTGGTAATGGCTGACATCTGGTTTTTCACTTGGCCTTGGTCAGAGAGGGAAATCCGAATGGTCTGAATGGAAGAGGGGCGTGTCTCCTCCCTTGAATGGTGGAGGGCTTCTGTGTGGCACACACCCAGCAGCTGTGGTGAAAGCGCCCTGCCCTGCCCAGCTGGGTCCCACCCCCACCCACCGGAAGAATGGAATGGGCTGGGAGCCAACCAACTAAAGGGTAATACCTTTAACATTAGTTTTACAATAGGTTTTTGTTTAACTTTCTTTATTGGTTATTGAGGATTCAGAACACATATCGGTGAGAAAAAGAAAGTTGGGGGGCAGAAGAAACATTTAAACAAACAAGAGGTTTCAGTTACTCCTGGGGGTGGTGTTCTCCATCCTGGGATGCTTGCCCAGGGGTAGGCTGCAGAATCTGTTGTCTAAACACCTTCTTGCTAATTGTGTAATATATCTTAGATTCCTAACTGCATTCTCCCCCTGCCCCACCTCTTTTTCTTATTGCATTTGCAACATCAGAGTTGTTCTTAAAGCTGCCCCTTGCTACCCCACCTGAAGTATTATTTACTCGGCCACAGGAGATGGATCATAGCTGCGCACATGGAAGGAGAACCTCTGGATTCACAAGGGATAGTCTTGCTTCGCATTACATTTTCTGCTGTATACTTACAGACCTGTCTGTTTTACCCTAAACTTTACATTAGCAGTTGCTAAAGTTATAAAAAGGATATCCTATGCTCTTAAATAACCATGACATTTCTATACTTTCTTAACATGCGAGGTTCTGAATTCTTAGGAAAAAATGAGAAGATGTTCCCACTGGTGTGAAGCAGTGCATCTGTTCACCTGGGCATCATTGCCAGGAGCCCCTTCCAGTTATTAGACAAAGCAGGGGCTGTTTCCAATGCTTGCAAGTCTCTTTACTCCAGGGCCAAAGTCATACCGAGGGCCTAGCAAAGGAGCCACACCAGTACAGACAGGCAGAGAGGCCTAGGGAAGGGCATTTCCTGGCCAGACTCCTATCATCTGGAAGCTCCCAGTCCAATGCCCCCAACACTCTCGGTCCATTGGGCTGCATTCTATGATCAGAGGTTGCACCCAAATCCAAGTGTTGCTTCTGCCTTTTAAACATCCAGTCAGCCAAAGCAGAATGTGGACGTGGGCATGATTTACAGCACGGTAGCCCCTGTAGTCAAAGACCTTCCAAATTTCTGGGGAGACCACGCCCTTCCCCTTTAATGGCATAGTTGAGAACTGAGAACTGAGAACTGAGAGTACCTGCTGGCCTGACCCTCAGGGCCTTGGGAAGATGTGGTCACATAGTTCTGCCTATACAATGTTGTGCAGTAGAAACACAATCTACACACATTTCAGTAGCAGGTGAAATCTTATGTTGTAAATAACAAGCAGTGGGGTTATAATGAGCAATGGTTTTAGATAGTGTTTCTTTCCCCAGGGTCACAGTGTGAGCTCTGTTCTGTCTGAGCAGCATGCAATTTGATGGCACTTCTGTGAATGAGGATTGAGTCTGAAGTATGAGGAGCAGGAGACAGAGGCAAGGTTAATGAGGAAAGGGGCGTGGCCACAGCAGGAGTAGGTGAAATGGAGCCCAGTACCAGGGTCCAGGCGAGGAATATTAGTGCAGTCCATGGAGCCTCAGTGTTCCCACTGTGGGGCTCATTGTTACTTTGTAAAAGAATGCAGTGTCTTAAACCTCACAGTGACAATGTACATTCTCCTTGTAAATGAGTACCAGTCCCGAAGTTTACCAAATGGACTTTTATGCATTAAATGGATGTTTTGAGCAGAATACTTAGATAATACATAGAATACTTAGGTATTTCTCTCTCTTTTTTTTTGGGGGGGGCAGTCCTTGACCTTGGACTCAGGGACTGAGCACTGTCCCTGTCTTCTTCCCGCTCAAGGCTAGCACTCTGCCACCTGAGCCACAGTGCCCCTTCTGGCCGTTTTCCATATACATGGTGCTGGGGAATCGAACCTAGGGTTTCATGTATGGGAGACAAGATCTCTTGCCCCTAGCCCATATCCCCAGCCCCATACTTAGGTATTTCTTAAGGATAAATATTTAGGTGTTTTTTGCCCCTTGGAGATCATGGATCTAAAGCTCAGGGCCTGAGCCCCGTCCATGAGCTAAAGAGAGCAATGCTAGTATGCTACAACTTTCAGCCACAGCTCCACTTCTGTGTTCTAGTGGTTAATTGGAGATGAGTCCGCAGAGATAATTGTGGTCCTGATTGTCCCTTCTTGTTCCCCTACATTGTTTGGGTTGCTTATTTGTAACCACTTTTATTAGGAGGGGCCCTAATCAATGTCACTGTTTCCTGTTATTACTGACTACTGGCACTGCTTCTGTAAATCCACTGGCTTCCATGTAATGCACAGCGTGAGGTTTTCCCTGTCTAAGCTCTGCTGAAAGAAGGGTGGCCTTGCACTCTGCTGCCCCCCCTGTGCAGTGTGGTCTTGAGATAGTAAAGGCTCCTCACCTTGCTTTTCTGAGTAGGTGGTAGTGTTTACGGGAATTGGGGACACATCAGTCTGGTCCTGAGTAGGAACAAGTGGGCACAAGGGGAAGAGAGGAGCCAATGGGGAAGGGCTCTGGGGAGCACAAGAGAAAGTAACAGGCTAGGCTGCTGAAAGAGGCTTTGTGTGAGAGAGGGCTGGAGGGGGAGGGGAAGGAGGAGGAGGATGGTAGGGAGGAGGAGGAGCTTGGCAGGGTGGGTGGTGTCTTCGCTGAGGCCGGGGCTGAAGGAGGGGGAGGGATTTTAGCTATTCCCCCACCCCATCCCCCCATCTCCCCACCCCCCTCTACGGGTTAAGGTTGGTCTCCTCAGCCTGGTCCAGTGAGAGTCTAGAGGTTCGGTACGTACAAAGAATGCAGGCAGGAGAGCAAGGAGAGCAGAGCAATTCAGAGTGGGAAAGGAGAAGGGACCTAAGTTGGGGAGCCCGTCTACTTGAGTGTAATTGGGAGGTCAGATCTGGCCTTTGCCATCATTAACTAAGGAGGGACTTGAGGCTGACTCCAGCTCAGATTAGAGCAGAAGCCAACTCCATCTGCACTAAGCTCTCCCCCACCCAATTGAGGGAAGCTCCCCTTTATTATGATAAGCTATGTAAATTGATCCCTGGAGGACTCTACCAGGCAACCCATGCCCTCCAAGGGTAGGCACATGCACCTGTCATCAAATCCATGTGCCCTCCGAAGTGGGTGTACCCATCTGACGTCAAATCTATGCACCAGTATGAAGTAGAATGGGGATTTTCTATAATGACCTGGCCCCTCCCAAAGGAGAGGATTCCTGGTTCTCCCAAGAGTCCACTGAATTAGAGTGGGGGTTCGCTACAATGAAACAGAGTCCCTCCCAAGGGATGGAACTCCTGGTTCCTCTAAGAGTCCACCACACAGTCTTCAGCTACAAGGTAACAAAAGGACAGTTTCACTGGGGAAGTAAAAAGTCAATAAAAAGTGAACCGAGTGGCCTTGGTCGCAGCCCAGACTCAGGAGCCAAAACTGCCGACCACGGGTGCAGGATCAGGACCCAGACTCAGGCGCTGAAGCCGCCCGCAAGTGTGCAGCCCAGACTCGTGAGCTGGAACTAACTCGCGTGGCCTTGCAGCCTGGTTATTAGGCAAACATCACAGTCAAACTTGCCAAATGCAGGAGGCCAATGAGGATACAACACATGCAGAGCATGTTAGGCCACACGCAAGTGGCCAATAGAGTTACAGTCTGTCTCATAGTATCTATTTGGACCAACCTGTCATTCGTTAGAATTGGCACATAGATTTGAAATCTGGTGGATACACCCACTCTGGAAGGCACAAGGATTTGACATCAGGTGGACATGCTTACCCATGGGAGGGCACAGGTTTCCTTGACGCTCCCAGGCCTCAGGTGGTCAATTTACATAACTTATAATAAAGGGGAGCTTCCCTGGATGGAGTGGGAAGAGTTTAGTGCAGTTGGAGTTGGCTTCTGCTCTAATCTGAGCTGGAGTCAGCCTGAAATTTCTGCACAGTTACTGAAGGCACTGGCCAGATCTGACCTCCCGATTACACCAAGCACCTGCAGGACACGTTTCAGTCCCTCAAGATGTCGGGATCCAGTGTCCCTGAACGGAGACAACTGGACTCATTGTTCAGGAAATACTGAGGCCAGATTTGATGACATGAGCATATTGGAAGGTTGGCCCGGAAGGAAACCTACCACATGGTCCAGTAGAAAGACATTTGGTGGGGGTGGGGAAGAGCAAACTGCCAGGCCACACGAGATGGAGGCGTGGGGAGACAGAGGGGAAGGAAGCAGAGAAAAGAAAATAGAGCAAAAAGGAAATGGAGGTGGGGGTGGGGAGGGGAAGGGAGGCTGCTGTTAGCTTGATTATATAGGGAAAGGCTGGAGATCTGGCCAGGTGGATTGGATGTGACCTCAGAGATGGCAGAGGTAGCTGCTCCCAGGTATCTCAGTTACCTAGGTTAACTCAGGTACTGGGCGCAGAATTAAACCAGTACGAGTGTCTGCCTGGAGCCTCCCAGGGTGGACCTTACACATTGGATCTTATGAGGCTGTAGGTCACAGAGTTCAGTGCCTCCAGGTTAGGCAAAAGACAGCTAGGAGGAGAATCCAGAGGAATTGGCTTTGGCCCCTCCTGTGGTGAGAACCCAGAGCTGATGCCTCTGTGGGTGTCCTTTCAGGTCTTTGGTCAACTTGTTGAAAACAAGTAAAAGGCATAGGGGAGCCTCCTTTTTAGGGTCCCTAGAAACAGCAGGCTTACACAAAGTAGTTGACCTAGGGAGGGGCAAACCTGAGTGGAATAACAGGAGCCCCAAGCAGCTGGGCCTGGAGCTGCTGGAGCTTGCAAAAGAATGAAGGAGAGAGATCAAGCCTGATAGTTACCCCATTTGCATGTTTTAAAGAAGTTAGCTGGGTCCTTAGTAAGTACCAGTTACACCCAGAACCAACAATTAAAGAGGATTTTGATTGCTTTAATGATTGCCTTAATGTTTCATTGCTTTTATTCACCAGAGTTTTACTGGAATTGCTAGTTGTGATCACTAACTGCCACTTCCACTTCTGTAAGTCTGTTGCTATCACCTGTGTGTGGTGCGTGTGGAGGTGAACTTATGCTGATTGAAAGACCCCCGAGCGATGGGCTGTCTTTCTGTCTGAGGAGACCCCCAGAGATCAACGAGACACACGAGGGCTGCAACAGCAAGAGGTTTATTGAGGGTTGCGGGTACCCGG
This sequence comes from Perognathus longimembris pacificus, assembly GCF_023159225.1. Lineage (NCBI taxonomy): Eukaryota > Metazoa > Chordata > Mammalia > Rodentia > Heteromyidae > Perognathus > Perognathus longimembris. The sequence goes on from NC_063180.1 coordinate 27,582,417, forward strand.
GCGTCCAAGTCCTCGCAGGGAGATGGCGCGCCGGAGCTCGATGCCTAGGGGTTTTTATAGGGGGGGGAATTGCGGAAGCGGGCTTACAGAAGCTAACAGCATGGTTACAGGGATTGGTCAGTCCAAATAAGGCAAGGGACAAGACTTCATGACTCTGATTGGTCCACGTTGGTGAGCCGAAAATATTTTTCGTTTTCCTGTTTTTGCAACCCTTGGTTCTCGGAAAACTTATTTTTGAACGTTTATCTGGCGCAATCTTGAGGTCGTCTGGTTTTGGTTCCTGGAATTGGTTACTGTTATTGACTTCCATTCCCAGAACCCTAGCCAGGTGTTTGTTATTGACTTAGTTTCCCAGAACCTGGCCGGGGTTGACTCACGCTGCCTTGCCTTTTATTTTTAGCTGGCTTTACTGATTTTTATTAATCTGAAATCTGGGTAGGGGTCTTTCATCCCCCCCTTTTTCTATGGACTGAATAAAATCCTTTATTCCTCTTCTTGTTGCCTTAATTGATGGTATTGCTGAGTGAGAACCAAGGCGTGGGTGATAGACGTTCTATCTTTTATGAATTGTACAAGCCTGTTAAGGATGCAAGGGCCAAAGAGCAATATAAGCAAAATAATTATGAGAGGTCCCATTAGGGTAGAGAGCAGGGTAGTAAACCAAGGCGACTTATTGAACCATCCTTCAAACCAACCTTGACCTGATTCAAAGAGCTGCTGTCTTTGCTTTAGTCTTTCTCTAAGCTTTGCCATACTATCTCTCACTAATCCTGTGTGGTCTGCATAAAAACAGCACTCTTCTTTAAGGGCCGCACACAGGCCTCCCTCCTTTAGGAACAGTATATCTAAACCTCTACGATTTTGCAACACCACCTCAGACAGGGATGTTAAGGATTTTTCCAGGGCACTCACAGATTCTTCTAGAGCCTTGATATCAGTGTTCATAGCTTCTTGTAGTTGTTTGAACTGGAAAGTAGCTGTGAGGGCTGTTGCTCCTGTGCCTATCCCTGCCGCTACTCCTCCTACCGTGAGTCCTCCTAACAAAATCGCCATAGTAATGGATACCGGTTCCCTCTTTGTCCTAACTTGTCCTTCAAGATGGCTGTAAAGATATTCTGGAGTGTGATACGTAACCCGTGGCCAAAGTTCAATTAAAATACAGAAATCTTTAGTTAGGTTGAGGGTTTTGATGGACAGGCAGGAGGTTAGCCCAGTACTGCAGGCCCAATAGGTTCCATTAGGAGGCACCAGGTAGCCATTCGTGGATTTCAGAGAGGTGGCGCGGCCACAGAGGTTAGAATAATGTGGTGGAATTTCCCCAACACAATGCCCAGTTCCGCTTATTTCAGTCATGGTAAGTTTATGCCGGGGGGTGCTACTGCACTGTGGCGGAGGTGAAGTTGGGTTACTAAAGTTGCCAAGTACTGCCACTCCCTCATAGTAGGGGGGTTGAGGTTTTAAACAAAGCCAACATTCCTGGGTTAAATTTGGGTTGCTAGTATTTAGTAGGGAGAAAACACCACCTACCAGGGACACCACCCGGTCAGTTGTCTCAAGAGAGGACATAGAAGCTTCGGCTCCACGAACCAAGGCCATTGCAGAAGTGCTACTAAAGGCGTAAGTACTTACGGAAGGAGGTGGGGGGCGAACAGCAGGGACTCGCAGTGGGGGGCGAACAGCAGGGACTTGCAAAACGTGGTTTGGGCCTAAGGAGGCAGTATATACATTTTGTATCTTGAGACGAATTTGAAAAATCACCCCGGGATCGTAGCCTGATGTATATAGCCTTAATCCCCATGTTCTACCCTGAGGCCATCCTACAAATTTCTGCCCTCTTTCTGTAAAAGTTATCTTGAGAGGTAATGATAGGCCAGGTTTGAATAGGTTTTTCTTGGTCAGGCAATCTGTAGTTGGTTTTCCTTCCAGTTTTTGGAACCCCCTCTGGACCGTTATAAGGTCTGTTGATGGGGACCTCAACCAATGGGCACTCCCCGTGGTTTCACAGCCCCAAGCTTTACAGTAAAAGTCTCCTGGACCCCCACACCGACTAGCATGGAGCCTCTCTCTCCCGTCTCGGGGGCACACGTAGAAGTCATTGTGAGCCCATCTACATCTGGCATAGGGAGTGCGACATCCTGAGGCGTCAATTATTCCAGGATGTTCAGTTCGGTTTAGGTCTCTTAGCTCTACATTACCAACTCCCCATGCAGGGTCAGCTCCAACTGCAAGCTGACAGAAGTCGGGTTTTAATTCTGGCCACCAGGTAAAAGGGGCGTGCTGTTGGGAAGTTTCCCAAACCACCTCCGCGTTCTGTGATAAGATCTGCCAAGTTAGTAGTTTAACCTGATGAGGAGAACAATAGAAAGGTACAATCCGACATAGGAAAAAGACAATGAGTATTATAAGGTTCGAGAGAGTCTTATCTTGAGTGGGTTTTGAGTGCGCTGGACTCTCCATTTCTGGGTCGTTTCTTCAGCAGAAGCAGGTTTGGCGTGAGACGCGTGAATCCAAGCTGCTATGCCGTCTACCTTTAAGGCGGTTGGAGTGGTCAAGAGCACAGTGTAGGGGCCTTTCCAGCGAGGTTCCAAGTTTTTGGTCTGATGTCGCCGGACCCACACAGAGTCTCCGATCTGGAACTGATGTGGTACCACAGGTTTATCCAACTGTTCCTTGTAGGCGGCAGCGAGTGGCTTCCAGACCTCTCTCTGGACGGTCTGTAGGGCCTGCAAGTGGGCTTGAAGATTTTGGCTGTTAGCAAAAGTGGAGATATCAGAACTATAAAAACTAACAGAGGGAGGGGGTGCCCCGTAGAGAATCTCAAAGGGGGTAAGTCCGTGGGGCCCAGGAGTATTACGAGCCCGGTAAAGGGCAAGAGGGAGTAGGAGTACCCAGTCCTTTGAGCCAGCTGCGAGCGTTAATTTAGTTAGAGTCTCCTTAATAGTTCTATTCATTCTCTCTACCTGCCCTGAACTCTGGGGTCTATACGAACAATGTAATTTCCAATTAATCCCCAGTAACATGGCCACCTGTTGGCTTACCTGGGAGACGAAGGCTGGTCCATTGTCAGACCCCAAAAATTTAGGCATGCCATACCTGGGAAAGATTTCTTCCAGTAGTTTCTTGGTGACGACTTTGGCAGTTTCCTGCTTTGTGGGGAAGGCTTCCACCCAGCCAGAAAAAGTATCGACGAATACCAGCAGATACTGATATCCGTAAAGCCCAGGCTTGATTTCAGTGAAGTCAATTTCCCAATGGACTCCAGGACGATGTCCTCTCATTCGGACTCTTCCTAATCCTTGTTTTATTTTCCCAGCATTTACCATGGCACATGCACGGCACCTATTATATATTTCTTGCAAAATATCTTCCTTATCCAAAAAATAACAAAATTTCTCGTCCCGATCAAGGAGGGCTTTTATTTTTCTGGGGCTTAAGTGCGTCAGCTGGTGTACCTGTTCAATTACTTGCCGGGCGAAGTTCCTGGGCAATACAGTCTTATTATTAAGAGTCCATATTTTTTTCTTTACATCTTTTTGGGCCCCTAGGTTTGTTAGGAGCTCTTCATCTTTTTGAGTGTATAGGAATGGTCCTATATCTGTTTTCTCCTGACCCGCACTAGACTGTAGGCACATTGCTCTGGGCTTTATCTGGTCTTCTGGTTTAATGCTAGCACTCTGCCACTCAAGCCATTGTGCCCGCGCCTCCTTATCGGAGACTGGGAATGTAGGGACCGGGATCACAGCCGCCCTCCGGGCTGTCTCATCAGCCATCCTGTTGCCCCGGGCAATAGGGCTGTCTCCCTTCTGGTGCCCTGGGCAGTGCATGATGCTGAGCTTACGAGGGAAGAATAGTGCGTTCAACAAGGCCAAAATTTCCCTTTTGTTCTTAACTTCCTTTCCTTCAGAAGTCAATAGCCCTCGTCGACTGTATATCTCCCCGTGAATATGGGCAGTGGCAAAGGCATATCGGCTATCTGTATATACATTGAGTCTTTTTCCACATGCCATCTTAAGTGCCTGGGTGAGGGCGATCAGCTCTGCCCTCTGTGCTGAAGTCCCTGGTGGGAGGGTCCTTGCCCAGATTACCTCAGTCTCCGTGGTTATGGCTGCTCCCGCCTTCCGTTCCCCATTCAGCACCAGGCTGCTCCCATCAGTATACCAGGTAAAGTCAGCATCCTGGAGTGGTTGGTCAGTCAGGTCGGAGCGGGTCCCGTGCACTTCTGCTAAAATCTCAAGACAATCGTGGGGAGCCGCTTTCTCATCCGTCGATGGAAGCAACGTGGCAGGATTGATGGCCGTGACGGGCCCAAACCGGACCCGATCTGTGTCCAGGAGCATAGTTTGGTAATGAGTCATGCGGGCATTGGACAGCCAACGATCTGGCGGCTGCCTGATTAGTGCCTCCACCGCGTGCGGGGCCAGAATAGTCAGGGATTGCCCAAAAGTTAACTTGCTGGCGTCTTTAACCAAGACGGCAATGGCGGCCACCATCCTGAGACAGGGTGGCCACCCTGAGGCTACCGGGTCCAATTTCTTGGAGAGGTAGGCCACCGGCCGCCTCCAAGGCCCCAATCTTTGAGTTAATACTCCCTTCGCGTGTCCTTTGTTTTCGGCTACATACAAATCGAAGGGTTTAGTCAAGTCTGGGAGTCCTAGGGCTGGAGCTGTTAGGAGGGCCTTTTTGATGTTCTGGAAGGCCTTCCGGTGTTCTTCTCCCCAGGCAAACATCGTGCCCTGTTTGGTGAGTGGGTATAGGGGACTGGCCATTTCGGCAAAGCCTGGTATCCACAGTCTGCAGAACCCGGCCGTTCCCAAAAATTCCCTTAACTGTCGGGGGTTCTGGGGCTCGGGTATTTTCATGACTGTCTCTTTTCTTGCATCCGTCAGCCACCTTTCTCCTTTTTTAATTAGATAGCCCAGGTAGGTCACTTGTTGTCGGCAGATTTGGGCCTTTTTAGCGGAGGCTCGATACCCTAGGGTCCCGAGGGCATGTAATAAGTCTCTGGTTCCTTCCCTACATTCCTGTTCGGATGTCGCGGCCAGCAACAAATCATCGACATACTGGAGTAGCATCAAGGCTGGGTGTTGGACCCGAAAATCTGCCAGGTCTCGATGTAAGGCCTCATCAAATAGGGTAGGGCTATTTTTAAATCCCTGGGGGAGTCTAGTCCAGGTCAATTGCCCTGAGATTCCCAATTCAGGATCCTTCCACTCAAAGGCAAAAAATAGGCTGGCTATCTGGGTGGAGCCTTAGGCAAAAGAAGGCATCCTTTAAGTCCAAAACTGTATACCAACAATAGGCTGGTGACAGTCCGCTTAACAAGTTGTATGGGTTGGGCACCGTGGGATGTATATCTTCTACCCGCTTGTTAACTTCTCGTAAGTCTTGGACCGGTCTATAGTCTCCTGTCCCTGGCTTTTTGACGGGGAGTAAGGGGGTGTTCCATGGGGACTGGCAAGGTTTTAAGATCCCCTGATCCAGGAGCCTCTTTATGTGAGGTTTAATTCCTGTTCTTGCTTCCTGCGACATTGGGTACTGCTTAATTGAGACAGGTGTGGTATTGGCTTTTAAAGCTATAACCAGTGGAGCCTGTCGTCTGGCCAATCCCATGCCTCCTGTTTCTGCCCATGCTTGAGGGAAATCATTTATCCATTCTGGGTCAAGGGAGAGTTCCTTCCTTTTGTTATTTTCATATAGCCTGTATTCTTCTTCCAGACTCAAAGTTAACACATGTAAAGGTTGATTTTTGGGGCCGGCTACACGTACCCCAGATTCCTCAAAATGAATTTGGGCTTTCAATTTTTGGAGCAAATCTCTCCCCAATAGGGGGTATGGACAGTCAGGAACATGTAGAAAAGAATGAGTCACCTTACCGGTAGCCAAGTGGACTTTCCGATCGGTAGTCCATCGATATCGCCGTCCTCCGGTGGCTCCCTGGACCCATGCCGACTTGTCACTGAGGGGTCCTGGGTTATGGTTCAGGACGGAATGTTGGGCTCCTGTATCAACTAGGAAGGTGACCGGCTGCCCCCCTACGTCTAGAGTTATCCTGGGTTCAGGGGGGGGCTCCTGACCCCGACCCCCCTAATCGTCCAGGGTCAAGAGAGATGTTTTGGGTCGAGGCCGGGACCCCCGGGGGTTCTTCGGGCAATCTTTTGCCCAGTGCCCTCTTTCTTTACAATAAGCACATTGGTCTTTTTCCACTCGGGGGGGTCCTCTTCGCTCTCCCTCCTGTCTATCCTGTCTCTGTCCTGTCACTAAGGTGGCCATGAGTCTACTAAGGTCCTTACTCTTCTTTCGATCACGTTCCTCTGCCTCTCTCTTCAGCCTTTCATCTCTTTCCTCCCTTGTCTCTCTCTTATTAAATATCTTTTCCGCCTCCTTAAGTAGATCCTGTAGGGAACTTTCCCTTAAGTTCTCCAACCTTTCCAGTTTCTTTCTAATGTCCGGGGCAGATTGCCAAATGAAAGACATAGAAACGTTAGTTGCCTGCCCTGGATCTTCAGGATCATAGGGAGTGTATATTCGATAAGCCTCTTTTAGTCTCTCTAGGAAGGCAGAGGGAGTTTCCTCAGATCTCTGAATAACCTGTTTTACCTGAGCCAAATTTGTGGGGCGCCTAGCTGCCCCATGGAGACCCGCTATAAGCAACTGGCGATAAAGGATTAGGTGGTTCCTACCTTCCACAGTGGTGAAGTCCCAATCTGGTCTCTCTAAGGGAAAAGCAGCATTAATCTCATTAGGCAGCTGTGTCGGCCGCCCATCTGCCCCGCGAACATTTTTCCGAGCTTCCAGGAGGACTCTCTGCCTCTCTTCAGTAGTCAGGAGAGCCTGCAACAACTGTTGGCAATCATCCCAGGTAGGCTGGTGGGTAACAAGTATGGATTCAATCAAGGCAGTCAACATGGCGGGATCTTTTGAGAAAGGAGGGTTATTGTTTTTCCAGTTATACAAGTCTGAGGCTGAAAAAGGCCAATACTGAAGTTGTCCGACAGCCCCCGTCCTTAGGGGAAATGCCTGGGCAGTAGAGTCTGCAGGGGGTAAATTACCTTCCCTCCTTACCCTTGTTCTAGTGGCGATAGGGGAAGGATCTGGCTGCTGCCCGCTTTCCCTAGGGCCGGCCTCGGCAGGGTAGGGTGGGGGCTGAGGCAACCGGGAGTCGTCAGTCAACAAATCCAGGAGGAGGTCGTCTCCAGGGGGTAGAACCTTGGGGACATTTGCCTTAGGGTCCTTTAGGGTCAAAGGAGGTTCAGTAACGGCAGGGTAAAGGGAGGATTGGGAAGGGGGAGCAGAGGGTGTGGGAGGGTGTGATGGAGGAAACAAAACAAAGGGCTTAGCCCATGGCGGGGGTTCAGCAGTCAAAGCTTCCCAGGTAAGGATGTAGGGGACCTGGTCTGGATGCCCGTGCGGGCCGGGAACCATTATCTTTGCCTTGACCTGTAAAATAAGATTAGCATTGAAGGACCCATCTTTTGGCCAGCCCACCCCGAAAGTGGGCCATTCTGAGGAACAAAAAGTGACCCAAGGTCGCTTGTGGACCTCGAGGGAGAGGTTGCTGGCGATCTTCCGAACCTCTGACCAATGCTGTAAAGTCAAACTTAAAGGAGTGGTAACAGATTGACCCATTATTTCAAAAACACAGAGTCCTAGGACAGACAAGACAAAAACTGTGAAGACAAAACTGAAACAGATTTTCGCAGCGCGGCTTCGGCTAAAAACCGAAAGGGAAAGTTCTAATGGAGACTGTGTTCGTGAGAGTCCGGATCTCTCGTCTCCTTCACAAATCACGTAGCCCTCGGTCAGCGGGGCAGCCCCAAAGGGACTGACTCTCTTCCAAGCTACGGAGGACAAATGGGCCAGGGTGGCCTCCAAAGACCACTGGGACGTCTCCCAGGGCTGCGGTCGGGAGTACGAGTTCGTCAACTCCTCCACGGAGCCGCCCAATACAAATCTAGCTAGCTAACTAGTACAAGAACAAAGCAAACGCAAGCGCAGAACACCAAAAACAGAGACACAGACAAGTGCGATCGCTGGCCAGCTTACCTCCCGTCGGTGGGTCGGTGGTCCCTGGGTGGGGGTCTCCGATCCCGGACGAGCCCCCAGATGAAAGACCCCCGAGCGATGGGCTGTCTTTCTGTCTGAGGAGACCCCCAGAGATCAACGAGACACACGAGGGCTGCAACAGCAAGAGGTTTATTGAGGGTTGCGGGTACCCGGGCGTCCAAGTCCTCGCAGGGAGATGGCGCGCCGGAGCTCGATGCCTAGGGGTTTTTATAGGGGGGGAATTGCGGAAGCGGGCTTACAGAAGCTAACAGCATGGTTACAGGGATTGGTCAGTCCAAATAAGGCAAGGGACAAGACTTCATGACTCTGATTGGTCCACGTTGGTGAGCCGAAAATATTTTTCGTTTTCCTGTTTTTGCAACCCTTGGTTCTCGGAAAACTTATTTTTGAACGTTTATCTGGCGCAATCTTGAGGTCGTCTGGTTTTGGTTCCTGGAATTGGTTACTGTTATTGACTTCCATTCCCAGAACCCTAGCCAGGTGTTTGTTATTGACTTAGTTTCCCAGAACCTGGCCGGGGTTGACTCACGCTGCCTTGCCTTTTATTTTTAGCTGGCTTTACTGATTTTTATTAATCTGAAATCTGGGTAGGGGTCTTTCACTGATCACATCTAAATGAGACTCCTAGCCTGATAGACTGAGTGCTGCTGATTGTTGTTGTGGGTTGGAAGCCCACCTGTGTATTTGGTATATAGCATTGAAATTTTGAAAGTGCTTTCGAAAAGATGTAAATGCCGATGAATGACTATCGACTGGCACTAGCTTTGAACAAATATGACTGGTATTGTATAATGTAACCTGGCCTGAGCTCTATTTATCAAACTTGTTTTGAACTTGTTTTGCTTTGCTAGGTATTGTCCACATCTGTGAGCCTTCCTTGTCCTCTGTTCCCCACCCCCCTGCAGAGTTGCATCCTGTTTTATCACATGATAGTCAGGTGATTTCCAGTAAAGGTGAAGACACCCTAACCTGTGTGACTGATTCCTACAGTTAGAATAAAGGGGAAATTCCTGTGGTTTGAGGACTTATTGGCAACCTTCTGAGATGGCTCAGGGCTCCATCTTGAGGTCCGAGCCTTGACCTTGCCTGGACTTTCTCACCAAAACTCTTTACATCCCCGATTGTCATCTGACTGAGTGGTACCTTTGATCATCGATCCCTGAACCCCATAACGCCATGTTAAATATAGTAATACAATTTGATTGGACCCTACACTCTAAAAAATGTGGAGGCATATCCCTGCTCCTCCCAGGTAAAAGGCACCTGCATTTCCAACCCAGGCCGCAGCTGGATAAAAGCGGGCTTGCTCAGTGAGTTTGCAGGGTAGGCTCCCAGAACCAGGCCTGGGTAAGTAAATTAAAGCAAAACCACAAACTTGCAAAGCATGTCCTGAAACTGTTTGTTTTGGGCCACCTCCTACCCTACTTAAGACCCTTGAGCCCTGCCTGGAATTGTTTGCCAGGTCTCCTAACTCTCCTCAGGTCACTGTGGCTAAGATGACCCTCTTCAACTGTCCATTAAAGTTTATCTGGTCTGTTGAGTTTGCTGTATTTATTCTAATATCCTTGTGACACAGGTTTCCCAGCACAAGTTATAATAGAGGCACAGGCAATAATCTCCCCAATAGAAGTCCAGGTGCCCTGGAAATGAGCCTGCCCTGGTGGTTGTAATTAAGATATCTCACCAGGCACTTTCTGCTCAGGACAACAATCCTAGCTACCGACGAGCCGGAAATCAGAGGATCAATTTCCTAAGCCAGCTCAGGCAGGAACATATTCCAGACTCTTATCTCCAATAAACTACTTAGAAAAAAAAAAAAAAAAACGCACCAGAAATGGTGCCTTGGCTCCAGTGGTAGAGGGCTATCCTTGGGAAAAAGACTCTCAGGATCAGATCCTAGGCCCTGGGTTCAGGACCCTGGCCTGGTTTCATACCAAAGGTTCACATGTATCCTGGAAGAGGAAATACTTGGGAAAACAGCTCCTCCTTGTGGAACGTGCATTCCCTCTCAACGACAAACAACTGTTTTCAAATATATGGCAGGATGCATAGTGTCCTAAAATGGACGTCCACATATAATGGTCAACTATTTCAAGAAGAAGTCAGTCCTAGAGACCTGATCCCAGGTAATAAAAATGTCACACTAAAGGTGATGAAGATCAAATGTAAACATAGCTGTTTACTTAACTACAGCAGGGCTGTCCACCCAACTTCCCAGGGCCAGAGGGGAGACAAGCCATCCTTTCAATTGCAGATGAAGGGGGTTGCCTAGACCTAAAACGAATAGGTAAAGACATAGTGTTGTTTGGTCCCAATGGGCACCGCCTGAATCCCCAGAGTCTCGGGCTAGGATCTGAATTTCCTGGGACCAACTCCCCACCTCATCAGTGGGCCCAGCTCTTCTTTTCAGGGGCCTGGCCTCTGGGCTGAAGGACAGCCCTGGGAGTGACTGTTCACCCAGTGCTCTGTAGAGTTGTTGATTGGGTGGAGGTGCACGTGTGGGAGGAGCCAGGACTTCACTTTCCCTGGAGCTGGAAATCCTAGGCTGGAGGTGGCTGCTGGCTTCTTCCTCCCTCCATGCTTCCTTCAGCATAGCACTGGGACTGCCTGGGAGTGAAAGCCTAGAGGAGCACTGTCTTGGGATGATGGCATCCCCGGTGAGTAGCAAAAGCCTTCCTTAAAGAAATGAGACTTTGGCGTCGAGTGATTATGTCTTTTTTTCTTTTTCTGTCAGTGGGAGGACTTGAACTCGGCCTCAGAACTGTCTCTGGCCTGTTTTGTTACAGGCTAGTGCTCTACCACAAGGAGCCACAACCCCACTTCGTATTTCCTTGGTGTTTCATTAGAGATAAGACTCTTGAGATGCTTCTTCCTGGGCTGCCAGGAGTTTGCCAGGACTGAGACAGGACTTTCAGGGGTTCCCTGGGGAGAAACTAAAAATTGTAATCAAAATTTTCTAGTTACTAACTACTAATTTTGCTTCTGTAAATTGCTTTGTGGCTAAGGACCTAGGAAAGACCATAAATGTTATGGGGCAGATGGCCTTCAGAAACCGTAAACACCCATATGAGTGACCTGCAGAGAAGAAAAACAAGTTTTACCATCACCAGAACTCCCCCACCCAGGTGTGGTTTCCTGTATCTAAAACTCTGCAGTGGTGCACTATCCCCCTTATGGCTTAACCAATCAATTCTAAAAGTGTCGGTCCCTTGATCTGACCAATGACCCTTTCCGGATTTCCCTTCACCAATGCACCAAACATGCTTTAGAATTATTTTATAATTTTCCCAAGGTGTGTGTTGATTTGTTAAAAGATGCTATGGTGTATGCAAAGTCCTTGTCTCCCCCACAAAAAAAATGTATAAAACAGCTGAAAGCCCTAGGCTCATGGCCTCTTAGCATCCGGTGGCCAAGTGCACGGAGGACCAAGCTCAAGCTTAGAATGAATACTCCTTTTGCTTTTGCATATGTGTAGGTCTCTGGTGGTCCTTGTGGGGGTCCGGTGTTTGAGCATAACAACTGTTCCTCTCCCCATGGCCCTGGTTGAACTGGGAGATCGCAGCATTGCGGAGGGAAACCAAAAGCTTTAATGTAGCTCAGTCACAAGCAGTTGTTTGTTTGTTCTAACTTTAAACCAGGTTGTAATGGGGGAAGGACCTGAGGGAGGGGGTCTCCCCGCCCCTCGAAGAGTCCACCACTCAGAGACAGTCTACAGTAAAAAGATGGAGTTATTGGGGAAGTAAGAATAAACTGACCAGCCAGGGCCACATCCCAGACTTGGGGAGTGCTGGAGCTGCTGCTTTATAGAGTTATAAAGGCCAAGGCCCTGTGGACAAGCTCACCACAGGTACCTGTGCAATGAGGTCACAACACCTATAGAGTATGCTAAGCCACACACAGGTGTCCAGTAGAGTTACAACCTGTTACATAGTTTCTGCTTGAACCATCTAGTTAGAGTTGGCGGGTGGATTGGGGGTGGGGTGGGGAGGACAGTTTCTATTGTTTACAGTGATGGGGGAAAACTTCCCATGCTTCTGAGAAGTTGGGGCAGAGCCCTCAACTCTGAAGCTCAGGGCTGAGGGAGATAATGGAGATGGAGTCAGCGTTTGTTCACTTTTACTGGTCAGATATGACCTCCAGATCTGGCCTCCCTCACCACCTTGATGTTTGATGACTGGTGGTTAACCCTAGGAAACTTCATGAACAGAATTCAGTTCGAGGGTATACATGTAGGAGAAAATGGGAATAAATGTAGAATATAGGGAAAGATGAAAACATTAGGTAAAATTTTAAAAATTGGACAGACCCCAATAAAGACGCTTCTTTTGTAATAGGGAGGTGGGATCTGGCTAGCGCCATCACTGACCACACCATGAATTGTACTATCTGCCATCTTGGCTTCATGGTGTGCCTGCTGTCCTATAGGTTACTGAACCTGACAGTCAAGTGCCTGGCTCTGGGAGCTTGCTGGCCTAGGGGTCGAGTGCTTGCCTCATATACATGAAGCCCTGTGTTTGGTTCCTCAGCACCACATATATAGAAAAAGCCAGAAGTGTGGCTGTGGCTCAAGTGGTAGAGGGCTAGCCTTGAGCAAAAGAAGCCAGGGACAGTGCTGAGGCCTGGAGATCAAGCCCTAGGACTGGCAAAAAAGAAAAAAAAAAAAAAAAGACAACATCTAAGATTTTAATTGCATATTCCAATGCAGGTCCAGAACACATAGTTCTGTTCCAAAATGCATTCCACTTTTAGTCGCAGGATTTCAAAAAAAAAAATCTAAAGCAAGTCTCAGAGTGTATATAAATAACACATAGTTTCAGGATATCTGAGCCTCTCTGTAGCCCTCTGGGTTTCTTTACACGGATGCATTGTCTGGGTCTCTTTTGAACCTAGAATTACTTCTACTCTCTTGACGGTAGGTGGCACTCATTCTACATTTCTGCTGTCAATTTGGAGCCACAAAAGGTGTTGTAGAATAAGTAATGAAGAAAATGGCTACCAGTTACCTTAAAGCATCATTAATAGTGTTATTATCTCCCAATCTAATCCCTTAAAATTCCTCAGCTTCTCTCCTCTGCCCAGAAGAATTCTGTGGCATGGCACCATCATGATGACTGGCACTCCCCGGCCAGGCTGATTGTATTCCAGGGCGGCACAGATGGTCAGGGCGCCCAATGCAAAGGGCTAATAAAATTACACTGTAAGTGTGTGCACATTTCTCTATGTGTAAAAGTCACATGCCAAGTCATCACAGAAAACATGGCTGCCTGGTGCCCTGCATGCAGATGGAGCCATCGGGAATTTCCCATGGGTGGACATTACCTTGCTCCTGCCCTGTCTCCAATTCCCTGTCAACAAGCCAGAACTGGAGCCCTGTCTCAGCCCTGAGTGACAAAGCTAAAGGACCGAGCCTAGGCTCTGACTTCAGCACACACGAAAAGAAGACAAAGTTTATTGCCATAAAGTCAGACCAGTGCTAATGTAATCTTTGAAGACGTATTTTAAAAATTTCAAAACATCACATAGATTGTTATATTCCCAAAAATGGTTTTCTTCAGGTTTCTTTAGGAGTCTATGGGAAGGCAGTTTAACCGAGCAAGGTGAGAAAGGAGTTCCTCGTAGCAGAGCTGAGAACTTCTGCCCTTGCAGAGAAGGAGGTCTCTTGTGATGACAATGGTCTGGGGAAGACACTGTGCTGTGTTTGGAAACAGGGACTCCAAGGCTAGGCAAGTTGGGCAAAGAACAAGTTCCAGTTTGGTATGGCACCAATAAGGCAAGAATCATTGCACTATGACAGGGGTTTTGTAGGTGTCTGTTTCTTATCAAGTTGAAGCAATTTCCTCATGCAGATATTCACCTCTGCTCCTAACAGTTCCACCTGCAGCACTGCCCTCTGTTCTCTCTGCTTCCAGAACACTATGTTTAGACATGTGCTGAGAATGTAAGACTAAAACCTTGTAGACGGAATATGTGGATAACTAACACAGTATGTGCCTGACAGTTTTCATCAGATTACCTGTGGTGAGGAGGTTGAACTCTATGACTTTGGGGCACACTGCAGCTTGAGGAAGCCATGAATTGATACATATTTACTGGAAGTGACCAGAGTGGATACATCATGTTACTCATTATGTAACCAATTTGAGATTTGATAGGCACTCTTTCTTGGTGAAACTTGACATTATAGATCATACTGGAGATGGATGATATTCTAAGCATTTCCTAGCTTGAGGGTGAGGGAGAAAGAGAGATTGGTTGACAGCGCAGGGTTACTTTTGGAGCAGTACAACTTAGTGTCTAGCAGAGAGCCCGTTAGTTATGAAGGTCAACCTCTTCCTTTCACAGATACCAGAATCTTGGCAGAAAACTTTGAAGGCAAACCTCTGTTTAAAGCCAGGGCTACAGCTGTAGAACTCAGTGCCCAAATACCCATCTAACTCTTCTGTCCTCTTCCTTTTTATGTATTTTCCTCAGGTTATCCATCAATAAAGTAATGAACAGGTATGTGCTTGAGAGATGACACACAAAGACAAATCCAATCACTATTTCCATCCCGGAGAAGCTGGTGGCTGAGGAAGGGTATTTCCATCTAACATTAAAATCTGGATCAACATAACATTAAGCAGCTCAAATTTCTGAGGTGCAAGAGAAGATGCACAGAGCTTTGCTCCCGGGCGTCACCAGCATTGTGGAGCATCTTCTGTTTCCCTCTTGCAGCAAGTCCCTAGTTCTTGAGGTACACTCTTTTCTTACAGCAGAAGGGTGTCAGCTCAGATCTGCAGCCCCCGATCCTGACTTCGAAGGTAAGGCATTCTGCTTCACAGTGTCCGTCCATTTTCACACAGCGCAGTCTTCTCTAAGCGCCTTCCATGGCTGTGTGGAGGAAGCAGTTGGTTATGAGTTACTAGAAAGGGAAGCAAAGCTGTATCACCAGTTTCCCATCAGAATTCCTCTCACGTAGGCATCAAAAGATCAGGAATGTATGTATTCCCTGAATACGTTGGTCTGAGCTCCAACCGCCAGTATGGAAAAATGCAGTATCTTTACTAGTTAATTAGGAAAAATTAAAAACTCTTTATTCCCGAAAAGTCAAGCATGCATTTTATATGCAAACAGTTATAATTATGGTTATGTTATACTAATAGTATAATTCTTGCAATTATACTGTCTGCATAATTTCCAACTTGAATAAACAATCTGTTCCAAAACCTATTTCCAAGCTGGGTGCCAGTGGCTCACAGCTGTAATCCCAGCTACTCAGGAGGCTGAGATCTAAAGATTATGTTTCAAAGCCAGCCGAGGCAGTAAAGTCTGTTAGACTCTTATCTCCAACAAACTACTCAGCAAAAGCATGGAGAGGGTCTGTGTGTCAATTGGTAGAGCACTAGCCTTGAGCTGAAGAGCTCAGGGGCAGCACCCAGGCCAAGAGTTCAAGCCTCAGGATGGACAAAAAGAATTCCAAATTTAGTGTCTGATATGGAGAAAAAGGAAATTCTGTAAATTTTCTATTACAGGCAGATAAATGATAGATCATGCACTTTGCCCTATATTCGTGGAGTTTTATACACAAAGCAAAAATAAATGCATGCTAGTCTTCCCCATGGTGTTCTGCAAAGTACATCTTCTGAGCCAGCCTGTCAATCACCCTTCCAAACAGCCATGCGTGGCCACTGCAGGGCTGACACCACACTGTGCCCCAGCAGGGCTCAATGAGGAGTTTCTCACACAGCACATGCAACTCACTGTTTGTTTGTTTTTTGACTCTCACATTTCAGTCCCTTCCTTTCTTCAGTTTCCTTTCCATACCACGTTAGTTTCCTTCTTCTTTATTGTAATCAACAGCTCTGTTAGTCTTCACCAAGGTTATATTATCATTCCCATTTAGAGAGAAAATTGCAGCCCAAAGTTCAGCTTGTGAGGATCAGAAGTAAGATTCCAACCCAGGTGATTTGCCCTGCTAAGGATCACCAGATGTATTCCCAGCTCTGAGCCTGTCAGATCATCAGGGTAATGGGGACCATAACGAGTGGTCCAGTGGTGGTTAGTACTGGGTTCTTACCAAACAGATGTTGCTCAGTTTTGAAGAAAGCATGTGATTCAACATCTTCTCCACATAATCTGTAGTCCTGTAAGGAATGGGTGGAGAAGACAGCCCCAAATGTCTTCCTCATACCTTCTCCCACTGTCTCCCATTTGTGGAAAAAGACTACAAACAGATATTTTGTACCTGATTTTGTTTGTTTGTTTGTTTTTCCAGTCCTGGCCTTGAACTCAGGGCCTGAGCACTGTCCCTGGCTTCTCTTTGTGCAAGGCTAGCCCTCTGCCACTTGAGCTCCAGCGCCTCTTCTGGCCGTTTTCTATACATGCGGTGCTAGGGAATCAAACAGGAGGCAAGCACTCTTGCCATATTCCCACTAGGCCATATTCCCAGCCCTTCTCCCTAATTTTGAAAGGGAGGGCTTCAAGCATGTAGACCCCCATCTCTGGCAGTGCTGTGGTGCTTTGTCCTTGCTTTCAAAAGGTCACAGTAAATAACACTCCTCAGGACAATTTTCTGGAACTCCTAGGTAGAACCAAACTTCTATTACTGTGGCTTTTTTTATACTTTGTATCTTCTATGAAACTTATGTCGCATTAGAGAATTGGTGTATCATTTTACATATTCATACCTTTAAAACTTACTGAGTGTGTTTTCTCTTAGAAGCCATTTTTGCTAACCAGCAGAAATAATGGTATAATTAACTTGAAGCAATTCGAGGCAAAGACTTGAAGTTTATTTCTGTGTCTGCCTTTTTTTTTTTTTTTTTTGGCCAGTCCTGGGGCTTGGACTCAGGGCTTGGGCACTGTCCCTGGCTTCTTTTTGCTCAAGGCTAGCACTCTGCCACTTGAGCCACAGCACCACTTCTGGCCGCTTTCTATATATGTGGTGCTGGGGAATCGAACCCAGGGCCACGTGAATATGAAGCAATCACTGTTCCCATTAGGCCATATTCCCAGCCTGTTACTTTGTATGCATTTTCCTTATGTTACCTTCTCTTCATATTCCTTACTCACATTACATTCTATTCATTTTCCTTACTCCCTACTCTCGACTAGTTCTGCATAGTATCATTGCTTTTTCTTGGAGTATAATGTTTTTAGAAAGAGAAATATATTTCACCCTCCCTCCCCTCTTTTATGATAGCTCATCATATATCTTTAATACCTGTATTTTTATAATACATCATAACAGCTGTATTTTTCAGAACTGGAACTGAAATACAACTCTAAAGGACAATATACTTCAAAGAAATGGGAAGAGAGTATATTTTCCTGAGGAACCCATATTCCTCCATATTCAATGTATAAATATGCTTGTGTTGGTGCTTGCTATTATCTGCTGTTTCATCCCCAGCGATAATGTATAATTGTGTGTGTGTTTATCTCATAATCAGTTTCAAGCCTTGGAATATAGCAAGAATTCATTAAATGACTGCGGAACAATTGCTGCAATACTAGCATTTTCCATCCTGCAGCCTGTTAGAGAGAAAATTTCCTGTTACTCTGCGTTCCCATGTCTTGTGCTATTTTACTGTGGCTGAAGCAATTGAGTCCTCCAAACACAGGACTTTGTGAAAATATTCTATCATTACTCATTGCAACAGTTCAGGTTATGTAGAGAACATTTCTTCGTGTTGGGAGTTTTTTGGGAGCGAGCCTTGTCCTTTACATGTTGCAGACAAACTATCACTTATAGACATCTGCTGTTGAAGCAAAGTTGAGTGTTCGAACACCATCATAGGCTATCTCTTCTCTCCCCAGAAGAACTGCCAGTGAGGTCAGGAAGCAAGGGCCCTTAAGGTCAGCTTGTCATCCAGTGACAAGGCCAGGGCCCTAGCTTGCATTCTCATCTTTATACCTTCTCTTACAACTTTCCCTGTTCCCCTCTGCACGCTCCCAGGCTTTCCTGTGATCTCATTAAGATCCTGTGATCCTGGACACTGGCCTTCGTAGTGTCTTCCCATTCCTGCATCCCCAAACTGGGCTTGCCAGTCATGCTCTGCCTCTGTTCTTCCTTCTGGAGGGGGTGCAGGGAAAGAGGAACCCTTCTCCATTGTTGGTGGGAGTGCAAATTAGTGCAACCACTTTGGAGAATAGTATGGAGGTTTCTCAAAAAGCTCAATATAGACCTACCCTATGACCCAGCCATTCCACTCCTAGGTATCTATCCTAAACAGCAAACCCCAAGATATCAAAAAGACATTTGTACTTCCATGTTTATCGTGGCACAATTCACAATAGCCAAAATATGGAAACAACCCAGATACCCCTCCACAGATGAATGGATCCAAAAACTATGGTCCTTATACACAATGGAATACTACATAGTGATTAGGAATGGTGAAATATTGTTATTCACAGGGAAATGGTCAGAACTCGAACAAATAATGTTGAGCGAGACAAGCCTAGAACACAGAAAACAAAGGGGCATGATCTCCCTGATATATGACTGTTAACAAAGGGAGACGGAGAGACAGTAGAGACCAAGTTTGTGAAACCAAAAACTGCTTGTCAAATAGTATTCTCCACAGGATTGGGGCAGCGACCCAACAGTATGTAACTAAAAGCAAACAAGTACTCAACATGTAAAGGTCAAAAATTGACCTCTCAGGGGAATACAGTAGCTCAAAAGCTAGGTATGTACGTTCATATAAGACTACTGTCAACATATGGTCTAATATCGACATTACATTTAAAGCCCTAGGAGAACCTTCTTGGGCATGGCCACGTGGCTACTGTATATGTTCTTGATACATTGTATATTGTATATATGTCTACCTGACCTCGAGAAGAGATAGAAAAACAGGGCGTAAGATATCACAAGAAATGTACACACTGCCCTACTATGTAACCGTACACTTTTTGCACAACACCTTGTCAAAAAATGTTGTGTTCAATTAATAAACAAATTTTAAAAAAAGAAATGTGCTTCTCACATGAGCAAACACACATATGTGCACAAACACGCTCATTAACGTACAGATAAAATTCAAGGACACTCAGTGTTCAGAAACCTTCAACACGATTGTTCCTATGAAGTCTGTACCTACAAGACCTTTTCAACTTAGTGTTTTAATCTTTCAAATCTTGTGTTCTTTCTGGTTTTTCTGTTTTAATCATGGGGTTGCTCATCCCTCCATCCCTCCCTCCTTCCTTCCCTTCCTCACTCCCTCCCTCTATTCTTTGTCCCACTCTTCTCTCTTTCTTTTTGTTGGTAGTAGGGCTTGAACATGTGGAGCTGGGGTGCTTAAGGCTAGAGCTCTAACACTTTTAGTCACAGAACCTCTTCTAGTTTTCTCATGCTGAATTGGAGATAAGAGTCTCAGAACTTCTTGCTAAGGGTGGCTTTGAACCAGGATCCTCAGATCCCAGCCTCCTGAGCAGCTAGATTTACAGGGGTGAGGCACCAGTGCTTGGCTGTCATGTGCTAGTCTCTCTCTTCCTTTCTGAGAGCTCTGTGTTAGAAGTGTGCCAACTTCTACCCGGATTGGATAGCAAAGTGACTAAACACAGGAATCAAAGTCATCATATGGGTTTGTTCCTGATGCACTTGCTTTCTAACATATAGTGAATACTCAACAAGTTTCTGATAAAGCAAACCGGCTTTCCATCTCTATTCTCTCTATACTTCAGTACAGCCTTATTATTATCTTTAAGTAGTTAAGGAGTTGCCACTTAACAAAGCAATTTATTAATATGCTGTATCTTGATCAATGTCTCCCCATTCAACATTCTCTCCCCTCCCTCTCCTCCACATAGTCTTGTTCATTTTATTTTATTTTATTTTTGGCAGACCTGGTGCTTGAACTCAGGGCCTGGGCACTGTCCCTGAGCTTCTTTGGCTCAAGGCTAGCACTCTACCACTTGAGCCACAGCACCACTTCCAGCTTCTACTGTGTATGTGGTACTGAGGAATCCACCCAGGGCTTCACGCTTGCCAGACAAGCACTCTGCCACTAGGGTGGCCACGTTCCCAGCTCATTCTTGCTAATTTTGTAATGTACATTAGATTCCCACTCCATTTTCCCTGCCCCACCCCACTCAGTGCCTCTTTTTCCTATTGCATTTGTAACATAAGACATGTCCTCAAAGCTGCCCCTTGCTTCCCTGCCTGAAGTATTATTTACTCTGCCACAGGAGATGGATCACAGCTGCACACATGGAATGAGAACCTCTGGATTCACAAGGGGTAGTTTGCTTCGCTACATTTTCTGTTGTAAACTTTCAGACCTGTCTGTTTTACCCCAAACTAGTACATTAGCAGCTCCTAAAGATATAGGAAGGATCTCCTATGCTCTTAAATACGCATGACTTTTCTACTCTTTCCTTAACATGTGAGGTTCTGAATTCTTAGGAAAAGATGAGAAGATGTTCCCACTGGTGTGAAGCAGCGCCTCTGTTCTCCTGGGCATCATCACCAGGAGCCCCTTCCAGTTATTAGACAAAGCAGGGGCTGTTTCCAATGCTTGCAAATCTCTTTACTCCAGCGCCAAAGTCATACTGAGGCCCTAGCATAGGAGCCACACCAGTACGGACAGGCAGAGAGGCCCGGGGAAGGACGTTTCCAGTCCAGGCTCATATCATCTGGAAGCTCCCAGTCCACTGCCCCCAACACTCTTGGTCCATGGGCTGCACTCTTTGCTTAGAAGCTGCACCCAAATCCATGCATTCCTTCCACATTTTAAACATTTAGTCAGCCAAAGCAGAACTTGGATGTGGTTATGATTTACAGCACTGTAGCCCACATAGTCAAAGACCTTCTAAATTTCTGGGGAGCCCCTTCCCCTTTCATGGCATAGGTGAGAGGGGCTGTTCACTCCTGACATCCTATCAGGCCCCAGGCCTGCACTGTTACCTGAGCTCCTCCACATACAATGTTGTTACCTCGTAGAACTTGGCAGAGAATGAAGACAAGGAGGATGGCAGGCTTCATGGATCGAGAAAGAAAAAGCTTATTTGCAGGAGGCAGACAAAGCTTCCATCTGTGGCCTTCTAGAATGAGCAGAATGTCTTTGCCTGGGCAGAGAGAGTCCCTCTGTACCTCATTAAGGGACACTGGGGACAGATGTGTTCTAGGTGTACTGAACAACCTTGGGGAAGAACTGAACCCTCAGGGCCTTGGGAAGATGTGGTCACATAGTTCTGACCATAGAACGTTGTGTAGTAGAAACACAATCTACACACATTTCAGCAGCAGGTAAAATCTTATGCAGTAAATTACAAGCTGTTGGGTTATAATGAGCAGTGCTTTTATATAGTGTTTTCTTCCACAGGGTCGCAGTGGGAGCTCTGTTCTGTCTGAGCAGTATGCAATTTGATGGCACTTCTGTGAATGAGGATTTGAGTCTGAAGTATGAGGAGCAGGAGACAGAGGCAATGTTAATGAACAACAGAGCGTGCACACAGCAGGAGTAGGTGACATGGTCCTCGGGACCAGATACCTCGTCAGGAACATTAAGGTTGTCCACAGAGCCTCAGTGTTCCCACTGCAGGGCTCATGTTATTCTGTAGAAGAATGCATTGTCCTAAACCTCACCATGACAATGTACATTCTCCTTGTAAAGAAGTACCAGCCCCGAAGTTTACCAAATGGACTCTTATGCATTAAATGGTGTTTTGAGCAGAATACTTAGGTAATACTTAGATATTTCTTAAGGATAAATATATAGGTTTTTTTTCCCCTTGGAGGTCATGGATCTAAAGCTCAGGACCTGAGCGCTGTCCTTGAGCTTTTGAGATCAAGGCTATTGTTCTATAACTTTCAGCCACAGCTCCACTTCTGTGTTCTGGCGCTTAATTGGAGATGAGTTCCCAGAAACAATTGGGGTCCTGATTGTCCTTGCTTGTTCCCCTACATTGTTTGTGTTGCTTATGTGTAACCACTTTTGTTAGGAGGGGCCCTAATCAATTGCACTGTTTTCTTTTCCTACTGACTACTGGCTCTGCTTATGTAAATCCACTGGCTTCCATGTAAAACACCACATGTGGTTTTCCCTGTCTAAGCTCTGCTGAAAGAAGGTTGGCCTTGCACTCTGCTGCCTGGCCTGTGCATTGTGGTCTTGAGATAGTATAGGCTCCTCGCCCTGCTATTCTGAGTCAGTGTTGGTGTTTACGGGAATTGGGGACACATCAGTCTGGTGCTGAGTAGGACCGAGGGGTCCCGAGGGGGAGGAGAGGAGCTGATGGGAAAGGGCTCTGGAGAGGGTAAGAGCCAGAAACAGGCCATGTGGCTGAAAGAGGCTGCCTGAGAGGCTGGAAGAGGAGGGCAAGGAGAAGGAGGGTGACAGGGAGGAGGAGGAGCTTGGCGGGGTGGGTGGTATCTCTGCTGAGGCCAGGGCTGAAGGAGGGGGAGGGATTTCAGCTATTAGCTCCCCACTCCCTCCACCCCCCACCCCCCACCTTTGGCCTGGTCCAGTGAGAGTCTAGTGGTTCAGCAGGTGCTTAGTATGCAGGAGAGCACGGAGAACAGAGCAGTTTAGAGTGAGAAAGAAGGAACCTAAGTTGGGCAGCCCTTCTACATGTAATGGGGTGGTCAGGTCTGGCCTAAGCACCTGAAATCAAATCCATGTGCCCTCCAAAGTGGGCATATCCACTTGACGATAAATCTATGCACCAGGATGAAGGGGGGTGGGGGTTCTCTACAATGAACTGGGGTCCCCCCCCAAGGGAAAGGATTCCTGGTTCCCCCAAGGGTCCACCACACAGTCTCCAGCTGCAAGATGACAAAAAGATATATTTATTGGGGAAGTAAAAAGTGAAGAAAGTGAACCGACCGGCCTTGGTGGCAGCCCAGACTCAGGAGCCAAAACTGCCAACCCTGCGTGCAGGATCAGGACCCAGACTCAGGAGCTGGAGCCGCCCGCTGGAACCGTGCTGGCGTGGCCAACATCACAGTCAAACTTGCCACATGCAGGTGGCCAATGAAGATACAACACTTACAGAGCATGCAGGCCACACACAGGTGGCCAATAGAGTTACAGTCTGTCTCATAGTATGTATTTAGATCAACCTATCATTCTAGTTAGAATTGGCACACAGATTTGACATCAGGTCGATACACCCACTCTGAAGGGCACATGGATTTGACATCAGGTGGATACACCTACCCATGGGAGGGCATAGGTGCCCTTAACGTTCCCAGGCCTCAGGTGGTCAATTTACATAAGTTATCATAATAAAGGGGAACTTCCGTGGGTGGGGTGGGGAGAGCTTAGTGGAGATGGAGTTGGCTTCTGCTCTAATCTGAGCTGGAGTCAGCCTGAATTCCCTCCACAGTTACTGATGGCACTGGCCAGATCTGACCTCCCTATTACACCAAGCACCTCCAGGACACAAGTCGGTCCCCCAAGATGTCGGATCCAGTACCCATGAGGGAGACACCTGGACTCATTGTTCAGGAAATACTGAGTCCAGATTTGATGACATGAGTGTATTGGAAGGTTCGCCAGGAAAGAAACCTGCCACATGGTCCAGGAAAAAGGAGTTTGGTGGGGGCGGGGGAAGAACAATCTGCCAGCACACACAAGATGGAAGTGTGGGGAGACAGAGGGTGAAAGACTAGGACGACTCCATCTTGGAACTGCAACCATCTTGTTTGTGTTAAGCTAAGCATAACCCAGCACATACGTAAAACCCAGGAAATGGCTTGTTTATGGTGAAACTAGCCAGAAATTGTACAGATTCCAGGAATGATGTAGTTTGTGCGGATGTTTGTGCTGATACCAACCGGCCATAAAGCCCATTTCCCAGATGATCAAACCGGTTTGGGAACGTTCCAGTTACATTGACTGCTCTGGAATGTCCTCTGACCTATTTTAGAGAACCCCTAGCTCCGAGCCAATCAGATTTGTCCTCGTACCCCAACGCAGCTTGCACTTCTGGTTTTTTGTAACTTTGTGGTTTTTTCCTTTAAATACCCATGTAAAACTCTGCTCATGTCTTTCCTCCTAACCTCCGCTGTGTCGGACTGTAGGACGAGGTCCGGGCTGCAGCTCGCCTGAATAAAGCCTTGCTTTAGCATTTCGGAATGTCTGGCTCTCGGTGGTCTTCTTGGTGGTCTTCTAGGACGTGGGCACAACAAGGGGAAGGAAGCAGAAAAAAGAAAGGAAAATAAAAAAAAAAAGAAAAGAAAACTGGGGGGTGCAGAGGGGAGGCTGCTCTTAGCCAGATGATGTGGATAGGCTGATGATCTGGCCAGGTGGATTGGATGAGACCTCACAGAAGGTCAAGGTAGCTGCCTTCAGGTATGTCATTTACCTAGGAAATCACGTCCTGAGCACAGAATTAAACCAGTACGAGTGTCTGCCTGGAGCCTCACAGGGTGGACCTTGCACATATGAGCTTAAGAGGCTTCAGGTTGCAGAGTATAGTGACTCCAGGTTAGGGGAAAAACAGCCAGAGGAAAATCGAGAGGAATTCGATTGGGCCCCTCCTGTGGTGAGAGCCTCTGTGGGTGTCCTTTCAGATCTTTGCTTAACTTGTGGAAACCAAGTAAAATGCATAGGGGAGCCTCCTTCTTTGGGTCCCTAGAAACAGCAGGCTTAGTCAAGGTAGTTGACCGAGGGAGGGGCAAACCTGAGTCAAATAACAGGAGCCCCAAGAAGCTGGGCCTGGAGCTGCTGGAGCTTGCAAAAGAAAGGAAGGAGAGAGATCAAGCCTGACAGTACTCCATTTGCATATTTCAAAGAAGGTAAATGGGTCCTCAGTAAGTACCAGTTACAACCAGAACCAGGAATTAAAGAATATTTTGATTGCTTTAATGGTTCATTGATTTATTCGCCAGAGTTTTTACTGGAATTGCTAGTTGTGATCACTAACTGCCAGTTCCACTTCTGTAAGTCTGTTGCTGTCACGTGAGTGTGGTACGTGATGCGGTGAGCCAACGCTGAGCACTTCTAAATGAAAGACTCCTAGCCCTATAGGTTGAGTGCTGCTGACTGTTGTTGTGGGTTCGAGGTCCACCTGGGTATCTGCTATACAGCAAATATAAAATTGAAATTTTGAAAGTGCTTTTGAAATGATGTAAATGCAGATCAATGACCATCGACTGGCACTAGATTTGAACAACTACGATTGGTAATGTTTAATGTAACTGGGCCTGAGCTGTACTTATCAAACTTGTTTTGAACTTGTTTTGCATTGCTGGGTATTGTCCACACCTGTGAGCCCTCCTCCCCTTTTCCCCTCCCCTGCAGAGTTGCATCCTGTTTTATCACCTGATGGTGAGGTGATTTCCAGTAAAGGTCAAGACACCCTGACCCGTGTGTGACTGATCCTATAGCTAGGATAAAGGGGAAATTCCTGGGGTTTGGGGGCTTATAAGCAGCCTTCTGAGATGGCTCAGGGCTCCATCTTGAGGTCCCAGCTTTGACCCGCCCCTTGTACTTTCTCCCTCAACAAAGTTCGTTACATCCCCGATTGTCATGTGACTGAGTGGTTTCTTTGATCATCAATCCTCCAACCCCATAACACTACGTTAAATATAGTAATACAATTTGATGGGATTCTACACTCTAAAAAAAAAAAGTGGAGTCGTATCCCTGCTTCTCCCAGGAAAAAGGCATCGGCATTCACAACGCAGACCTCTGCTGGTTAAAACCGGGCTTGCTGAGTGAGCTTGCAGACCAGGCTCCCAGAACCAGGCCTGGGTAAGTTATTTAAAGCAAAACCACAAACTTGCAAAGCATGTCCTGAAACTTTTTGTTTCAGGCCACCTCCAACCCTACTTAAGACCCATGAGCCCTGCCCGGAAATGTTTGCAGGGTCTTTTGACTCTCCTCAGGTCACTGTGGTTCCCATGGCCCTCTTCAACTGTTCATTAAAGTTTATCTGGTCTGTTGAGTTTGCTGCATTATTCTAATACCCTCGTTGACTCAGTTTCCCTGCACAAGTTACAATACAGGCACAGGCAATGATCTCCCCAATAGAAGTCCACATGCCCTGGAAATAAGCCACCCCTGGTGGTTGTAATTAAGACATCTCACCAGGCACTGTCTGCTCAGAACAAAAATCCTAGCTACCGAAGAGCCGGAAATCAGAGGATAAACTTTGTAAGCCAGCTCAGGCAGGAACATCTTCCAGACTCTTATCTCCAATAAACTACTTAGAAAAAAACGCACTCAGAAATGGCACCTTGGGTCCAGTGGTATAGGGCTATCCTTGGGAAAAAGACTCTCGGGATCAGATCCAAGGCCCTGAGTTCAGGATCCTGGCCCGGTTCACAGACCAAATGTTCACAAGTATCCTGGACGAGCAAACACTTGGGAAAACAGCTCCTCCTTGTGGAAAGCGCATTCTCTCTCAACAACAAACACCTGTTTTTAAATATTGGCAGGATGCATTGTGTCCTAAAAGGGATGTCCACATATAATGATCAACTTTTTCAACAACAAGTCAGTCCTAGAGACCTGAGCTCAGGTAATAACAATGTCACACCGATGGTGATGAAGATCAAAACTAAACACAGATCTTCACTTCACTACAGCAGGGCTGTCCACCCAGCTTGCAAGGCCCAGGGGGAGACAAGCCATCCTTTGAATTGCAGATGTAGCGGGTTGCATAGACCTAAAGTGGATGTGTAAAGACATAGTGAGGTTTAGCCCCAATGGGCACAGCCTGAATGCCCAGAGTCTGGGGCTGGGACCTGAATTTCCTGGGGCCAATTCCCCACCCCACCAGGGGTCCAAATTTTAGGGGAAGACCAGGGTAGTCACCCTGATGCCTGGTCTCCGGTGTGGGCCCCATCTCCTAGCCCTGTTTAACCTAGCAAGTCTAGCTAGGTTTGGTCAGGGTTGTTGGTATTGTTTTCTGGGTCTTTCTGCTCTCCTGGCTCCTTTTTCTAACAGTGCTAAGTGTGTATTCCCGAGGCTGTCAGACTTTGTGACATGAATCTGCTTGCAGATGCAGGCCTTTCACTAAACACTCCCTATCCTACCTCAAAATGTGGCTTCTCTTTGTCTCACCGACTGGATTCCCCACACCACAGTTCTGGCTTCTGTCTCTGGGTAAGGAACAAAGCCAGTCTATGCTTTTCAGAGGCCTGAGCCTTGCCGGCTGAAGGACAGCTCTGGGCGTGGCAATTCACCCACTCTTCCCCAGAGTTGTTGAGCCGAGTTGTTGATTGGGTGGAGGTGCGCAGGTCGGAGGAGCCAGGACTTCACTCTCCCTGGATTTGGAAATCCTAGGCTGGTCTTGGCTGCTGACTTCTTCATCTCTCCATGCTTCCTTCAGCATAGCACTGGGACTGCCTGGGAGTGAAAGCCTAGAGGAGCACTGTCTTGGGATGATGGCATCCTCGGTGAGTAGCAAAAGCCTTCCTTAAAGAAATGAGACTTTGGCATCGGGTGTTTGCATCTTTTTTCTTTTTCTGTCAGTGGGAGGACTTGAACTCAGCCTTAGCACTGTGTCTTTCGTGTTTTGTTGCAGGCTAGCACTCTACCACAAGGAGCCACAACCCCACTTTGTATTTCCTGGTGGTTCATTAGAGATAAGACTCTTTTTTTTTTTTTTTCTTTTTGGCCAGTCCTGGGGCTTGGGTTCAGGGCCTGAGCACTGTCCCTGGCTTCTTTTTGCTCAAGGCTAGCACTCAGCCACTTGATTCACAGCACCACTTCTGGCCGTTTTCTGTATATGTGGTGCTGGGGAATCGAACCCAGGGCCTCACGTATACAGGGCAAGCACTCTTGCCACTAGGCCATATCCCCAGCCCCTTAAGGGAAAAATTCACCCACCCTCACCAGTGTCGAGCGAGACTTATTAATCATGCTGATGTGTGCACCTGACTTAGAGTGGTGCTGTGTTGCCTAAAACTGAGTTCCCCCCTGTTCCCACAGGTTAAGAGGCGGGGCTTTCAGTGGTTCCTTGGTGAGAAACTAAAAATTGTAATCACCATTTAGTAGTTATTATCTGCTAATTTTGCTTTTGTAAATCGCTTTGTGTCTAAGGACCTAGGAAAAACCATAAAATGCCCTGGGGCAGATAGTGTTGTGCCCAAGTCTTAGAAGGCCACCAAGAAGACCACCTAGAACCAGACATTCCGAAATGCCAAAGCAAGGCTTTATTCATGCAAGCTGCAGCCCGCAGCTCGTCCTACACTCGGTCGCAGCGGAGGTTAGGAGGAAGGCCACGAGCAGAGTTTTACATGGGTATTTAAAGGAAAAAACTCACAAACTTACATAAACCAGGTGCAAGCAGGGTTGGGGTTTGAGGACAAATCTGATTAGCATGAACCAGGTGCAAGCAAGTTTGGGGTGCGAGGACAAATCTGATTGGCTCTGGGCTAGGGGTTCTCTAAAATTGGTCTGATGACATTCCAGGGTGGTCAAAGTATCTGGAACGTTCCTGAACCGGTTTGGCCATCCTGGAAAAGGGTTTTAATGGCCAGTTGGTTTCTGGAAATGGGTTTGTATGGTCGGTTGGTTATGGCACAAACAACTTTGTTCCTGGAATCTGTATAATGTCTAGTTAGTTTCACCAAACCAGCCATTTTCCGGGTTTTATGTACGTGTACGTGATGGGTTATTCTTAGCTTAACACAAACAACAAGATGGTTGCAGTTTCAAGATGGAGTCTTCCTAGTCTTTCAATAGTTTTCAGAAAAACTGTACACACCCATAAGAGTGACCAGCAGAAAAGATAAACAAGGTTTAGAGTTACCAGAAGTCCCACACCTAGGTGTGGTTTCCAGTATCTAAAACCCTGCGGCTGTGCACTATCCCCCTTGCTACACCCTTATGGCTGAACCAATCAGTTCTAAAGGTGTCAGGCCCTTGATCTGACCAATGACCCTTTCCAGATTCCTTCCCTTCACCAAATGCGCCAAACATGCTTTAGAATTATTTTATAATTTTCCCGAGGTGTGTGTTGATTTGTGAAAAGATGCTATGATGAATGCTAAGTCCCTGCCTTCCCCCCACCCCAAAATGTATAAAACAGCTGATAGCCCTAGGCTCATGGCCTCTTAGCATCAGGTTGCCCAGTGCACAGAGGGCCAAGCTCAAGCTTGCAATAAAGACTCCTTTGCTTTTGCATTGGTGTGGGTCTCTGGTGGACCTTGTGGGGGTCCGGTGAGCATAACTGCAGTTCCTCTTCCCAGTGGCCCAGGTTGGAGTGGGAGATCCGGGCATTGCTGTGGGAAACCCAAAGCCTTATTCTAGCTCAGTCACAAGCAGTTGTTTGTTTGATCTAATTTTAAACCCCTTTGTACTGGAGGAAGTGTCCCAGGGAGGGGGTCTCCCGCCCCTCCTAGAGTCCACCACTCAGAGACAGTCTTCAGTAAAATGATGGATTTATTGGGGAATTAAGAATAATGGGGTTGGGAATATGGCCTAGTGGCAAGAGAGCTAGCCTTGTATACATGAGGCCCTGGGTTCGATTCCCCAGCACCACATATACAGAAAACAGCCAGAAGTGGCACTGTGGCTCAAGTGGTAGATTGCTATCCTTGAGCAAAAAGGAATCTAGGGACAGTGCTCAGACCCTGAGTCCAAGGCCCAGGACTGGCCCCCCACAAAAAGAAAAGGATAAACTGACCTGACAGGGCCACAACCCAGACTTGGGGAGTGCCGGAGCTGCCGCTTTATAGAGCTATAAAGGCCAAGGGAGAGTATGCTAAGCCACACAGGTGGCCAGTGGAGTTACAACCTGGTACATAGTATCTGCTTGAACCAACCTTTCATCTACTTAGAGATGGAAGTAGATGGAGGGTTGGTGGGGAGGACAATGACTGTTGTTTATAGTGAGTGGGTAAATCTTCCTGGAAGTCAGGGCAGGACCCTCAACTCTGAAGCTCTGGGCTGAGGAGACAATGGAGATGGAGTCAGCTTCTGCCCTCTTTCACTAGCCAGATCTGGCCTCCATCACCATCTTATTGTTTTATGACAGGTTGTCACCCCTTGAAAACTTCATGAACAGAATTCAGTCTGAAGGTATACATGTAGTAGAAAAGTGGGAATAAATGTAGAATATATGAAAAAATGGAAAGCATTGGGTAAAATTTTGAAAATTGGACAGACCCCAATAAAGAGGCTTCTATTGTAATAGGGAGGTCTGATCTGGCTAGCGCCATCACTGGCCACACTGTGAATTGTACTACCTGCCATCTTGGCTTCATGGTGTGCTTGCTGGCCTATAGGTTATGAACCTGTCAGTCAAGTGCCTGGCTCTGGGAGCTTCCTGTGACCCAACCCCTAGACCTGAGCCTATTTAGGGTCAGGCCAGCTCTGGTGCCATTGTTTGCCTCTCCATGTTTGTTTCCCCATGTCCTGTCTCCTGGCTGGTCTCCAGTCTCCATGGCATCCCAAGTCAGCTCTCCATTGGAGCTGGATTGGTTTGCTGGTATGGTTTTGTTCTTTCTTCCCTCTCTGGCCTGTTTCCCCACAGTGTTCCTGGTATGTGTGGCCTGCAGGCCTTTGTAATGTTGTGCAGTGTGGCCAGTGCTGAGGCCACTCATGCTGAGGGGACCCGGCTGTTGCCCTAAAGAACCGTTGGTTTCTTTTCTTTTTTGGCCAGTCCTGAGCCTTGAACTCAGTGCCTGATCACTGTCCCTGGATTCTCTTTTCTCATTCTGCCACTTGAGCCACAGCACCATATCTGGCCCTTTCTATACATGTGGTGCTGGGAATCGAACCCTGGGCTTCATGTATATGAGGCGAGCACTCTTGCCACTAGGCCATACCCAGCCCAGAACCATTGGTTTCTGTGCATACCCGGTCTCCCCTCTACCTACCTCAGTTGGCATCATCTCAAGGCTTGTCTGTTGAACTTGTCCCTGTTGCACTGTCAAATGGGAACTGTCTTGGGTGTTGTAGGAACCTCTGAACATTGAAGATGTAACTGTGAACTTCACCCCCAAAGAGTGGGACCTGATGAACGCAGCACAGAGGAAGCTGTGGAGAGATGTGATGTCAGAGGTTGCCTGTCTGCTAGAGTCCATCGGTGAGTACCACGACCGGTCCAGTGTGCATATATAGTTACCAATGTGGGTGTATAAAATTAAGCATATATATATATGTACATACGCATTCACTCAGCTTCTTTCCACTGAAATATCTACTTGAATTCAGTCTGTGAGAATGTACTTTTGATGGTAGCTTGTATTTTTTTTTTTTTTTTTGGTCAGTCCTGGGGCTTTGGACTCTGGGCCTGAGCATTGTCCCTGGCTTCTTTATGCTCAAGGCTAGCACTCTGCCACTTGAGCCACAGCGCCACCTCTGGCCATTTTCTGTATATGTGGTGCCGGGGAATTGAACCCATGGCCTCATGTATATGAGGCAGGCACTCTTGCCACTAGGCCATATCCCCAGCCCGGTAGTTGTATTTTGTTAAGGCAGAAATAGAAACTGAGGGATTACTTCTGAATACACCCATAGAACATATATTGTATTTTCCCATTGCTTGTGAACATGGAGTTACATGAACACCATCTTAATCTAATTTGGAGCCACTGTGGGATTCCTGAGATTCAATGTATTACCTAGATTACTGTTATATTGTCTTCTCTTAGCTACTCTATTTCCAATTACAATTGTAGCTACACAGGAAAGCTGAAATCTGAGGATGGTGGTTTGATGCCATCCAAACAGGAGAACTCTGGCAGACTCTCTTACTCAGCACAAAAAAGCAGAAAGTTGGGCTGGGGCTCAAGTGGTAGAACACTAGCCTTGAGGCAGAAATCTCAGCAACAGCACACAAGTCCTGATTTGAAGCAGCAATGACGACAGAAATTATCATTCATGATCTTGAATATGACAGGAGGTGCTTTTTCTAAGAATTGTTTTATTTCCTGTGATTCATTGAATTACTACTCAAATGCGGATTAAGGGGCTTTTAAAAATCTCCTCCCGGTTTCATGCCAGGTATGCTTTTAAACATTTCTTACAGGCATTTCCTTTCTACATGGCAAAGATGGCCATCTTTACATACAACAAGTCAGCAGGAAGGTCCACGTGACCCCGTCAGCGGTAAGTTACACGGATGCGACTGCTATTGTGACCAGTAAAGACGTGGCAGTGAAAGAGTAGCTGGTAAAGCAAGTGCCTGCCTCATTGTTGAGCTGAGGAAATTGCTTGGATAAAAGCTCCACATAGTTTGAATTTTGTAAGGAAAATAACAGGATTTCAAAACCTTCATCTCAGGGTCTGAGAATGTGGCTTAGTGGTAGAGTGCTTGCCTAGCATACATGAAGCCTGGGCTTTGATTTCTCAGTACTATATGAACAGAAAAAGCCAGAAGTGGTGCTGTGGCTGAAGTGGTAGAGCACTAGCCTTCAGCAAAAGAAGCTCAGGGACAGTGCCCAGGTCCGGGGTTGAAGCCCCATGATTAGCAAAAGCGAAAATGATAACAAACTTAATCTCAGATATGCAATATAAAGTAGTCCAAAGCCAATAATTTTTCCTATCTATGTGTCTGTCTATGTCTCTCTCTTCCTCTTTATATATACTCTCTCTGTCTCTCTCTTTCTGTCTTTTTCTTTTTCTCTCTCTCTCTGTCTATCTCTGGCTCTCGCTCTCTCTGTGTCTGTGTGTGTGTGTGTCTCTCTCACACACATACAACCACACACACACACACACACACACGACTATCTGGAAATTAACTTGATTCTTCTGCTGTTGACATCCTGCATGGAGCATGTCTTTGGCACTTTCAAGCTGGGGATATGGAAGACAAAAATATGTTGGTTGTTGTTTTTGTTTGTCCTGAGGCTTGAACACTGGACCTGGGTACTGTCCCTCAGCTTCCTTTCCTCAAGGCTAGCACTCTATCACTGCAATTTCACCAATCTTTCCAGCTTTTTGTGAATAGTTTATTGGAGTTAAGAGTCTCATGGACTTTCCTGAACTGGCTGACTTTGAATCATGATCCTCAGATCTCATCCATGTGGGTAGCTAGGATTACAGGCATGAGCTATCAGTGCCCAGTTATAATATGCTTTATGTCTAGGCTAAGTAGTCTAGTATTCTCATGTGGAGATATGGCCATAGAGGTGAATATGAAAAATTGATGATCATGTTTCATCATCTTCCACAGCAGAAATCTCTTTATCTGCAACACTCACTGGACAGGAATGACTTGACAGAAACGAAGAGTCACAGCTCTTCATTGACACAAAGTTTGCTAAAGGAGGCAGAAGCCATCTCCTCTGTTTGCCTACACCGGGGAGAGAACTACCATGAATATTCACGTACTCCTGAGCACATGGAACACAAAGAAATTGATCATCTAAATGGCAATGGCATTATAAAGAATTCGTTAGATATTACACAATGCAGTAAGTCTCTCAAAGAAAACAGACAGTGTGACTGTGGTCTGTGTGCTAAAGTCTTTGTTGAGAGCAATGAACACTGTAAACACAATGTAAATGACACTGGAGGGAAATCACATGGTTGTAGTTTGTGTAGGATAGCCTTTGTTCTTTCAAAGTTCAGTCACCATACGACTGCACACGATGGAGACAAAGCGTGTGAGGATAGTGACCTGGGGCATATAGTCTGTCAACCCAGGGAGCTCAGTTGGCAGGATGGAGGAGACACTAGCCAGGAAGTTGATGACAGCCACCAGTGTACTGCCCCCTCCGTTCAGCTAAGTCACTTCTGGCAGGAGGAGGACATGCCCACTGGAGGAGGGGCAGATGAAGGTCCCCTCTGTGTGTGGGAAGCGGTCACTCAGCCGTCTCATTCGGGAAGTCAGGGAGGAGCACATGCCAGAGAGAAAGCACAGGCATGCCCTCCCGATGGGGAAGCCTCCCAAAGACCCAGTAACCTTATGACACATAACAGAAAACACACTGATGAGAAACCGCATGAGTGTCTCGTCTGCGGGAAAGCCTTCAAATGGCCATGCTATGTTAAGAAACATAGCGTAGTGCACACTGGAGAGAAACCATATGAATGTCGCACCTGTGGGAAAGCCTTCACTGATCCATCTTCTCGTTCCTCACATGAGAGACTACACACTGGAGAGAAGCCCTATGAATGTCGCACCTGTGGAGAAGCCTTCACTTACTCATCTCAACGTGCCACACATGAGAGAACACACACTGGAGAGAAGCCCTATGAATGTCGCACCTGTGGGAAAGCCTTCACTCAGCCATCTCACCGTGCCTCACATGAGAGAACACACACTGGAGAGAAGCCCTATGAATGTCGCACCTGTAGGAAAGCCTTCACTCTGCAATCTTCTCGTGCCAAACATGAGAGAATACACACTGGGGAGAAGCCCTATGAATGTCGCACCTGTGGGAAAGCCTTCACTGATCCATCTTCTCGTTCCTCACATGAGAGAATACACACTGGAGAGAAGCCCTATGAATGTCGCACCTGTGGGAAAGCCTTCACTGTGCAATCTTCTCTTGCCAAACATAACAGAATACACACTGGAGAGAAACCCTATGAATGTCGCACCTGTGGGAAAACCTTCAGTGATTCATCTCATCGTGCCAAACATGAGAGAATACACACTGGAGAGAAACCCTATGAGTGTCACTTCTGTTAGTAAGCCTTCACTGTGCAATCTTATCGTGCCACACATGATAGAATACACACTGGACAGAAGCCCTATTAGAGAGTGCCTTCTGTGGGGAAGCCTTCATTATGCTATCTTAACGTGTCGCACATGAGGGAACACAAACTGGAGAGTAGCCTTATAAGTGTCACTTCTGTGGGAAAGTTTTCTGTTTAGCCTCCATTCTTTTTCACTGTATGAAAGTACATAGTAGAGAAAAAAAATGATGCGTGTCATCAGGGAAGGAAATCATTCAGTATCTCTCATAAACCTTGCCAGGACAAGAAATGAGAGCAATCACACAAATGCAACCTGTGTGTATAAGGTTTTGGTACATCCTGTAGCCTTACAAAGTAAGAGCAATCCTCCTGAGGGAGAACTCAGGAGTCTCATCTGTATGAGCAAGTCTTCCGTCAATCAACTCATCTAAGACAACACCAGAGGACATATACTAGACAGAAACCACAGACAGAAACCATCTTTGTGAGAGGCTTTAGGCCTGACTATCCACGGGCAAGAAAGATTATGAACACCACAGCTCTGGGAAAGCCTGCAGTCCTCATGGAGGGTTGGTTCCCTTAAAGAACAAACAGCGGAGAGAAACTGTGGGTGTCACTTGGGGAAAAGCTGTGAACTGATCTACTCCTCGTATACAGAGTCAAAAGATGCACATTGATGAAAATCCACGAGAACATTTTTCATGTGAGAAATCCTTCTGTCTATACTCAGCCCTTCAATGTCATGTGGGAATATAAAAAGGAAAGAACATAGCTGTGTGGGGTACTATATCTTGCTTGTATATTATCCACATAAGAACTATGACTCTGACTCAATCTTTAGTGTAAATTTAAATATGTTGAAAGAGAATGAGAAAAGCCAACTAAAGACCCAAACTCTGTTTGGCTAGTCAGTCCCTACCCACAAACACATTTGAAGATGTACGTGTGTAATCTGCTTGGATTGTAGCGAATGTAACAGTCTGTAGTTTTAGTTTCAAATACCCTAAGGGCCTTAGCAGGAAGGAAACTCCTAATCCATACTTAATGGAGAAATCTTGTGTTTTGGTTCTTTGTTGGTCTTCTGGCTTGAACTTGGTGTGAGGGCTGTCAACTATCCTTTAGCTCTTTTTTTTCTCTAGGCTGGCATTCTACCACTTTGAGCCACAGCCTCAATTCCGGCATTCTAGGTTAACTCGAGAACTTACCTGGGCCTGCTGGCTTTCAAATTTGATCCTTAGATAATCAGCCTCCTGAGTTGCTAGGATTACAGGCATGAGCCACCAGCAGTGGAATACAATGGATTTGTAAGTAATAGGAGAGCATGTCTCTTGATATACCTCATTTGTCTTTAATTTTGTCAACAAATATTCATCTAAGCTCCAGGTGCGGCATGGAAAAGACGCTCTAGTGACAACTTCTAAAAACTGTTAAGTATTCCATCTAAATGAATGATTGACTTTTGTCATTGATAAGTTTTTAATTAACACCCAAATTTGTGGTAAAAGCAATGTTCCCTATTGTATATGGTGTTTAGTGTCATGAGTGATGAAAATCTCTGAGTGAATAACAATGTATTTTTCAACAGTAAGATTCACTGAGGAAGCTTGATCTTAAAAAGAAAGTGGAGTCATTTCTGATTTATTGGATGTCAAAGTATCTTTAAACAATATATAGGTATGTATGAATATATATGTACAATAGTGAGATTGCATAAAATTAATAAGAGGAATCATCACATGTAGATTTGGATGACATGCAATCTAAACTAAAGGTCAACCAGACAGAACCTAATTTGCAGATAGAATTAGGAATACAGATTTCAAATAATTGAGAGACTAGTTTGAGAAGATCTGGCATTTATTTTGTTCTACTTTAGATCATGAAGTTTAAACCAGAACATTGGATCTGAACTCCTTGGTAGGTGAGAAGATATTGACCCATATTTTGGGCCATCCCTTCCTTCAATATCCTTTCCACTGAGATAATTTCCAACTTCTTCATGTTAGCAGAAATCCCCAACTGTGCTGAGAAACACAGCACAGGGTTTTGTCTCCTTCCCATGTGTCTAGGAATGGCATGACTATGTCAAAGGTGAGTGCCTGGGTATGCAGCCTAAGGCATTTGGGGTTCCTTGGTCCTCCTAAGTACTTTCGTGTTACCATGTCTGTTGGTCAGGCCCTCAGAACACTCCTGATGTTTGTACTTAAATATCTCCTTTGGGCATAGTAATGGTGGGAGCTCCTCTAAGTCAAATCATCATGATAGCCCTGTGATAACTTACATAAAATATATGGAAATATATCATTTACATCAGAAGTGCTTGGCCAGAGTGTCTCAGATATGTAAGCCCAGCTTGTCAGGAGGCTGAGAACAGAAGATTTTTTTTTTTTGGCCAGTCCTGGGCCTTGGACTCAGGGCCTGAGCACTGTCCCTGGCTTCTTCCCGCTCAAGGCTAGCACTCTGCCACTTGAGCCACAGCGCCGCTTCTGGCCGTTTTCTGTATATGTGGTGCTGAGGAATCGAACCTAGGGCCTCGTGTATCCGAGGCAGGCACTCTTGCCACTAGGCTATATCCCCAGCCCAGAAGATTATTTTTTGAAGCCAGCCCAGGCAGGAAGTCTATGAGACTCTTACTGACTGCCCGAATGTCAGCTGTGGAAATGGTGGCTCAAGGGGTAGAGCGCTAGCCTTGAGTAAAGAAGCTCAGGCCCAACACACAAACCCTGAACTCAAGCCCAAGGAATCAACAGAAGAAAAGAAACAAAATGAGAAGCTCCTTAATGAAAGAGTTTACCGATTTTATGTAAGTAGTCACTGGTGTCATATTTTCAATAATGTGGAAAAAGTATGCTTCTGAAGAGTGAAAGTAAACCCCATTTTCAGGCAGCCCCCATTTTGTTGTCTGTTTAAACTATGAGCAAACCCAGGACAAGCTTATGAGGGCCCAGCCGGTCAAGAACTCTGACCGCCTGAGAATGCTTAATTCTAACCGCCCTCAGAATGTCTCGAGTCCTGAGCCAATCAGATTTGTACCTGAGTCCTAATCTTGCTTGCTTGAACACCTGATTGCTGTAACTTTTTTTTTTTTGCCCTTATAAGCTCTGTGCAATCACAGCTTGGGGCTTCCTCCTAACCTCCGCTATGTCGGTGGGTAGGACGAGGCCTGAGTTCCAGCTCCCCTGAATAAAGCCTAGCCCTGCTTTTGCATTTCAGAACGTCTGGCTCTCGGTAGTCTTGGTGGTCTTCTCGCGACTTGGCATAACACTTCTGAAATTACCTATATTCAGGTTACTGATGAGTATATCTTTACAAGTAACAGATGGTGCTTAGAAAGTATATTAAATAGCATTATATTTTCTGTAAGATGCACATATATATTTAAAATTAGAAGTAAATGAGCAAATGTCAAGATACTGAGCAGTTTCAAAAACTTTTCACAAGTGCTTGCGTATCTAGTGTGTTTTTAATTTGCTTAATAGTCTCTCAATGTGGCATTGGAGGAGATAGTGAGTTTGGAGTGGCCTCCATTCTTAGCTAAAGCTCATATTCTCCAAAACTCTGACGCTCAGGAGGTGACGGGGAGTCGTGCACAAGTACTCTTCAGACTCACTCAGCAAGCTTCCACTTCACTCGGTTGTGCACTAGACTGCAACAGAACAATCCATGGTCCCTGTGGGCAGATCAACAGAACCCCTAAATTAACAGAAGTTGACTGGATGTAACCAAGTACCTTTCCCAGAATCTGACTTTGTCTGGGTCTTCTTTAAATGTTCTTCTGTGGGGCTGGGAATATGGCCTAGTGACAAGAGTGCTTGCCTCCTATACTTGAAGCCCTGGGTTCCATTCCCCAGCACCACATATACAGAACTCGGCCAGAAGTGGCACTGTGACTCAAGAGGTAGAGTGTTAGCCTTGAGTAAAAAGAAGCCAGGGACAGTGCTCAGGACTTGAGTCCATAGCCCAGGACTGCCAAAAATAAGTAAATAAATAAATAATTGTTCTTCTGAAATACAAGTACTCTATTAGAAGTCCCTGGTTTCACCTAGAGTATAATAAATTCACTTGAGTTGGAGATAACAATCATGTGAAAGGGATAAATTTTGAGTTGAGTGCCAGTGACTCACACTTGTAATCCTAGCTTCTTTCTTTATTTGCATAGTCCTGGGCCTTGAACTCAGAGCCTGAGCACTGTCCCTATGCTTCTTTGTGCTCAAGGATAGCACTGTACCTTTTGAGCCGCAGAGCCACTTCTGGCTTTTTCTGTTTATGTGGTGCTGAGGGATCGACCCCAGGGCTTTGTGTATGCTAGGCAAGCATTCTATCGACCAGCCACATTCCTAGCCTATAATCCTAGCTTAAGAGGCGGAGATATGAGGATAGAGGTTCCAAGACATCCCAGGCCGGAAAGTCCATGAGACTTATCTCCATTAAATCACTGAAAACCTGGGCTGGGGATATGGCCTAGTGGCAAGAGAGCTTGCCTCATATATATGAGGCCCTGGGTTCGATTCCCCAGCACCACATATACAGAAAAAAAATGGCCAGAAGTGTCACTGTGGCTCAAGTGGCAGAGTGCTAGCCTTGAGCAAAAGGAAGCCAGGGACAGTGCTCAGGCCCTGAGTCCAAGGCCCAGGACTGGCCAAAAAAAAAAAAAAATCACTGAAAACCTCCAAATTGGGTGGTGGTTCGCAGTGGTAGAGCATTAGCCTTGCAGCAGTAGAGCTCAAGGGACAATGCCAAAGCCCTTAGTTCAAGCCCCGTTATGTACCAAAGAGAAAATTCCCTAAGCATCAGAAAATCTGCAAATAGGGCTGGGGATATGGCCTAGTGGCAAGAGTGATTGCCTCGTATACATGAGGCCCTGGGTTCAATTCCCCAGCACCACATATACAGAAAATGGCCAGAATTGGTGCTGTGGCTCAAGTGGCAGAGTGCTAGCCTTGAGGAAAAAGAAGCCAGGGACAGTGCTCAGGCCCTGAGTCTAAGCCCCAGGACTAGCTAAAAAAAAAAAAGAAAATCTGCAAACATTTGGGCTATCATGTAGAAATCTAAAAATCAGCTGTACACCAGTGGCTCACACCTGTCATCTTACCTGCCCGGGCCTTCAGTGTTTTGTCACCAAGAGCCCAAATGGGAATTGACCTGAATGAGAGACAAACCTGACACAAGGAGGGAGACCTAGACAGGATTCTGATCAAGGTCTCAAATTTTATTTTTGCACAGCAGCATATATAGTAATCAGCAAAGGGTAACTCACGTAGACAGGGTCATTAGGTTGCTAGGTTACAGAACCGTGGGATGCTCTTTCTCAGGACAGGGACTGGGTAAAGTTCACAAGATTGGTAATTAAAGCTAGACAAGATGTTAGGCTTAACAGGCAAGGTTGTAAAAGCATCAAGTGTTCTTATCAGTTAAGTTTTATAGTTTCTTTATGTTACATCCTGAAAGGCAGACCCAGATGTCCTTATCAGTTAAGTTTTGTAGTTTCTTTTCTTTTTTTTTTTTTGGACAGTCCTAGGTCGTGAACACAGGGCCTGAGCAATGTCCCTGGCTTCATTTTTGCTCAAGGCTAGCACTCTTCCACTTGAGCCACAGCGCCACTTCTGGCCATTTTCTGTATATGGGGTGCAGAGGAATCAAACCCAGGGCATCATGTATACCAGGCAAGCACTCTTGCCACTAGGCCATATTCCCAGCCCCTGTAGTTTCTTTAAGTTACATCCTGACAGCTAATTTGGCTCCTGGCATCTCCTCCCTTTTTATTATAATTAAAAAGCCAATTATTACTTTGGTGGCAGTGGAAGGCCCAGAACATAGCCAGCACTTTAGAAGACAGTTTTTGTACAGTTATGTCGGGAATGGGGGCATTAACCTATGGAAGGAAGTAGGAACTCATCCCCCTAAAGTGTTTTAATGATCGTTTTTGAAGGTACAGGATTTTAAACAGATCCAACCTCTATGCAGATGGGTATGCTTCCGCGAGCCCGAACGGCAATTGCTTATTGCC
Organism: Perognathus longimembris pacificus; assembly: GCF_023159225.1. Taxonomy (NCBI): domain Eukaryota; kingdom Metazoa; phylum Chordata; class Mammalia; order Rodentia; family Heteromyidae; genus Perognathus; species Perognathus longimembris. Next base: position 27,623,022 of record NC_063180.1, read on the forward strand.
CTCGCCGGCAGATACCACTAGGTTCTACCCTCCCATGGCATATGTGTCCAGCCAGTCCAGGTTCCAGCCCCCTTGGAGGCACAAGGCTCTCTGTCCTGGCCACACAGGTAGCAGGACACTGACCACACCGCTGTTGTCCTGTCTTTGGCTGGCCAAATCCAGCCTATGATAGTGAATTTGAAGGGGTTTAGATGCAAGGGAGTCAATTTGCTGTTTTACAAAGCTCATAATTCTATTAAAAATACAGGGGCCAACAGCCACAACAATTACAATTCCAAGCAGAGGGCCTAGTAAAGGGAGAAGATAGGGAAGGAGTCCATTCAGTCGGGTCCACAATGGGCTGTCAAATAGTTCTCACTTCCGTTTGATCAGGTCCTCCTGGAGCCTTTTGACCTTGTCTCTAATGATCTCAGATTTGTTGGCATAGAAGCAGTAGCATTCCTGTAAAGCTAAGCAAATCCCGCACTTTTCTGCAGTAAGTAAATCCAGTCCCTTCCTGTTTTGTAGGACTGCTTCAGCCAGGGAGTCAATTTGATCTTGAAGATTGTTTATGGTGCTGGATAGTGCCTGAACATCCTCTATCAGTTGATTAGACAGTGTGCATAAGAATGGATAGCTATTCCTAGGCCTGCAGTTCCCGAGCCCAGGGCAGCAGTTACACCTAGTCCTGCCAAAAGGGGTATAAGATGAACTGCTGTTTTCTTTCTTCCTCCTATCATGTCAAAACTAGGAATGGGTAACGGTTCACTGCCTGGAACAAGGTCTATGTCTGGAAGTAACAAAGCAGCCACACACAATCCAGTCCAGTTAGCAGGAAGCTTGGAGAAAGCCAAGTTTCCTCCGCATACAAAGATCCTTCCTTTTGGGGGGCAAACGGGGCTTGTGGGGGAGGAATAATTAGTTACTTGTAAGCATTTGCCAAATAAGATCAAGCCCACATCTATATCTAGGCTAGTATTTTGGAAATCACCATATATGCAAATAGAAAAATTACCAACAGGTTGTATTTTAAAAGGCAGACTCGGACTGCAAGTAAGATTCTTATCTGTAAAATTAACTAAGTTATCAGAGGGAATAGCAAGGGGCATGGGCATTCCTAAAGATATGCATAACCAGTAATCATTAGCCAATTGGGGTTGGAAGTATTTAGGATGTTAAGTGTGGCCTTTAGGATATCCGAGGTATGGACATCTAGATCTGTTTCCTTGGGCCTTGGGAGGGCCAAGGGGTGGTAATCAATTTGGGGGTAAATTTGTCTTTCTAGTTCCTCAAGCCTTTTTTGTACTTCAGCTTCTCTAATTATATCTGTAGGTCCTCCTCCATCAGAAATATGAATGGGGGCTTTAGTGGGCCAACAGCCTCAGCGCCTGGGGTGCCCATGCAGGAGGCTTCAGTGTATTTATTGTTGTCCACTACTTGAGGAAAATTGGACCAATCGCTTCCCTGAACTGCCAGTTTATTTTTTTGTAATATGGCAGTAAAATATCTTTTGCCATCTGTGCTAGTGCATTGCTGTACAGTGATATAACAAGAGGAGTGCATTTGGGTAACATAGCTACAACTCTGGGGACATTTTCCAGGAATACCATTATTGGATGGTATAATTTTTGGTTTATCAACGCATATCCATTCTTGTTTTTTAACCTGCGTTATGAGGCTCCATCTGAAGGTATGCAGTGCTAGTGCCACAGTCAACAACATTAGTATATCGTTTGGGGATGATCTTAAATCATCCTCCCCGACACTCGAATGGGGGTCCAAAAAGGGCTTTAAGCAATTCTTGTTTGTTTATTGGGGCCTCCAATCCAGCATGAGTTGTGAAGGGCAGAGCCAACAGGATTGTTGTTATTAAGGTCCATGTCGTCATTGTTATTCCTGAAAAAGAAAAAGGTGTTCTCAGGGGGTCATGTTTCCCTGGAAGATAGTTTATGAGCCACAGTTTTAATCAAGCGTTCAGGAACCATTTTTTCACCCCTTTGGCCAGTCCTGGGCCTTGGACTCAGGGCCTGAGCACCATCCCTGGCTTATTCCCACTCAAGGCTAGCACTCTGCCACCTGAGCCACAGCGCCCCTTCTGGCCATTTTCCATATATGTGGTGCTGGGGAATTGAACCGAGAGCTTCATGTGTAAGAGGCAAGCACTCTTGCCACTAGGCCATATTCCCAGCCGAGCTCAACCATTTGTGCAGAGCAATAGGGGATTGTACGTAAGTGGTATGGTTGTCAATAGTAAAGGCTGCCATTCCATTTGAGGATCCATCAGTAAACAGCAGGGAAGCGTGGGAAAGAGGTTGACGAGAAGTTTGAGTGGGGAAAACAAGGGATTGGTATTTTAAAAATTGGAGGAGTTTATCAGCAGGGTAATGATTATCAAAGATTCCTTGAAAGGAAATACAAGACACTGTCCAAGCGTCATCATTTTGCATTACCCATTGAATCTGAGTGGGAGAATATGGCAATATGATTTTATCAGGGTCTCTGCCAAACATTTTTCTGCTATGTTCTCTTCCAACTTTAATTAGTTCCGCCACCCAGGCGGCATAAGGGGTGAGAACTTTAAGTGGGGAGGCAGGTAAATGTACCCAAAAGAGGGGTCCCTCTTGCCAGAAGACTCCAGTAGGTGTAAAGCTGGTAGCACAAATAATAAATTGGAGGGGTGTATTGTAAGAAATAAAAGTTACTTGTTGATTTGTGATGGCAGTTTCCACTAACCTTAAGGCTTCTTGGGCGGGGGTAGTTAGTGACTGACTAGAGGTTGGATTTGGGTCCCCTTTAAGGATGTGAAATAAAGGCTTAAGTTCACCAGTGGTTAGTTTAAGGTACAGCCGAAGCCAATTAATGTCTCCTAAAAGTTTTTGAAAAGCATGCAAGGTACACAAATGAGAAGTCTTAATCTGTAATTTTTGACTAGTAAAATAATAAGGACCTAGAATAAGACCAAGAAATACTTGCCAGAGTTCTGCTGTAACACTTAAGAAAACAGCAGAGTGAATGAGATCCATGTGCCATTGAATCAAATCATATTATTTAACCTTACCTTACCAGTAGGTGGAAGAGAGCACAAATGAATAACAATCAAGAGGGCAAAGGATCAGGACAATGTAAAAGTCTCAGCTTTAGTGGATCCCAAGTGGCTTATGTCTTACATCCCGAATCAGTAGGCCAGCAGGAGGGATGGGTTGGATCTGGGCAAGGCTGTAGTGGCATCTCTGAGTCCCCTGGATAGATTGTCATACCTTCTTCTGGGTTTCCTGCAAATTTCTACACAGACTGGTTAAAGACATTTGAAACCTTCCAGTATTCCTTGGTTGTTTACCCTGAGTACTCTGGCTTTTGTTGGCTGGTGCCCTACTGGTTTAAGCAGGGTGACAACTTTAAAAGATTTTAGAAGGCTTGGGCCTGTAACCATCTTCTTAGTCACAAAATCCACAAAGACCAAACACCAGCAAAGTCTGCTCTCTGCAGCAGCCATGACAGTTTCTGAGACATGGAGGAGGAAGATACCAATGCTTCCCCAATGCAACCCTGTGGCCACCAAACACACTCTGATGCTTTTAACCTTGGAGTAAATCTCGGTTGCAACTCGCAACTCTGTCATGATAGGCCTGCTATAAATCCAACTCTAATCTTGGGAGGGGGTGGGGCAGAGATGGGCCTGTCAAAATCTTTACAGGACTCCTAGATTTCCTGAGCAGTTTTCCATGAAAGAGAGAGAGAGTAAGGAATCAGTGAAACCAGGCAGTTTGGGAGCAGACTGTGGAGGCAGCTTCCTGTAGCCACGGACTGCCACAGTCCACACAGCTAGCGCAAGTACAACTAGCACATATGTCGACCTGAATCCTATAAAGCAAAACATTAATCCTGGGTCAGGAAAATATAGGTTAGCAGCCACATTTGTATACTTGTTTTAAAATGACTCTGGTCCCTTGATCTTAAAGAGTTTATGAGAACACAGAAAAAAAAATGGAGAAGCAAAATCTTAATCTATACCAAAGAATTGTCAGGATTAGATGTACACTTGACTTTTAGCATAGATAGAAATGAAGAATAAAACACTGGTTTTACATCATTGTACTTATATCACGTGCTGTATATTAGAACCTGCCGGGAGCCAAAATGGCTGTCAGGATGTAACATAAAGAAACTATAAAACTTAACTGATAAGAAAATCTGGCACTGTTTGTCATGCTCTAACAAGAAGACACTATAAGTCTTAGCTGATAAGAATGTTTGATGCTTTTACAACCTTGCCTGTTAAGCCTAACATCTTGTCTAGTTTTAATTAACAACCTTGTAAACTTTACTCAGTCCCCGTCCTGAGAAAGACCATCCCATGGTTCTGTAACTTAGCAACCTAATGACCCTGTCTACGTGAGTTACCCTTTGCTGATTACTATATAAGCTGCCGTCCAAAAATAAAGTTTGAGACCTTGATCAGAATCCTGTCTTGGTCTCCCTCCTTGTGTCTGGTTTGTCTCTCATTCAGGTCAATTCCCCCTCGGGCTCCTGTTGATGAAACCCCGCAGGCCGGGGCAAGAACCTTTTGGAGTTTTTCTTAGACACATTTGCTTACACCCAAACATGGGTTTAAAACCTGTTTTATTTTTTGGGGCTGGGGATATGGCCTAGTGGCAAGAGTGCTTGTCTCCTATACATGAGGCCCTGGGTTCAATTCCCCAGCACCACATATATAGAAAATGGCCAGAATTGGCGCTGTGGTTCAAGTGGTAGGGTGCTAGCCTTGAGCAAAAAGAAGCCAGTGACAGTGCTCAGGCCCTGAGTCCAAGCTCCAAGACTGGACAAAAAAACAAAAACAAAAAACAAAAAAAACTGTTTTGTTTTTGTTTTTGTATTTAGTTTTACCGACATACATACATACAGACAGACAGACAGACAGACAGACAGACAGACAGACAGTTGTGCACAAGCTTTGGGGCACGCTTAGAATTGTTTTTTAATTGGCCATGTAAGTTTTCTGGAATTCCAGTGGCAAACTGATATTATTTTGCCCATATTTTAGAACCACGTGGTTAGAAAACAACTTTTTCAGCAAAAAAATTTTCACGGATTATCTGAGAAGCCACATTTTGAGAAACCAGTTTAGCTCCAATGGGGAGCTGAAGTGGGATGCTAACCACAGAAGGTCCAGGAGATGGGAGACAGGGCATGAACAGAAAGAACACAGACATGTTTCAAGGCTTAATGGCAAAGGAGCTGGTCAGAGCCTTAGCAGGCTCACAGCAAGACAGCTTCACCTCACAAGGATCCAATGTGATTGCAGGAGAGGAATAGAAAGGAATAATGCCACGCGCCTCCAATCATACAAAATAATAGATGGATCAAAATGAACTCCAGGCAACGAAAACAAGAGGATTTCTGTTTTCCTTGCTTTCTGTTCTGTTGGTTCATTTTCCTGTCTTGAGGAGGGGAAGGAGGAAGCACAGAAATGGAGGGACAAAGGGTGGACAAATGCAGCAGTGGCCCTCATTGGACACTATCTTGAAAATGAAGCGTACAGCTTGGGGGAGGGAGCAGGAAGGAAACACAGGGAGAGAGCAAGGGAAGGGGTGACATTGTCCCAAAACAAATGGACTCTCTACCTTACTTATTTAACGATAACCTCTTTATAATAACAATAAGGCCTACAAAAAATGATTGACTGGGGCTGGGGAATATAGCCTAGTGGCAAGAGTGCCTGCCTCGGATACACGAGGCCCTAGGTTCGATTCCCCAGCACCACATATACAGAAAACGGCCAGAAGTGGCGCTGTGGCTCAAGTGGCGGAGTGCTAGCCTTGAGCGGGAAGAAGCCAGGGACAGTGCTCAGGCCCGGAGTCCAAGGCCCAGGACTGGCCAAAAACAAACAAACAAAAAAAAAAAAAAATGATTGACTGGAATTCTGAGTGCACCGGGCCAGGAGGCACTCAGCCTATCAGAAGCACTGCAGTGTTTGTAATTACACGTATCACACACACAACAGCACCACCAGGAGCACAGTTGAGATGGCCCCAAACTACCACAGCTAGATGTTTACTTACTGATTTAGTTTTCCTCGCAGAGTACATACACACCCAGACATGGGTCTCTACCCCATGCTGTTCCCCATGCCCCTCTTCCTTCTTGGCAGATTTCTAGAGTCAGAAAATTAAATTGTCAGCTGGCCCCCACTGAGGATTCTGGGCTTTGTGTGGCTGAGCTTGGAAACACGCTCACGTCTGACAAGCCTCGCTGATCTAGATGCTCACCTTAGCTTAAAGCAGGCTGCTCTTACAATTGCTACTGATAAAGTGCTAAATCCAGAACTGGAATTCTATCTCAAATAAGTGAGAATTCTTACGGAGCCAGTACCAACACCACCACCCCCTTCTGACCTGAAGTGTGTGTCTTCTGCAAACTAGTTTTTCATGAAATGTGGAGGAGAAATTGGTCCTGGCCTTTCCAAGCAGCCTTTTCAGGATCTACTCCAGTAAACACTTTCACACAGACACATGTGCACATGCGAACACACACACACAAACACACAGTCCCTCTTTACTGTAACCTGATTACTTTCCTCAGCTTCAGATCCTGCTCTAAGTGAATCCCAGTGCAGTTCCTTACTCTAGAGGTGTATACAGGAACACACTGGGAAATCGCCCAATAGATTTGGATGAAAGGGTATTAGCAGCTATTCCCAGAGAGCTTAAAAATGTTCAAAGAGGAAGCAATTCATCTTGGTCTTTTACCTAATTCCACATAGAAAACACCCCCTATCACTGTACCTACTGGCAGGGAGAAGGGGCTAGAACAGCTTTCAAAAACATCATACATGCCGTATTACCTGCCTTGTGACTACACATACTTCAGAAGGAGCAGACCTCGGCTAACCCCAAACAACACCTTCCCTTGTGTAGCCAAGAACACATTTTTTTATGAGAAGTGACTCAAGCTTAACGGAAGATGTGGGAATCATTGCTACAAAAAAGAGCTCACAGGCCTCTGCCAGAGAGTCCTGAAGTGCTGCGTGACCATAGAGCCCTGTGGGCTGGGCGACTATGAGTGACTGCAAACACGCGGCGGGACCCAAGAAGTCCAACCACTTAGCTTCTTTTCATGCTGGCACTTGCTGGTCAATAGATACTTCAATGAAAATAAATAATTTGTTCGGGCCAGTGTGGAGGGCTTCTTGGTTTATTTTATTTATTATTATTAATTTTTGGTTGGTCATGGGGCTTGAACTCTGGGCCTGGGCACTGTGGCTGAGCTCTTAGCTCAAGGCGAGCACTCTAACCTTGAGCTACAACATCACTTCAGGTTTTCTGGTGGTTGATTGGAGAGAAGTGTCTCTGGACTTTCCTGCCTGGGCTGGATTTGAACCACAATCCTTAGATCTCAACCTCCTGGGTAGTTAGGACTACAAGCATGAGCCATTGTTGCCTGGCTTGGTTTATTCTTAAAAATTATTGGGAATTATTGGGAAGGCAATTTTCATAAAGCCATCTTACATTTCTCTTAAAAAGGAAACAGTAAAGATTATTCACATACCAGTAACTTCATCTCAGGCAGTTGACTCTGACCAAATTACTGAGATGAAAAAGAGAGGTACAGACAGATGACAGACAGGCAGATAAGGAGGAGGAGGAGGCATAGTGGAAGGAGGGAAGAAGAGAGGTAAAGAAGAAAGAAGGGAAGGAAGGACATAAGGAGAAGAAGAAGAGAGGGAAAGAAGAAGGAAGAAGGAAGAGAGGAGAGAAGAGGAATGAAAGGAATAAAAGAAAAAAAATGGGTAAGTAGAGCTAGGCAGTGGTGGCTCAGTCTGTAATCCTAGCTACTCGGGAGGCTGAGATCTGAGGCTCATGGTTCGAAGCCAGTCTGGGCAGGAAAGTCTATGGGATTTCTATCTCCAAACAACAACTCAGAAAAGGCCAGAAATGGCACTGTAACTCAAATGGTAGAGCACTAGTCTTGAGCAAAAGAAGCTCAGGGACAGTGCCCAGGCCCTGAGTTCAAGAGAGGCAAACCTCAGAGAGGTTGCTCATGCCTGCAATTCTAGCTACTTGGCATTCTGAGATCTGGAGATCACAGTATAAAGCCAGCCTAGATAGGAAAGTCTTTGAGACTCTCCAATTAACCACCAGAAAACCAGAAGTGGAGTTGTTGCTCAATGTGGTAGATCACTAGCCTTGAGCCAAGAGAGTTCATGAGGACTGAGAATGTGGCTTAGTGGTAGAGTGCTTGCCTAGCATGCAGGAAGCCCTGAGTTCAATTTCTCAGCACCGCATAAACAGGAAAAGCCAGAACTGGTGCTGGTTCAAGTGATAGAGTGCCAGCCTTGAGGCAAAGAAGCTCAGGAACAGTGTCCAGGCCTTGAGTTCAAGCCCCAGGACTGGCAAAAAAGAACAATCACTATGATATCCATTCTCTTAACAAAATTGCAAAGGCTATAGACATGGCCATTGTCTAGTTGACACCTAGACCTATTCAACTTGTATAACTGAAATTTCATATCAGTCTTTCAAATCCTTCCCTCCCAGAATCCTGTAACCATTCCCATTTCTATTTCCTTAATACTTCAGTCTCTTTCTTGACTTTTCAGGCACCTTGTAGGAGTGGAACAGAAAGCAGTATCTGGAGCCTCAGGGTTGAGGGCCCAGAGGCAGTGTCCAGTGACCCTCAAGGGGCTCCTGAGCTTTTATTCCCCCGGGCAGCAAGGGGGGAGGGGCTGTACCTCCTCTGGGGCAGTGTGAAGCTTAAGGCACAGAAGAGCAGAGCTGCTCTGCTGGAATGCTTCTGAGCTCTGGAGCCCTGAAACTCGGTGAGCAATTAGCCTAATTACAGGCAAGCTGTGGGTACTCATTTCCTCTTTCTATACACTGTGGATTTCACCAAGGGTCAGGACCAGTGGCCACTTTTCTTTGTTGTAAAAGTTAAAAGCATAATTTCTTATTTATGTTTTCTTTCCCATTACATGCTGTAATGAAAGTATAATATTTATTATAATTATATGTACATGCATATAATGTGTAAGGAATGATAAAGTCAGGGTAATCAGGGTCTGTCGTGGGCAGGTTCTGCTTTTTTCTAGATTTTTTTTTTCTTGGTGTGGAGAGGGGTTGGTGTGGGTCCTGGGGCTTGCACTCAGGACCTGAGTCCCTATGAGTCCCTATGCTTTTGTGCTTAATTAAGGCTAGCACTCTACCACTCAAGCCACAGCTCCACTTCCAGCTTGTGGTAATTTATTAGCGATAGGAGTCTCATGGACTTTCCTGCCGAGGCTGGTTTTGAACCACTATCCTTGGATCTCAGCCTCCTGTAAAGCTAGGATTACAGGTGTGCGCTACAGGGCAGCTGGCACTCTTCCAGTTTTTGTTTGTTTGTTTGCTTGTTTGGTTGGTTGTTTTTTTTTGCCAGTCCTGGGGCTTGGACTCAGGGCCTGAACACTGTCCCTGACTTCTTTTTGCTCAAGGCTAGCACTCTGCCACTTGAGCCACAGTTCCACTTCTGGCTTTTTTTATATATGTGGTGCTAGGGAATCAAACCCAGGGCTTCATGTATAGGAGGCAAGCATTCTTGCCACTAGGCCATATTCCCAGCCCTACTCTTCCAGTTTTTTTACATGTGTAATAAACTGTTGTTTACTACAAGTACTCTTTTGTGAATTATAACGTTAGTACTACTTTTCTACTAATAACTGTGTTTTGGGGTTGTTGTTATTTGTTTGATGGTCATGGGGCTTGAACTCTGGGCCTGAGCACTGTCTCTCAACTCTTCACCCAAGGATCTCATTCTTCCACGTGAGCCACAGCACCACTTCTGGTTTCTGGTGGTTAATTGGAGAGAAGAGTCTCCGGGGCTTTCCTGCCTTTGGACCATGATCCTCAGATCTCAGCCTCCTGAGTACCTAGGATTACAGGTGTGACCTGCAGACTGCTCACACTCTTCCTTGCCTCTGGAGACCACTACTGCACATGAATTGTGTGATGAACTTTTTTAGCTTTCACCAGTGATTGGGCAAATAACCACATTCATCTTTCCATACCTAGTTCCTTTCACTTGACATGTTCTCAAGTCCTGTCTATGCTCTCTCAAAGAAGAACAGTGTTTAGAAATCTTTACAAGGCACCATGGGAAAAGAGTTGTCAGTTTGCTAAAGTATCTAGCGAATTCATTAAAGGCACCTAACCTAGGGGGTGAACTCATGTAGTATTGTTTCCTTGTGATTGGTTTATTTTACAGAATGGTATCGTCTCCAGTTCCATTCATATTCTTGAGAAACATGACAGGATTCATATCCCACTATTGCTGAATGAAGAAAGTGAGCCACAGAGCTTCCAGAAAGGCTCAGTCCTGCTGATTGGGGTCCCCTGAGATCCATGCCAAACTTCTGGTTTTGGTGGTACTTGGATTTGAACTCAGTGTCTTACACATGCTAGACAAGCGCTTCTACCACACGAGCCACACTTACTTTTTTTTTTTTTCCTTATTTTCAGCTAAGTCTTTAAGTTAGGACTGGCCTTCAGATGTGATCTTCCTAATTATGCCTTGTCTGTAGTTGGGAATACTGACACATATTAATATGCCAAGCTTATTTGTTGAAATGGAATCTTATTCACTTTTTCAGGGAGAGGGTAGAGGAGCTGAGCTGGCCTTGAACCCCTTTTGTCCCAATCTCTGCTTCCTAAGTAGTCAGGAGAGGCCTGAGACACCATTCCTGGCCTCTGTGCTAAGCTTCTAACCCTTCAACCTGACAGAAGACAACTCCTGATTTCTTCTGTTGGCTAAGGTTGTGGCAATTTCTCACAGCGGGTCACAGAGAAGCAATGCAGCGTTTTATGCAATGGGAGAAAATGCTCAGTAATGGGGACTGGCTACTAATGCTCCAGGGCCAAAGTCAGACGTGGACTTTGATCCATGCACTCTTTTGATCTGAGCACTGTTGTGTTCAGGACCCCGGATCTGTGGTAAAGGCTGACATCTGGTTTTTCATTTAGCCTTGGTCAGAGAGGGAAATCTGGACAGTCTGCATGGAAGAGGGGCGTGTCTCCTCCATTGAATGGTGGAGGGCTTCTGTGTGGCACACACCCAGCAGCTGTGGTGAAAGTGCCCTGCCCAGCTCAGTCCCAGCCCCACCCACCAGAAGAATGGAATGGGCTGGGAGCCAACCAACTAAAGGGTAATACCTTTAACATTAGTTTTACAATAGGCTTTTGTTTAACTTTCTTTATTGGTTATTGAGGAATCAGAACAAATATAGGTGAGAAAAAGAAAGTTGGGGGGAAGAAGAAACATTTAAACAAACAAGAGGTTTCAGTTACTCCTGGGGGTGGTGTTCTCCATCCTGGGATGCTTGCCCAGGGGTAGGCAGCAGAATCTGTTGTCTAAACAACTTCTTGATAATTGTGTAATATATCTTAGACCCAACTGCATTCTCCCCCTGCCCCACCTCTTTTTCCCATTTCATTTGCAACATCAGAATTGTTCTTAAAGCTGCCCCTTGCTACCCCACCTGAAGTATTATTTACTCGGCCACAGGAGATGGATCACAGCTGCCCACATGGAAGGAGAACGTCTGGATTCACAAGGGATAGTTGTGCTTCCCATTACATTTTCTGTTGTAAACTTTCAGACCAATGCCCCCAACACTCTCGGTCCATTGGGCTGTACTCTATGCTTAGAGGTTGCACCCAAATCCATGTGTTCCTTCTGCATTTAAAACATCCCGTCAGCCAAAGCAGAATGTGGACGTGGGCATGATTTACAGCACTGTAGGCCTCGTAGTCAAAGACCTTCCAAATTTCTGGGGAGACCACCCTCTTCCCCTTCCATTGCATAGTTGAGAGGAGCTGTTCACTACTGACATCCTACCAGGCCCCAGGCCTGCACTGTTACCTGAGCTCCTCCACACACAATGTTGCTACCTGGTAGAACCTGGCAGAGAATGAAGACCAAGAGGATGGCAGGCTTCATGGTTGGAGGAAGGAAAAGCTTACTTGCAGGAGGCAGACAAAGCTTCCATCTGTGGCTGTGTAGAATGAGGGCAATGTCTTTGTCTGGGCAGAGAGAGTCCCTCTGTACCTCCTTTAGGTTCACTTGGGGACAGAGGTGCTCTAGGTGTGCCGAACAGCCTTGGGGGAGAACTGAGAGTGCATGCTGGCTTGAACACTCAGGGCCTTGGGAAGATGTGGTCACATAGTTGTGACCATAGAACGTTGTGCATTAGAAACACAACCTACACACATTTCGGTAGCAGGTGAAATCTTATGTTGTAAATTACAAGCAGTGGGGTTATAATGAGCAATGGTTTTAGATAGTGTTTCTTTCCCCAGGGTCACAGTGGGAGCTCTGTTCTGTCTGAGCAGCATGTAATTTGATGGCATTTCTGTGAATGAGGAATAGAGTCTGAAATATGAGGAACAGGAGACAGAGGCAATGTTAATGAGGAAAGGGGCGTGCCCACAGCAGGAGTAGGTGAAATGGAGCATGGGACCAGAGACCTGGCCAGGAATATTAGTGCAGTCCATGGAGCCTCAGTGTTCCCACTGTGGGGCTCATTGTTATTTTGTAAAATAATGCAGTGTCTTAAACCTCACAGTGACAATGTACATTGTCCTTGTAAATGAGTAGCAGCCCCAAAGTTTACCATATGGACTCTTATGCATTAAATGGATGTTTTGAGCAGAATACTTAGATAATACGTAGAATACTTAGGTATTTCTTTTTTTTTTTTTTTTTTTTTTTTGCCAGTCCTGGGCCTTGGACTCGGGCCTGAGTACTGTCCCTGGCTTCTTTTTGCTCAAGGCTAGCCCTCTGCCACTTGAGCCACAGCACCACTTCTGGCCATTATCTGTATATGTGGTGCTGGGGAATTGAACCCAGGGCTTCAGGTATACGAGGCAAGCACTCTTTGCCACTAGGCCATATCCCCAGCCCCTAGGTTTTCCTTAAGGATAAATGTTTAGGGTTTTTTTGCCCCTCGGAGGTCATGGATCTAAAGCTAAGGGCTCGAGTGCTGTCCCTGAGCTATTGAGATCAAGGCTAGTATTCTACAACTTTCAGCTACAGCTCCACTTCTGTGTTCTGGTGGTTAATTGGAGATGAGTCCCCAGAGACAATTGTGGTCCTGATTGTCCCTTCTTGTTCCCCTACATTGTTTGTGTTGCTTATGTGTAACCACTTTTGTTATGAGGGGCCCTGCCCGGAGCCAAAGAAGCTGCCATGATATAACATAAAGAAATTATAAAACTTAACTGATAAGGTCTCTGGTGCTGGCTGTCATATTATAACATATAGAAAGCATAAAACGTAACTGATAAGGACATCTGGGTCTGGCTGTCATGTTGTAACATAAAGAAACTATAAAACTTAACTGATAGGAACACTTGATGCTTTTACAACCTTGCCTGTTAAGCCTAACATCTTGTCTAGCTTTAATTACCAATCTTGTGAACTTTACGCAGTCCCTGTCCTGAGAAAGAGCATCCCATGGTTCTGTAACCTAGCAACCTAATGACCCTGTCTATGTGCGTTACCCTTTGCTGATTACTATATATGCTGCTGTGCAAAAATAAAATTTGAGACCTTGATCAGAATCCTGTCTTGGTCTCCCTCCTTGTGTCAGGTTTGTCTCTCTTTCAAGTCAATTCCCCTTCAGGCTCCAGTTGACAAAACCCCACGGGCTGGGGCAGGGCCCTAATCAATTTCACTGTTTCCTGTTATTACTGACTACTGGCTCTGCTCCTGTATATCAGCTGGCTTCCATGTAAAGCACCGCATGTGGTTTCCCCTGTCTAAGCCCTGTTGGAAGAAGGCTGGCCTTGCACTCTGCTGCCGGCCCGGTGCAGTGTGGTCTTGAGATAGGAAAGGCTCCTCACCCTGCTTTTCTGAGCCGGTGGTAGTGTTTACCGGAATTGGGGACACATCAGTCTGGTGCTGAGTAGGAACACGTGGGCCCGAGGGGAAGAGAGGAGCCCATTTGGAAGGGCTCTGGAGAGGGCCAGAGCAAGTAACAGGCTAGACAGCTGAAAGAGGCTATGGGAGAGAGAAGGCTGGAGGGGGAGGGGAAGGAGGAGGAGGGTGACATGGAGGAGGAGGAGATTGGCGGGCAGGGGGGGGGCCTGTGTGGCGCCACAGCTGAGGCCAAGGTCAGAGGAGAATGGAGCTGCCCACCCCACCCGCCACTCCCTCATAAGGGTTAAGGTTGGTGTTCTCAGCCTGGTCCAGTGAGAGTCTAGGGGTTCGGCAGGTACAAAGTATGCAGGAGAGCAAGGAAAGCTGAGTGATTTAGAGTGGGAAAGGAGAAGAGACCTAAGTTGGGGAGCCTGTCTACTTGAGTGTAATTGGGAGGTCAGATCTGGCCAGTGCCATCATTAACTGTGGAGGGATTTGAGGCTGACTCCAGCTCAGATTAGAGCAGAAGCCAATTCCATCTCCACTAAGCTCTCCCCCACCCAATCCAGGGAAGCTCCCCTTTATTATGATAAGTTAGGTAAATTTACCCCTTCAGGCATGGAATCTTGCTGGGAACCTGTGTCCTCCCAAGGGTAGGCCTATGCACCTGACGTCAAATCCAAGTGCCCTCTGAAGTGGGTGTATCCACCTGATGTCAAATCTATGCACCAGTATAAAGTAGAATGGGGGTTTTCTACAATGACCCGGCCCTCCACCAAGGGAGTGGATTGCTGGTTTCCCCAAGAGTCCACTACACAGTCTCCAGCTGCAAGATGACAAGAAGACGGATTTATTGGGGAAGTTAAAAGTGAACAAAAAGTCAACCGATCGGCCTTGGTCGCAGTCCAGACTCAGGAGCCGAAACTGCGAACCACTAGTGCAGGATCAGGACCCTGACTCGGGAGCTGGAACCGCACTCACGTGGCCTTGCAACCTGGTTATAAGGCAAACATCACAGAGAAACTTGCCACACGCAGGTGGCCAATGAGGATATAGCACTTCCAGAGCATGCTAGGCCACACGTAAGTGGCCAATAGAGTGACAGTCTGTCTCATAGTATCTATTTGGACCAACCTATCATTCTAGATAGAACTGGCACATATATTTGAAATCTGGTGGATACACCCATTCTGTAGGGCCCATGGATGTGACATCAGGTGGATATGCCTACCCATGGGAGGGCACCTGTTCCCTTGAAGCTCCCAGGCCTCAGGTGGTCAATTTACCTAACTTATCATAATAAAGGGGAGCTTCCCTAGATAGGGTGGGGGAGAGCTTAGTGCAGATGGAGTTGGCTTCTGCTCTAATCTGAGCTGGAGTCAGCCTGAAGTCTCTCCACAGTTACTGATGGCACTGGCCAGATCTGACCTCCCTATTACACCAAGCACGTGCAGGACACATTTCAGTCCCTCAAGATGTCGGGATCCAGTGTCCCTGGATGGAGAAACCTGGACTCATGGTTCAGGAAATACTGAGGCCAGATTTGATGACATGAGCATATCGGAAGGTTGGTGGGGAAGGAAACCTGCCACATGGTCCAGTAGAAAGAAATTTGGTGGGGGTGGGGGAAGAGCAAACTGCCAGCCCACACAAGATGGAGGCATGGGGAGACAGAGGGGAAGGAAGCAGAGAAAAGAAAATAGAGCAAAATGGAAATGGAGGTGGGAGTGGGGAGGGGAAGGGAGGCTGCTGTTAGCTAGATTACATAGGGAAAGGCTGGAGATCTGGCCAGGTGGATTGGATGTGACCTCAGAGATGGCAGAGGTAGCTGCTCCCAGGTGTCTCAGTTACCTAGGTAACTCAGGTCCTGGGTGCAGAATTAAACCGGTGGGGTCATCTGCATGGAGCCTCCCAGGATGGACCTTACACATAGGAGCTTATGAGGATTTAGGTCATAGAGATTAGTGACTCCAGGTTAGGCAAAAGACAGCTAGGAGGAGAATCCAGAGGAATTGGCTTGGGCCCCTCCCATGGTGAGATCCCTGAGCTGATGCCTCTGTGGGTGTCCTTTCAGATCTTGGTCAACTTGTTGAAAAAAAGTAAAAGGCATATGGGAGCCTTCTTTTTAGGGTCCCTAGAAACAGCAGGCTTAGACAAAGTAGTTGACCTAGGGAGGGGCAAACCTGAGTGGAATAACAGGAGCCCCAAGCAGCTGGGCCTGGAGCTGCTGGAGCTTGCAAAAGAAAGGAAGGAGAGAGATCAAGCCTGATAGTTACCCCCATTTGCATGTTTTAAAGAAGTTAGCTGGGTCCTTAGTAAGTACCAGTTACACCCAGAACCAACAATTAAAGAGGATTTTGATTGCTTTAATGATTGCCTTAATGTTTCATTGCTTTATTCGCCAGAGTTTTACTGGAATTGCTAGTTGTGATCAGTAACTGCCACTTCCAGTTCTGTAAGTCTGTTGCTATCACCTGTGTGTGGTACGTGTGGAGGTGAACTTATGCTGAGCACATCTAAATGAGACTCCTAGCCCGATAGAGTGAGTGCTGCTTACCGTTGTGAATTCTAGGCCCACCTGAGTATTTGGTATATAGCATTGAAATTTTGAAAGTGCTTTTGAAATGATGTAAATGCCAATGAATGACGATCGACTGGCACTAGCTTTGAACAAATATGACTGGTATTGTATAATGTAACCTGGCATGAGCTCTACTTACCAAACTTGTTTTGAACTTGTTTTGCTTTGCTAGGTATTGTCCACATCGGTGAGCCTTCCTCTCCTCTTCCCCTCTTCCCCACCCCCTTGCAGAGTTGCATCCTGTTTTATCACCTGATGGTCAGGTGATTTCCAGTAAAGGTCAAGACACCTGACCTGTGTGTGTGACTGATTCCTATAGTTAGAATAAAGGGGAAATTCCTGTAGGCAACCTTCTGAGATGGCTCAGGGCTCCATCTTGAGGTCCTAGCCTTGACCCTGCCTGTACTTTCTCTCTCAACAAAATTCTTTACATCCCCTATTGTCATCTGACTGAGTGGTCTCTTTGATCATCGATCCCTGAACCCCATAACACTATGGTAAGTATAGTAATACAATTTGATTGGACTCTACACTCTAAAAAACGTGGAGGCGTATCCCTTCTCTTCCCAGGTAAAAGGCACCTGCATTCACAACCCAGGCTGCAGCTGGTTAAAACCGGGCTTGCTCAGGGAGTTTGCAGAGCAGGCGCCCAGAACCAGGCCTGGGTAAGTTACTAAAATCAAAACCACAAACTTGCAAAGCATGTCCTGAAACTTTTTGTTTTGGGCCACCTCCAACCCTACTTAAGACCCTTGAGCCCTGCCTGGAATTGTTTGCCAGGTCTCCTAACACTCCTCAGGTCACTCTGGTTCCAATGGCCCTCTTCAACTGTCCATTAATGTTTAACTGGTCTGTTGAGTTTTCTCTTTTTATTCTAATATCCTCGTGACACAGGTTTCCCATCACAAGGTATAATAGAGGCACAGGCAATTACCTTCTGAATAGAAGTCCATGGGCCCTGGAAATGAGCCTGCCCTGGTGGTTGTAATTAAGCTATCTCACCAGGCACTGTCTGCTCAGGACAACAAACCTAGCTACCAAGGAGCCGGAAATTAGAGGATCAATTTCCTAAGCCACCTAAGGCAGGAACATCTTCCAGACTCTTATCTCCAATAAACTACTTAGAAAAAAAAAACACAGAAATGGCCCCTTGGCTCCAGTGGTAGTGGGCTAGCCTTGGGAAAAAGACTCTCAGGATCAGATCCTAGGCCCTGTGTTCAGGACCCTTGCCAGGTTCACATACCAAATGTTCACATGTATCCTAGAAGAGGATTACTTGGGAAAACAGCTGCTCCTTGTGGAACGTGCCTTCCCTCTCAATGACAAACAATTGTTTTTAAATATATGGCAGGATGCATTGTCTCCTAAAATGGACGTCCACATATAATGGTCAGCTATTTCAAGAAGAAGTCAGTCATAGAGACCTGAGCCCAGGTAATAAAAATGTCACACTGAAGGTCATGAAGATCAAATGTAAACATAGCTGTTTACTTAACTACAGCAGGGCTGTCCAACCAGCTTCCAATGCCCAGAGGGGAGACAATCCATCCTTTCAATTGCAGATGAAGGGGGTTGCATAGACCTAAAGGGGATATGTAAAGACATAGTGTTGTTTAGCACCAATGGGCACCACCTGAATCCCCAGAGTCTGGGGCTGAGCTCTGAATTTCCTAGGACCAACCCCCACCACACCAGTGGGCCAGTCTCTGCTTTTCAGAGGCCTGGCCTGGGGGGTGGGGGCTGAAGGACAGCCCTGGGCATGACTGTTCACCCAGTGCTCCACAGAGTTGTTGATTGGGTGGAGGCGAACGTGTGGGATGATCCAGGATTTCACTTTCCCTGGAGCGGGAAATCCTAGGCTGGAGGTGGCTGCTGGCTTCTTCCTCCCTCCAGGCTTCCTTCAGCATAGCACTGTGAATGCCTGGGAGTGAAAGCCTAGAGGAGCACTGTCTTGGGATGATGGCATCCCCGGTGAGTAGCAAAAGCTTTCCTTAAAGAAATGAGACTTTGGCATCGGGTGTTTATATCTTTTTTTCTTTTACTGTCAGTGGGAGGACTTGAACTCGGCCTCAGCACTGTCTCTGGCCTATTATGTTGCAGGCTAGCGCTCGACCACAGAGAGTCACAACCCCACTTTGTATTTCCTGGTGGTTCACTAGAGATAAGACTCTTGAGAAGCTTCTGCCTGGGCTGCCATTGAGGGCCGATCCTCAGATCTCAGCTTCCTGAGCAGCTCAAATGGGCTCAGCTTACAGCCTAGAGCCAACAGTCTTCTGTGCGTTATCATATTAACTACTAAGAAGACTTGCTCACCAGTTGGAATTCCAAGTAGTGACTCTGAAGTAGTGGTCAATGGTCAGAAAATTGTCCTGCTACTAAATCATCCGTGTACTCTGGCCTGCAATTCACTGGTGTGTGGAAAGAGCACAGGGAATTTCTTGCTTTCCTTTTTGGTGGCCTCATGGGAAGTGGTTTGTCACGAGTCATTGGTGAGGGTTTGTGAGGTTTCCTTTAAATGTAGGGACTCTTCACTTAGGGTTGTTGACTTTGTGGAATAAGAATTTCTGGGCAAGGCAGGATGGTAAGAAAACAGCAGAGCTTAATGGAGTAAGCAAAGTAGTAGATAAACAGAAGGGCAGTAACACATACTAGCAGATTATGAATGCCACACGAATACTCCTAACAGCCAAGGATCTGTTTCCCCATCTCTTCAGCCCAGCCCCACACTCTGTTAGAGTGCCCCTTCCCTTCTGCTCATCCGTTTGTCTGCTGGTCCATTTGCTTGCCTGCGCAATCAATAAAGCTCAGGAAAGTTCTTACCATGGTGACTTGTACAGAAGTTCTGATTCTGTGATTGAAGTCAAGGACTCAGAGTCCCCACTTTTATGGGAAAACTTCACCCACCCTCCCCAATGTCCAGCGACTCATTAATCATGCTGATGTGTGCAACTGACTTAGTGTGGTGCTAACTGTGGCGCCTAAAACTGAGTTCGCACCTGTTCCCACAGGCTAAGAGGCGGGACTTTCAGTGGTTCCTTGGTGAGAAACTAATAAATTCTAATCACCATTTTGTAGTGTTGTGCCCAAGCCCTAGAAGACCACCAAGAGACCACCGAGAGCCAGACGTTCCGAAATGCAAAAGCAAGGCGAGGCTTTATTAGGCGAGCTGCAGCCCGGACCTCGTCCTACACACCGACGCAGCGGAGGTTAGGAGGAAGGTCCTGAGCAAAGTTTTACATGGGTATTTAAAGGGAAAAACCACAAAATTACATAAACCAGGTGCAAGCAGGGTTGGGGTGCGAGGACAAATCTGATTGGCTCGGGGCTAGGGGATTCTGAAATTGATTGATGGACATTCCAGGGCAGTCAACGTTCCCAAACCGGTTTGGCCATCTGGGAAATGGGCTTTATGGCCGGTTGGTTTCGGCACAAACATCCGCACAAACTACTTCATTCCTGGAATCTGTACAATTTCTGGCTAGTTTCACCATAAACAAGTCATTTGCTGGGTTTTACGTATGTGCTGGGTTATTCTTAGCTTAACACAAACAACAAAATGGTTGCAGTTTCAAGATGGAGTTGTCCTAGTCTTTCATTCCCCCCTGGATTTATGGACATGAAGCACAATCCTGTGTTTCAGGCCGTAAACTAAATTCCAATTGCTCTCTCTCTGGGAGAGGTATATACATGCTTTGTTGTCCCAATAAAGTAGATATTAAGGTAGTAAGCCATGGGGAATAATTTCCTCTTCCTTTTCTACAATGAGGCCATGATCTCACGACTCTAGTGGCCAGGGGAGTTACAGTAGCTCGGGCTGGAGGCCAGGGAGGATATATCAATTCTGATGCCCACTATTCTATCATCCCCAAGCTGCCAGACCACCCATAGGTAGGGTTTATGGGAGTCTAGGCTCTCTCCCTAGCTACCAAAGCACCAACCATATATAGCAGGCCTAGCAAGGTAAAGTTAGCCAAGTCCATCTTTTGCTACATGGCCTCTGTTGTGGCTAATCTGCCACTGGGGTAGAATGTTCTCTCTCACTGTGAATGGGTCCACTGGCTCCAGTCATTTTTATGGCGTGGGTAAAGAGAATCCAGGTTGCAGTTTCTGTCCGCCCTGAGTGTGGTGGGAGTTGTCAGCAGCAGGATGTAAGGTCCCTTCCAACATGGTTTCAGGGTCTCTTGTCGGTGGCACTTTACTCAGTTGGTAGCGGGTGTGGCTCAGAAGGAGGTCCAGTCTCATAAAGGGCCTTTTAGCTTGGGCCAGATCGCTTGGTGGACCTGCTATAGGGCTCTGAGGGGGGATAAAGGCTCATAAAAAATTCGATTGTAAGTTAGGAATTATGGGAGGGGATCCCAAATCTGATCCTAAGGCTACACATGAGCAAATCCAGGCTTTACCTACAAAACCATCTCAGCGAGGGAATCAAGCAGTTAATGGTACATGAGATCTTTCTGGTTAACATTTAGATGACATCACACAAATCCCTTATCCCTGCAGATGCAGGTACAGATAGTTTCACAGTGAAGCCCTAATTCTGACCCTATTTACCTATTTATATTATAGCCAATTTGATTACATACCAACTTTACTCATAAGCTCTAATTTTAAGACATACTGATATCATTTGCTTCATACTCAAACTTTCTAGGGATTGTCTTTCCTCATGCCAGCAGCGACTTACTGGAACATTCTGTGACACTTGACTTTTTAAATCCCTTTTTTAATCTCCAAGGCTTGCTATACTAACTTTCCTCTTTACAGTTTCTGGGGCTTCTTTGCTGCCAGAGTTTTACTGTCTACATTTTCTTTTCCTCTAGTTTGTAGAATCCGGTTTATCAAGGCAATTTACTGTGACTCTACCCACAGGCTGTTGGGGAAAACAAAGGTGGGGCAAGGGTCAGCCTGATGGGGACTGCTGCTCCTAAAAAGCCAGACCAGAGCCAACTATCATGAGTTACTATTTTAGAGTGGGTTTCTCCAGTTTCCAGTGCCTCTAAGTGCCTAAGGTTGGCTGGTGGCATCTGTAAGATGCACCCCTAGGAGGGCTCCATGAAGATGCCCCAGCAGTTTAAATCTCTGTCCAGTTACCTGGGTACCTGGCACACCTGACGGCAGTTACCTCCCTTTCTTCTGAGGTCACACCCTAATTTATCTGGACACATTTTAATATTTCCACTCCAGGCATTTCCTGGAAGTGACACTCCAGCCTGTCATACATGCTTTGAATTTAGCAGCAGGCCAGTCTGCTTGAAAATTTCTTACAATATCCAATTTTCTTAATAGAGTTAGTTAACTCCACTCAACTCAAGAATGTCCCCCTGAAATTTTAGTTTCAGCAGATCCAAAGTACTTTCCAGCAGAAATCAGCTGCTTGTGATAAGAGTCCCATTTGTTTTACAAAGATAGGGCTACACTGGGTGAAGATGTAGATTCTTTTAGATGACTGTCAGACTGTCCTTGATAGCTTAACCTAAGTTAACCTAAGGCATAACTTTAGTCAAATTTCCTTGTATTTTCCTGATTCCTTCTTAAGCACACTAGCTTTTGTAGGCTGGCACATCACTGAATGTCAAGACAGCTTTAGGCAATCAATGGCCCTTGGGTCATTTTGCCAGGGCAATAGTTTAAATCAAATATTTCCAATAAGGCTAGGGTTTTGTTTTTTAACCAACATAGAAGGTTTGGCCTGTAACCATTTCTCACAAGTGCAGTTTCTGTACACTGTTACCTCTGTTTTCCATGCCCCTAGTTTATCCTGTCTTATTTTCCCAAAAACAACTTTGGTCCCTTGGTCCTAAAAGGGGGGCTGATGGGCGAAGATCATCCATCTTCTGTAACTTCTTCAGGCTGACTCAGGGGCGTTGGCCTTACCTAGCCAGGAACCTATAACCTTAGTCTACTTTACCAAGGGGCTGCAGGGTCAGATGTCCAGTAGGAGCTTTACTCCAAAGTGGAAATTACATTCAACATTTAACTTTAACTTAACTATACAGACTTTTGGGGCTACCACAGTGTAGCCTTTTAACATTCTAGTTTGTAAAAGCTTTTTCCTGACTGGCTGGGGAACTGATCTCTGATGACCAAAAAAAATGCCTACATTACCTTTGCAGGCCTTTAACAGATCTCAATAAGGACACAATCTCAGGTCCACAAACTTTCTTTCCTGAACAGATGTATCAGCTTAAAATTCTCACTGCTAGTCAGGGCTTTGAGTAGATGCAGGGGGTTGGGATTTTCAAACTATCCCCTATTTAACAAACTTGGCTTTACTACTCACTACTGCAGATGACTGGCAAGTTCCTGTCCAGTTACAAAATAGATAGACATGGGCAATAAAAGGCATGCTTACGAACTATTCTTCTAGGACCTCCCGGCTCTGATTAACTTTTGAAAGGCCAAACAGGAGTGACTCTAGGATCTGACACGCTCTCTGTCATCCAAGCAGTGGCTTACTGCCTCTGGATGCGCAATCACTCTGTCCCAGGAGTAACTTTTCCATGCTGGTATAAATGCACCTTTGGCATTTCTCTTGGTCCATCACTGGACTTGGACTCAGGGCCTGAGTGCTGTCCCTCAGCTCTCCAGCTCAAGACTAGCACCCTACCATTTTGAGCCTCAAAGCAACTCATGACTATTTCCAGCACTTCTGCTGGTCAGCTGGACACGAAGACTCCCACAGGGACCTTTCTCTGCCCGGGCTGGCTTCGAACAGCAGATTTCAGATCAATGAGTCTTACAAGAGGCCACTTAACTCCAATTAAAAGCAACAAGGTGGTCCACACAGAAATAGTTTTTAAGCATACTCTTACCTGGAGCTTATTAAGGGCCAGTGTTAGATCTTGACAAACTTGTAG
Organism: Perognathus longimembris pacificus; assembly: GCF_023159225.1. Classification (NCBI taxonomy): domain Eukaryota; kingdom Metazoa; phylum Chordata; class Mammalia; order Rodentia; family Heteromyidae; genus Perognathus; species Perognathus longimembris. Next base: position 27,646,326 of record NC_063180.1, read on the forward strand.
GGATCATCTGTCCTTCTCTATGGGCCTGCTGGAAATGGTTACAAAAAAAAAACTACAGAGAAACTGGAATGGCAATTAAACATTTTGGTAGCTATAATTCTCCTTTTTTCACTTTGCAATAATCATTTAGGACAATTTTACTTCCAGATTTCTTATCTAGAAATGCATTCTTGATTTTCAAGGCCTTTTACTAACCTCTGTTTAACACTAACACTTTAGCTCTTATCTGTGTTGGAAAAACTCTGAAGCTTAGAGGCATTCTGAAACCGGTACTGCCCTTTGCCTTTGGGCTGCCCGTTTTAAAAGAGCCTTTTTTTCTTTTTTTTTTCTTTTTCTTTAGTCCCAGTTACCACATGGCATGAAGACCTTTGGACTCAAATGACAATTTTTCCTTAATGCAAGAATTACAATTACAAAATTAGAAATACTTATCCATTCAGCTTTCCAATAAATTAGTGAGAAATGTTAGCACATTTTGCTATTTCTTCCTATATATACAGAGTTAATGAGAGTTTACTTCTATACTTGCCTCATTATGTGTAACTTAAGATAGTTACGAGTCTTACTATTACATCACATAAAATTCAGTACCTGAATCATTAAACTGATATCCAAAACAATTATAACAAAAGTACTTTTAACTGTTCACCAGAATTACAAACAAGAAATCCAGTCTCAGCATCTTTGCTTTTTCAATACGTCCAAATTGCAAAAATAGCACAGGAATCAGATCACATCAGATAAATATACTTTTTAACCATTTAAAAAACTTTTTCAATTCTTAGTACCTCAAGGGGCAGTTTTTAAAAATTCCAGCCAAACCATTCATTTTTACCACCAGGTTTCCAAAGTTCACCTGAAAACAAGAGTCAAAAGAGAGGCCTCCATGGCCTGTCCTGCCAAACAGCCTATTTTCATCCTTTCATCCTACTCCTCAGAGCTTGATGAACTGTCTTGGTGCCGGCCCCACTTCTCTTCCACCATGAAAGGACACCCCCTTTTGGCTGTCCCACCACGTGGATTCCCTCCAGGGCCTGTGCCACCACGTGGGCTGGCTAAGCTGTACTGTTGCCAGACCACCCCTCACTCCTGTGGATAGGCATACAGGCCCATTTTTTTTTCCTAGAAACCCAAGCAATTTTTTCTTTTTTAACAGTGATAAACCTTTACATCAAAATTTCTGACACTTAACCTTAATTTCTTTTTTTAATTAATGAAACATTTTCTTTAACTACAGTTCCTCTTTAAAACAATGCAATAATCCTTTAAAGCATTTGGTAACGCCCAAACTTAATAACCATTTGAATTTAAACTTAAACTCACTCAATTTTACATCATGCTAACAGTCTTGTACATGTTCACACTCACACGTGCACACACACACACACACATACATTTAAAAGATCTTAAAGCGCGCAAAATAAACATCGGCCGTACATTTTCCAGTGGCAGGAGGTATTTTTGCCAATCTTACTCCTGCAACACCCAAATTTTAAGACAAAGCTTTTAACAAATGATTTTAGCATTCTCCAGCCTCATTTTCCAGGGCTTGATAATTTTAGCAAAACATTTTAGCACACCAAATAATTTTCTGCTGAAGAAGGCTGGGTGGGGGTCACCCAGAGTTCTTTCTGCGGACACTCACACTCTGATTGTGAGCTGTCGCCTGTACATCTTTCAAATGAGCTAAACATAAATCCAAGGGGGTAGAGGGAATCTGTCCCATTACGTCCGTCACAGTCAGGAGATACAAAAAACAGGGAAGAACAGTCCAGACCAGACAATTTTTTTCTACAACATAATCTTTTCTAGTATGTAATTGGATTTACTATTACTTCCTTTTCTAATTTACCACCAAACCTAGTCTCCTCTATACTCACTCTCGTCCTAGGCCCTTCTGCTTTCAATTTCACTTTCTCTTTTACATCAAAGTCCAATTAACCACATCATTTAGACTTCTCAGAGCATTTTACATAAACCAGACAAACATACAAAAGTGACGAGAGTAAAAGCAGTTTGACAAATCTGGAGAAGCAACGCTGCTAAGAAAAGGTAGGGAGGAAAATTCTGCTGGGGACATAAAGAGAAAGAGAAGGAGTCACCTCTGGAAGTCGTCTGTTTGCCACTTTCTTAGCTTAGTCCCCATGCCTAGGAGGAATTTCTCCCGCCAGTGTGGAGGGAGGTTAGACACAGTTACACACAGACCACATAAAAAACACATAAAGGAATTAATATGCCATAAACAATCTACTAATTTCGGCGCCAACACAGGACAAGGTAACAAAACAGGTTATGCAGGTTTGACACAAAAGAGACTGTCAGACTCACAAATAATGCACAGACAGCGCTGCGCGGTGGGGTCACTCCCCGCCACCTGAGGGTGGCTTGGGCTGGAGGACTTGGGGGGTCCTTCCAGTGGGCTAGGATCAAGTCTAGGGGGCTAGATGGTACATTACCTATAGCTCTGGTCAGGTGTTCAATCCAGACAGCTACAAAAAACACAACAATTACAACAACAGAAAAGGTATCAAACACACAGGCCTGAGTAAAAGACAAGTTACAAGTTACTAGTACAAGTTGGAGATCTCCCAAGTCGGCCCCCGACCTCCTGCTAGGGTGCAGAAGGAATGGACCCAAGTTCAAGGTGGGCAGGTTGAGCCTCGGTGAGGAGACTCTCCCAGTCAGTGCCGGCTAGAAACCAGACTGATTTGTGCCCTACAAGTATCAAGGCGGGGTTCCAGGGGTCCCCCATCAAGGGTGGAGGGTCTGAGACGTCTCCCAATTCCTCCAGAGCTGTCATATGAGCACGTCTGCTCTGACAATCCCTAAAAAAAATAAAACAAACCAGAACGGCCGTATTCAAGAGAAAATGAAAGTAAAAAAAAAAAAACCACACACCTAGACAAAGGACAGGACAAGACAAATTAACAGCGCTGTTTCTCACCTTCGGGGTCTGGGGTCTCGGGGGTCTTTGGGGATCCCGGACGAGCCCCCAACTGTTGTGCCCAAGCCCTAGAAGACCACCAAGAGACCACCGAGAGCCAGACGTTCCGAAATGCAAAAGCAAGGCGAGGCTTTATTAGGCGAGCTGCAGCCTGCCGGGAGCCAAAATGGCTGTCAGGATGTAACATAAAGAAACTATAAAACTTAACTGATAAGAAAATCTGGCACTGTTTGTCATGCTCTAACAAGAAGACACTATAAGTCTTAGCTGATAAGAATGTTTGATGCTTTTACAACCTTGCCTGTTAAGCCTAACATCTTGTCTAGTTTTAATTAACAACCTTGTAAACTTTACTCAGTCCCTGTCCTGAGAAAGACCATCCCATGGTTCTGTAACCTAGCAACCTAATGACCCTGTCTACGTGAGTTACCCTTTGCTGATTACTATATAAGCTGCCGTGCAAAAATAAAGTTTGAGACCTTGATCAGAATCCTGTCTTGGTCTCCCTCCTTGTGTCTGGTTTGTCTCTCATTCAGGTCAATCCCCCTCGGGCTCCTGTTGACGAAACCCCGCAGGCCGGGGCAGAGTGGCGCCCAACGTGGGGCTCGAGGAACGGAGTTTGGTCTGAACGTCGACCTCATAGAGCAGCTGCACCCTTCATTGGATCGCCACCCAGCCGGTGAGTGAAGATCCGCACTGAGATCACCGCAGAAATGCCCATCTGCGATACAGATCCGTGAGGTAAGAGAGGCGACGCAATTATGGGACAAACACTCAGCAAGTGTGAGCTGTTTCTCCGGGGGCTAAAGGCCTCTATCAAGGCACGAGGAGTACGGGTTAAGAAAAAAGACTTAGTAGAGATTTTTATATTTTTGGAAGATATTTGTACATGGTTCCCACAAGAAGGGACGATAGATGAAAAAAGATGGTGTCGTGTTGGAGATTGCCTTAAAGATTATTATCAGACTTTTGGTCCCAAGAAGGTACCTGTGCAGGCCTTCTCCTATTGGAATCTTATACATGAGGTTCTACAAGTCCGCCATTATCAGGCGGATGTTTCCAAGGTAGTTGAGGATAGTGAAACTTTCCTAAAAGAAAAATTCAAAGGAAGCCAGGCTTCTCTCCACAAGGAGCCTGCTAAAAGGCCCCGCCCTCCCTCTGTTATGTCTCCTTGTCCTTCTGTTTCCATTCCCATGCCTGAAGTCAGCAGTGATCCCCAGCCTAGGGGCCCAAAGTCCATTTACCCGGTCCTCTCTGGTTTAGCCACCGGGAGATAGGGCCACTTTAGGGGAGGAGGCAGCCAAATACCATAATCCTGACTGGCCCCCCTTGGCCGCTTCCAGCGCACGGCCACCTCCTTATAATACAGCACCTTCCTTTTGTGCTCCCACTCTTGCCGATTCCCCCGATCTTGAGGAAATAACCAGACAAGCAATAGCTAAACTCTCCTGGGAGGCTCAGTCCTTAAAAGCCCTTCTTCAAGCCAAAAAGGAAAGGTCTCAGCTACTTAAACAGTTGCGAGATCTTGACTTAGAGTTAACATCTCCTCCCACCTCTTTAAGCAAAACGAAGCCAAAATCTAAACAAACTCTTCACGCCTTCCCTGTGACTAAATCAACAAAGAATACCCCCAGTGAGACTCCAACTCAGGAACCTGAAGAGGGGGAGGAAGAGGAGGCTGAGGCAGAGGGTGAAGAGGAGGGTGAAAAAGAGGTATCAGAGACAGGAGAGCCTGCCTAGTCAGAAAGTTCAGAGGAGGGACGGGACAGTGAGGCTTTGATCAGAGCTCAAATTCAGACATGTTAAGGAACTAAAAAATGCAGTTTCTTTATATGGCCCTACTGCTCCTTTTACCATCTCCCTTCTAGAATTGCTAATTGATGAATGGCTTACAGTTAATGACTGGGCCATGCTGACCAAAGCCACCCTAACACAGGCGATTTCCTCCTATGGAAAGCGGATTATGCTGATAGATGTCAGGACATAGCCCGACGCAATATGTCTGCTGGTGGCCATTCTAAATCCTGGACCATAGAAAAATTGTTAGGCGATAAACCATTTAATACTAATGAAAAGCAGGCTAAATTTCCTCCGGGTCTGCTTGTTCAAATTCAGCATGCAGCCCTTAAAGCCTGGAAAAGCCTTCCCTCTCAGGGATCTGCTATCACCTCCCTCGCCAAGATTCGACAAGGGCCCCATGAGCCGTATAGTGATTTTATCGGACGTCTTACTGAGGCTAGGGAAGTGCTAACACCACTGAGGTAACTTCTCCTGACCGAGTGCTCTACAATGGGAGGAGCACAATCTAAAAGCTGCTCAAGTTTGAGCCCAGCCTTACAAATTTGGAATATTTTATTTAACTTCTATGAGTGCTTGGGCAGACGAAGTTCTCTCTGTCTCTCTCTTTTTCTGCCTCTCTCTAAACTCTGCCTGCCTGCCTGCTTGTGATATGTGATGGGCTGGTGCTAGCTTCCAAAGGTACCAATGTTTGTTTAGCATCTGTTTTAAAAGACACAAAGAAAGGTTTTTTATTCTTGTTATTAATGTTTGTTAAGTTTGGAGATTGCATTAAATTCTGCTTGTTTGGCTAAATCCTAAGTTTTCTCTAGCATTCAGCACATGGTGGACAATAGAATTGGTTGGCGGTGGAAGCCCACCCTGAACTCTGGAACTGTGGCCTTGCAATTCAAAGGTGCCTTGCAATTCAAATGCTGGGAGGTGAAGCTGTCTTGCTGTGAGCCTGCTAAGGCTCTGACCAGCTCCTTTGCCATTATGCCTTGCCACATGTCTGTGTTCTTTCTGTTCATGCCCTGTCTCCCATCTCCTGGAACTTCTCTGGTCATAGTGTCCCATTTCAGCTCCTCATTGGAGCTAAACTGGTTTCTCAAAATGTGGCTTCTCAGATAATCTGTGAAAATTTTTGTTTGCTGAAAAAGTTTTTTGTTTTCTAACCACGTGGTTCTAAAATATGGGCAAAATAATATCATTTTGCTACTGGAATTCCAGAAAATTTACATGGCCAATTAAAAAACAATTCTAAGCGCGCCCCAAAGCTTGTGCACAACTGTCTGTATGTCTGTTTGTCTGTCTGTCTGTATGTCTGTTGGTAAAAGTAAAACAACAACAACAACAAAAAACAAAACAAAACAGGTTTTAAACCCATGTTTGGGTGCAAGCAAGTGTATCTAAGAAAAACTCCAAAAAGTTCTAATATACAGCACGTGATATAAGTACAATGATGTAAAACCAGTGTTTTATTCTTTATTTCTATCTATGTTAAAAGTCAAGTGTACATCTAATCCTGACAATTCTTTGGTATAGATTAAGATTTTGCTTCTCCATTTTTTTTTTCTTTTTCTGTGCTCTCATAAACTTTTTAAGATCAAGGGACAAGAGTCATTTTAAAACAAGTATACAAATGTGGCTGCTAACCTATATTTTCCTGACCCAGGATTAATATTTTGCTTTATAGGATTCAGGTCGACATATGTGCTAGATGCACATGTGCTAGCTGTGTGGACTGTGGCAGTCCGTGGCTACAGGAAGCTGCCTCCACAGTCTGCTCCCAAACTGCCTAGTTTTACTGATTCCTTACTCTCTCTCTCTTTCATGGAAAACTGTTCAGGAAATCTATGAGTCCTGTAAAGATTTTGACAGGCCCAGCTCTGCCCCACCCCCTCCCAAGATTAGAGTTGGATTTATAGCAGGCCTATCATGACAGAGTTGCAACAGAGATTTACTCCAAAGTTAAAAGCATCAGAGTTGTGTTTGGTGGCCACAGGGTTGCATTGGGGAAGCATTGGTATCTTCCCCCTCCATGTCTCAGACACTGTCGTGGCTGCTGCAGAGAGCAGACTTTGTTGGCGTTTGGCCTTTGTGGATTTTGTGACTAAGAAGATGGTTAAAGGCCCAAGCCTTCTAAAATCTTTTAAAGTTGTCACCCTGCTTAAACCAGTAGGGCACCAGCCAACAAAAGCCAGAGTACTCAGGGTAAACAACCAAGGAATACTGGAAGGTTTCAAATGTCTTTAACCAGTCTGTGTAGAAATTTGCAGGAAACTCAGAAGAAGGTGTGACAATCTATTCAGGGGACTCAGAGAGATGCCACTACAGCCTTGCCCAGATCCAACCCATCCCTCCTGCTGGCCTACTGATTCCGGATGTAAGACATAAGCCACTTGGGATCCACTGAAGCTGAGACTTTTACATTGTCTTGATCCTTTGCCCTCTTGATTGTTATTCATTTGTGTTCTCTTCTACCTGCTGGTAAGGTAAGGTTAAATAATATGATTTCATTTGATGGCACATGGATCTCATTCAGTCTGCTGTTTTCTAAGTGTTACAGCAGAACTCTGGCAAGTATTTGTTGGTCTTATTTTAGGTCATTGTTATTTTACTAGTCAAAAATTACAGATTAAGATTTCTCATTTGTGTACCTTGCATGATTTTCAAAAACTTTTAGGAGACATTAATTGGCTTTGGCCATACTTTAAACTAACCACTGGTGAACTTAAGCCTTTATTTGACATCCTTAAAGGGGACCCAAATCCAACCTCTAGCTGGTCACTAACTGCCCCCGCCCAAGAGGCCTTAAAGATAGTGGAAACTGCCATCACAAATCAACAAGTAACTTTTATTTCTTACAATAAACCCCTCCAATTTATTATTTGTGCCACCAGCTTTACACCTACTGGAGTTTTCTGGCAAGAGGGACCCCTCTTTTGGGTTCATTTACCTGTCTCCCCGCTTAAAGTTCTCACCCCTTATGCCACCTGGGTGGCAGAACTAATTAAAGTTGGAAGAGAACATAGCAGAAAAATGTTTGGCAGAGACCCTTATAAAATAATATTGCCATATTCCCCCACTCAGATTCAGTGGCTAATGCAAAATGATGACACTTGGACGGTGTCTTGCATTTCTTTTCAAGGAATCTTTGATAATCATTACCCTGCTGATAAACTCCTCCAATTTTTAAAATACCAATCCCTTGTTTTCCCCACTCAAACTTCTCATCAACCTCTTTCTCACGCTTCCCTGGTGTTTACTGATGGGTCCTCAAATGGAATGGCAGCCTTTACTATTGACAACCAAACCACTTCCCTACAATCCCCTTATCGCTCTGCACAAATGGTTGAGCTTTTTGCTGTTTTACAAGTGTTTATTCAGTTACCTAATACTCCTTTTAATTTGTATACAGATAGCTCTTATATTGCCCACTCCATCCCCTTACTTGAAACAGTATCCTATATTAAACCAACTACAAATGCCACTCCATTGTTTTCCTTAATCCAACAACATATTTTAATTAGACATTGTCCTTTTTATATAGGACATATTCGCGCTCACTCTGGTCTCCCAGGGCCCTTGACAGCAGGCAATAAAGTAACTGATCAAGCAACTCAACTTGCCCTTTTGATCGAATGTGACCCTATAGCTCGAGCAAAAGAAGCTCACTCTCTGCATCACCTTAATGCCCAAACCCTGTGCCTCCTCTATAACATTACCAGGGAGCAGGCACGACAAATTGTCAAACAATGTCACAATTGTGTCACCTTTTTGCCAATCCCTCACTTAGGTGTCAACCCCAGAGGATTGGTCCCTAATGAAATTTGGCAGATGGACGTTACCCACGTCCCTTCTTTTGGTAATCTTAAATATCTTCACGTTACCATTGACACTTTTAGTGGCTTTATTTTTGCCAGCCTCCACACTGGAGAGGCCTCTAAAAACGTTATTGCCCATGTACTTAATTGTCTAACAGTCATGGGAAAGCCCAAACTTATCAAGACTGATAATGGCCCTGGGTATACAGGGAAAAACTTTCAACAGTTTTGTGGCCAATTACAAATAAAACATATTACTGGCATTCCCTACAACCCTCAAGGCCAAGGAATTGTTGAACGAGCTCACCAAACTCTTAAAAATACTCTTCAGAAATTAAAAACGGGGGAATTTTACCTCACAAAAGGATCCCCCAAAAATATTCTTCATCATGCCTTGTTTGTCATTAATTTCTTAACTTTAGACGCTAATGGAAAATCTGCAGCCGATCGTCTCTGGCATCCACAAACAATTCATAATTATGCTACTGTTATGTGGAAAGATCCACTGACCTTTCAATGGAAAGGCCCGGACCCTGTATTAATCTGGGGTCGAGGGTCTGCTTGTATATTTGACAACAAAGAAGGTGCAGCACGCTGGCTTCCTGAATGTTTGATTAAACCTGTTGATCATAACCTATCTTCCAGGGAAACATGATCCCCTGAGAACATCTTTTTCTTTTTCAGGAATAACAATGATGACCTGGACCTTTATAACAACAATCCTGTTGGCCCTGCCCTTCACAACTCATGCTGGATTGGGGGCCCCGATAAACAAACAAGAATTGCTTAAAGCCCTTTTTGGTCCCCCATGTGAGTGTCAGGGAGGACGATTTAAGACCATTCCTAAACGATATACTAATGTTGTTGACTGTGGCACTAGCACTGCATACCTTCAGATGGAGCGTAGTAATGCAGGAGGTTTTAGAAAACAAGAATGGATATGCATCAATAAACCAAAAATTATACCATCCAATAATGGTATTCCTGGAAAATGTCCCCAGAGTTGTAGCTATGTTACCCAAATGCACTCCTCTTGTTATTCCACTGTACAGGAATGCACTGGTACGGATGGCAAAAGATATTTTACTGCCATATTACAAAAAAATAAACTGGCAGTTCAGGGAGGCGATTGGTCCAATTTTCCTCAAGTAGTGGGCAACAATAAATACACTCAAGCCTCCTGCATGGGCACCCCAGGTGCTGATGCCTGTTGGCCCACTAAAGCCCCTATTCATATCTCTGATGGAGGAGGACCTATAGATATAATTAGAGAAGCTGAAGTACAAAAAAGGCTTGAGGAACTAGAAAGACAGATTTACCCCAAAATTGATTACCACCCCTTGGCCCTCCCAAGGCCCAAGGAAACAAATCTAGATGTCCATACCTCGGATATCCTAAAGGCCACACTTAACATCCTAAATACTTCCAGCCCCGAATTGGCTAATGATTGCTGGTTATGCATATCTTTAGGAACGCCCATGCCCCTTGCTATTCCCTCTGATAACTTAATTAATTTTACAGATAACAATCTTACTTGCAGTCCGAGTCTGCCTTTTAAAATACAACCTGTTGGTAATTTTTCTATTTGCATATATGGTGATTTCCAAAATAATAGCCTAGATATAGATGTGGGCCTGATCTCATTTGGCAAATGCTTACAAGTAACTAATTATTCTTCTCCCACAAGCCCCCTTTGCCCCCCAAAAGGAAGGATATTTGTATGTGGAGGAAACTTGGCTTTCTCTATGCTTCCTGCTAACTGGACCGGATTGTGTGTGGTTGCTTTGTTACTTCCAGACATAGACATTGTTCCAGGTAGTGAACCATTACCCATTCCTAGTTTTGATATGATAGGAGGAAGAAAGAAAAGAGCAGTTCAACTTATACCCCTTTTGGCAGGACTAGGTGTAACTGCTGCCCTGGGCTCGGGAACTGCAGGCCTGGGAGTAGCTGTACATTCTTATGCAAAACTGTCTAATCAGCTAATAGAGGATGTTCAGGCACTATCCAGCACCATAAACGATCTTCAAGATCAAATTGACTCCCTGGCTGAAGTAGTCCTACAAAACAGGAGGGGACTGGATTTACTTACTGCAGAACAGGGAGGGATTTGCTTAGCTTTACAGGAACGCTGCTGCTTTTATGCCAACAAATCTGGGATCGTTAGAGACAAGGTCAAAAGGCTCCAGGAGGACCTGATCAAACGGAGGCGAGAACTGTTTGACAGCCCATTGTGGACCGGACTGAACGGACTCCTTCCCTATCTTCTCCCTTTACTAGGCCCTCTGCTTGGAATGTTAATTTTTGTGGCTGTCGGCCCCTGTATTTTTAATAGAATTATGAGCTTTGTAAAACAGCAAATTGACTCCCTTGCATCTAAACCCCTTCAAATTCACTATCATAGGCTGGATTTGGCCAGCCAAAGGCAGGACAACAGCAGTGTGGTCACTGTGTCCTGCTACCTGTGTGGCCAGGACAGAGAGCCTTGTGCCCCCAAGGCGGCCGGAACCCGGACCGGCTAGACACATATGCCATGGGCACCTATGGGAGGGTAGAACCTAGCGGTATCTGCCGGCGAGGGCTATAAACAATTGCCGTTCGGGCTCGTGGAAGCATACCCATCTGCATAGAGGTTGGATCCATTTAAAATCCTCTCCCCTCAAAAAAGGATCATTAAAACACTTTAGGGGGATGGGTCCCTACTTCCTTCCATGGGTTAATGCCCTCATTCCCGACATAACTGTACAAAAACTGTCTTCTAAAGCGCTGGCTATGTTCTGGTCCTTCCACCCCCACCAAATAATTGGCTTTTTAATTATAATAAAAAGGGAGGAGATGCCGGGAGCCAAAATGGCTGTCAGGATGTAACATAAAGAAACTATAAAACTTAACTGATAAGAAAATCTGGCACTGTTTGTCATGCTCTAACAAGAAGACACTATAAGTCTTAGCTGATAAGAATGTTTGATGCTTTTACAACCTTGCCTGTTAAGCCTAACATCTTGTCTAGTTTTAATTAACAACCTTGTAAACTTTACTCAGTCCCTGTCCTGAGAAAGACCATCCCATGGTTCTGTAACCTAGCAACCTAATGACCCTGTCTACGTGAGTTACCCTTTGCTGATTACTATATAAGCTGCCGTGCAAAAATAAAGTTTGAGACCTTGATCAGAATCCTGTCTTGGTCTCCCTCCTTGTGTCTGGTTTGTCTCTCATTCAGGTCAATCCCCCTCGGGCTCCTGTTGACGAAACCCCGCAGGCCGGGGCAGCAGCCCGGACCTCGTCCTACACACCGACGCAGCGGAGGTTAGGAGGAAGGTCCTGAGCAAAGTTTTACATGGGTATTTAAAGGGAAAAACCACAAAATTACATAAACCAGGTGCAAGCAGGGTTGGGGTGCGAGGACAAATCTGATTGGCTCGGGGCTAGGGGATTCTGAAATTGATTGATGGACATTCCAGGGCAGTCAACGTTCCCAAACCGGTTTGGCCATCTGGGAAATGGGCTTTATGGCCGGTTGGTTTCGGCACAAACATCCGCACAAACTACTTCATTCCTGGAATCTGTACAATTTCTGGCTAGTTTCACCATAAACAAGTCATTTGCTGGGTTTTACGTATGTGCTGGGTTATTCTTAGCTTAACACAAACAACAAAATGGTTGCAGTTTCAAGATGGAGTTGTCCTAGTCTTTCAGTAGTTATTAACTGCTAATTTTGCTTTTGTAAATCGCTTTGTGGCTAAGGACCTAGGAAAAACCATAATATGCCCTGGGGCAGATAGTGTTGTGCCCAAGTCCTAGAAGACCACCAAGAAGACCATCTAGAGCCAGACATTCCGAAATGCCAAAGGAAGGCTTTATTCATGCAAGCTGCAGCCCGCAGCTCGTCCTACACTCGGTCGCAGCGGAAGTTAGCAGGAAGGCGACGAGCAGAGTTTTACATGGGTATTTAAAGGAAAAAACTCACAAATATACATAAACCAGGTGCAAGCAGGGTTGGGGTTTGAGGACAAATCTGATTAGCATGAACCAGGTGCAAGCAGGTTTGGGGTGCGAGGACAAATCTGATTGGCTCTGGGCTAGGGGTTCTCTAAAATTGGTCTGATGACATTCCAGGGTGGTAAAAGTATCTGGAACTTTCCCAAACTGGTTTGGCCATCCCGGAAATGGGTTTTTATGGCCAGTTGGTTTCTGGAAATGGGTTTTTATGGCCAGTTGGTTTTGGCACAAACAACTCTGTTCCTGGAATCTGTATAATGTCTAGTTAGTTTCACCAAACAAGCCATTTTCCCGGTTTTATGTACGTGTACGTGATGGGTTATTCTTAGCTTAACACAAACAACAGGATGGTTGCAGTTTCAAGATGGAGTCTTCCTAGTCTTTCAATAGTTTTCAGAAAAACTGTACACACCCATAAGAGTGACCAGCAGAAAAGATAAACAAGGTTTAGAGTTACCAGAAGTCCCCCACCCAGGTGTGGTTTCCAGTATATAAAACCCTGTGGTTGTGCACTATCCCCCTTGCTACACCCTTATGCCTTAACCAATCAATTTTAAATTTGTTGGTCTCTTGATCTGAACAATGACCCTTTCCAGATTCCTTCCCTACACCAAATGTACATGCTTTAGAATTATTTTAGAATTAAACATGCTTTAGAATTATTTTATACTTTTCCTGCTGTGTGTGTTGATTTGTTAAAAGATGCTATGATGAATGCTAAGTCCCTGCCTTCCCCCCCCCAATGGATAAAACAGCTGATAGCCCTAGGATCATGGCCTCTTAGCATCAGGTTGTCCAGTGCACAGAGGGCCAAGCTCAAGCTTGCAATAAAGACTCCTTTGCTTTTGCATTGGTTTGGGTCTCTGGTGGTCCTTGTGGGTGTCCGGCGAGCATAACTGCAGTTCCTCTCCCCAGTGGCCCAGGTTGGAGTGGGAGATCCGGGCATTGCTGAGGGAAACCCAAAGCCTTATTCTAGCTCAGTCACAAGCAGTTGTTTGTTTGATCTAATTTTAAACCCCTTTGTACTGGGGGAAGTGTCCCAGGGAGGGGGTCTCCCTCTCCTTCATTAGTCTACCACTCACAGACAGTCTTCAGTAAAAAGATGGATTTATTGAGGAATAAAGAATAATGGGGTTCGGAATATGGCCTAGTGGCAAGAGAGCTAGCCTTGTATACATGAGGCCCTGGGTTCGATTCCCCAGCACCACATATACAGAAAACAGCCAGAAGTGGCACTGTGGCTCAAGTGGTAGAGTGCTAGCCTTGAGCAAAAAGAAAGCTAGGGACAGTGCTCAGGCCCTGAGTTCAAGGCCCAGGACTGGCCAAAAAAAAAAAAAAGAAAAGAATAAACTAACCTGACAGGGCCACAACCCAAACTTGGGGAGTGCTGGAGCTGCCGCTTTATAGAGATATAAAGGCCAAGGCAGAGTATGCTAAGCCACACACAGGTGGCTAGTGGAGTAACAACCTGTTGCGTAGTATCTGCTTGAACCAACCTTTCATCTAGTTAGAGTTGAAGGGTGGATTGAGGGTTGGTGGGGAGGACAATGAGTGTTGTTTATAGTGAGTGGGTAAATCTTCCTAGAAGTCAGGGCAGGAACCTCAACTCTGAAGCTATGGGCTGAGGGAGATAATGGAGATGCAGTCAGCTTCTGCCCTCTTTCACTGGCCAGATCTGGCCTCCATCACCATCTTGATGTTTTATGACTGGTTGTTACCCCTAGGAAACTTCATGAACAGAATTCAGTCTGAAGGTATACATGTAGTAGAAAAGTGGGAATAAATGTAGAATATAGGAAAAAATGGAAAGCATTGGGTAAAATTTGAAAATTGGACAGACCCCAACATAGAGGTTTCTATTGTAATAGGGAGGTCGGATCTAGCTAGCGCCATCACTGGCCACATTGTGAATTGTACTACCTGCCATCTTACCTTCATGGTGTGCTTGCTGGCCTATAGGTTATGAACCTGTCAGTCAAGTGCCTGGCTCTGGGAGCTTCCTGTGACCCAACCCCTAGACCTGAGCCTATTTAGGGTCAGGCCATCTCAGGTGCCATTTTTTGTCTCTCCATGTTTGTTTCCCCATGTCCTGTCTCCTAGCTGGTCTCCAGTGTCCATGGCATCCCAAGTCAGCTCTCCATTGGAGCTGGATTGGTTTGCTGGTATGGTTTTTGTTCTTTCTTCCCTCTCTGGCCTGTTTCCCCACAGTGTTCCTGGTATGTGTGGGCTGGAGGCCTTTGTAACATTGTGCAGTGTGGCCAGTGGTGAGGCCACTCATGCTGAGGGGACCCGACTGTTGCCCTAAAGAACCGTTGGTTTCTTTTCTTTTTTGGCCAGTCCTGAGCCTTGAACTCAGTGCCTGATCACTGTCCCTGGCTTCTCTTTCCTCACTCTGCCACTTGAGCCATAGCGCCATATCTGGCCCTTTCCATGCATGTGGTGCTGGGGAATCGAAGCCTGGACTTCATGTATATAAGGCAAGCACTCTTGCCACTAGACCATAGCCCAGCCCAGAACTATTGGTTTCTGTGCATACCCGGTCTCCCCTCTACCTACCTCAGCTGGCGTCATCTCAAGGCTTGTCTGTTGAACTTGTCCCTGTTGCACTGTCGAATGGGAACGGTCTTGGGTGTTATAGGAACCCCTGAACATTGAAGATGTAACTGTGAACTTCACCCCCAAAGAGTGGGACATGATGAACTCTGGACAGAGGAAGCTGTGGAGAGATGTGATGTCAGAGGTTGCCTCTCTGCTGGAGTCCATTGGTGAGTACTGGGACCCGTCCAGTGCACAAATACAGTTACCAATGTGGGTGTATAAAATTAAGCACGTATATATGTACATATACATTCACTCAGCTTCTTTCACTGGAATTTCTGCGTGAATTCTGTCTGTGAGATTGTACTTTTGATGGTAGCTTGTATTTTGTTAAGGCAGAAATAGAAACTGAGGGATTACTTCTGAATCCACCCCTAGACCATATATTGTATTTTCCCATTGCTTGGGAACATGGAGTTACATGAACAGCATCTTAATCTAATTTGGAGCCACTGTGGGATTCCTGAGATTCAATGTATTACCTAGATTACTGTTATATTGTCTTCCCCTTAGCTACTCTATTTCCAATTACAATTGTAGCTACACAGGAAAGCTGAAATGTGAGGATGGTGGTTTGATGCCATCCAAACAGGAGAACTCTGGCAGACTCTCTTACTCAGCCCAAAAAAGCAGAAAGTGGGGCTGTGGCTCAAGTGGTAGAGCACTAGCCTTGAGGCTGAAATCTCAGCAACAGCACACAAGTCCTGATTTGAAGCATCAGTGATGACAGAAAATATCATTCATGATCGTGAATATGACAGGAGGTGCTTTTTCTAAGAAGTGTTTTCTTTCCTTTGATTCATCTAATGACTATTCAAATGCGGATTAAGGTGCCTTTAAAAATCTCCTCCCGGTTTCATGCCAGGTATGCTTTTAAACATTTCTACAGGCATTTCCTTTCCACATGGAAAAGATGGCCATCTTTACATACAACAAGTCAGCAGGAAGGTCCATATGATCCCGTCAGTGGTAAGTTACAGGGATGCGAATGCTATTGTGACCAGTAAAAACTTGGCAGTGGAAAGAGTAGCTGGTAAAGCAAGTGCCTGCCTCATTGTTGAGCTGAGGAAATTGCTTGGATAAAAGCTCCACATAGTTTGAATTTTGTAAGGAAAATAACAGGATTTCAAAACCTTCATCTCAGGGTCTGAGAATGAGGCTTAGTGGTAGAGTGCTTGCCTAGCATACATGACCCTGGCTTTGATTTCTCAGTAGTATATGAACAGGAAAAGCCAGAAGTGGTGCCGTGGCTGAAGTGTTAGAGCACTAGCCTTCAGCAAAAGAAGCTCAGGGACAGTGCCCAGGTCTGGAGTTGAAGCCGCAGGATTAGCAAAAGCAAAAATGATAACAAACTTAATCTCAGATATGCAATATAAAATAGTCCAAAGCCAATGATTTTTCCTATCTGTGTGTCTGTCTATATCTCTCTCTTCCTCTATGCATATACTTTCTCTCTGTCTCTCTTTGTGTCTTTTTCTTTTTCTCTCTCTCTGTGTCTCTCTCTGGCTCTTGCTCTCTTTGTGTCTGTGTGTGTGTCTCTCTCACACACAGACAACCACAGACACACACACACATACACACACACACACACACACACACACACGACTACCTAGAAATTAACTGGATTCTTCTGTTGTTGACATCCTGCATGGAGCATGTCTTTGGCACTTTCAAGCTGGCGATATAAAAGAAAAAAATAAGTTGGTTGTTGTTTTTGTTTGTCCTGAGGCTTGAACACTGGGCCTGGGTACTGTCCCTCAGCTTCTTTTCCTCAAGGCTAGCACTCTACGAATGCAAGTACAGCACTGTTTCCACCTTTTCGTGAATAGTTTATTGGAAGTTTATTGGACTTTCCTGAACTGGCTGACTTTGAATCATGATCCTCAGATCTCGCCCATGTGGATAGCTTGGATTACAGCCGTGAGCTATCAGTGCCCAGTTATAATACGATTTATGTCTAGGCTAAGTAGTCTAGTATTCTCATGTGGAGATATGGCCATAGAGGTGAATGTGAAGTATTGATGATCATGTTTCATCATCTTCCCACAGCAGAAATCACTTCATCTGCAGCACTCACTGGACAGGATTGACTCAACAGAAACGAAGAATCACAGCTCTTCATTGACACAGAGTTTGCTAAAGGATGCAGAAGCCATCTCCTGTGTTAGCCTACACCGGGGAGAGAACCACCATGAATATTCACATACTCCTGAGCACATGGACCACAAAGAAATTGATCATCTAAATGGCAATGGCATTATAAAGAATTCGTTAAATATGACACAATGCAGTAAGTCTCTCAAAGAAAACAGACAGTGTGACTGTGGTCTGTGTGCTAAAGTCTTTGTTGAGAGCAATGAACACTGTAAACACAATGTAACTGACACTGGAGGGAAATCACATGGTTGTAGTTTGTGTAGGACAGCCTTGGTTCTTTCAAAGTTCAGTCACCATAGGACTGCACACGATGGAGACAAAGCATGTGAGGATAGTGACCTGGGGCATGTAGTCGGTCAATCCAGGGAGCTCATTTGGCAGGATGGAGGAGACAATAGACAGGAATTTGATGAGAGCCACCAGTGTAGTGCCCCCTCCATTCAGCCAAGTCACTTCCGGCAGCAGGAGGACATGCCCACTGGAGGAGGGGCAGATGAAGGTCCCCTCTGTGTGTGGGAAGCGGTCACTCAGCAGTCTCATTCTGGAAGTCAGGAAAGAGCACATGCCAGAGAGAAAGCACAGGCATGCCCTCCCAGTAGGGAAACCTCCCAAAGGCCCAGTGACCTTAAGACACATAACAGAAAACACACTGAAGAGAAACGGCATGAGTGTCTCATCCGTGGCAAAGCCTTCAAATGGCCATGCTATGTTAAAAAACATAGCGTAGTGCACACTGGAGAGAAACCCTATGAATGTCGCACCTGTGGGAAAGCCTTCACTGCTCCATCTTCTCGTTCCTCACATGAGAGAATACACACTGGAGAGAAGCCCTGTGAATGTCGCACCTGTGGAAAAGCCTTCACTTCCTCATCTCAAGGTGCCAGACACGCGAGAACACACACTGGAGAGAAGCCCTATGAATGTCGCACCTGTGGGAAAGCCTTCACTCATCCATCTTCTCGTTCCTCACATGAGAGAACACACACTGGAGAGAAGCCCTATGAATGTCGCACCTGTGGAAAAGCCTTCACTTACTCATCTCAACGTGCCACACACGAGAGAACACACACTGGAGAGAAGCCCTATGAATGTCGCACCTGTGGAAAAGCCTTCACTTACTCATCTCACCGTGCCGAACACGAGAGAACACACACTGGAGAGAAGCCCTATGAATGTCGCACCTGTGGAAAAGCCTTCACTTACTCATCTAACTGTGCCACACACGAGAGAAGACACACTGGAGAGAAGCCCTATGAATGTCGCACCTGTGGGAAAGCTTTCAGACATTCATCTCATTGTGCCAAACATGAGAGAATACACACTGGAGAGAAACCCTATTAGTATCACTTTTGTGAGAAAGCCTTCACTGTGCAATCTTCTCTTGCCACACATGAGAGAATACGTACTGGACAGAATCCCTATTAGAGAGTCACTTCTGTGGGGAAGCCTTCATTACACCATCTTAACGTGTCGCACATGAGGGAACACAAACTGGAAAGTAGCCTTATGAGTGTCACTTCTGTGGGAAAGTTTCCTGTTTAGCCTCCAGTCTTTTTCACCATACTAGAGAAAAAAATGATGCGTGTCATCAGGGAAGGAAATCATTCAGTATCTCATTTAAACCATTCCAGGACAAGAAATGAGAGCAATCACACAAATGCAACCTGTGTGTATAAGGGTTTGGTACACCCTGTAACCTTACAAAGTAAGAGCAATCCTCCCGGAGGGAGAACTCAGGAGTCTCATCGGTATGGCCAAGTCTTCAGTCGATCAACTCATCTAAGACAACAGCAGAGGACATATACTAGACAGAAACCACAGACAGAAACCATCTTTGTGAGAGTCTTTAGGCCTGACTATCCACGGGCAAGAAGATTATGAACATCATAGCTCTGGGAAAGCCTTCAGTCATCATGGAGGGTTGGCTTCCTCAAAGAACAAACGGCAGAGAGAAACCGTGGGTGTCACTTGGGGGAAAGCTGTGAACTGATCTACTCCTCGTATACAGAATCAAACAAAGCACACTGATGAAAATCCACAGATCATTTTTCATGTGAGAAATCCTTCTGTCTATACTCAGCCCTTTAATGTCATGTGGGAATAAAAAAGGAAAGAATATAGCTGTGTGGGGTACTATATCATTCGAATATTATCCACATAAGAACTATGACTATGACTCAAACTTTAGTGTAAATTTAAATATGTTGAAAGAGAACAAGAAAAGCCAACTAAAGACCCAAACTCAGTTTGGCTAGTCAGTCCCTATGCACAACCACATTTAAAGATGTATGTGTGTAATCTGCTTGGATTCTAGCAAATGTAGGAGTCTGTACTTACAATGTTAGTTTCAAATACCCTAAGGGCCTTAGCAGGAAGGAAACTCCTAATCCACACTTAATGGAGAAATCTTGTGTTTTGGTTCTTTGTTGGTCTTCTGGCTTGAACTTGGTGTGAGGGCTGACAACTATCCTTTAGCTCTTTTTTTCCCTAGGCTAGCACTCTATCAATTTGAGCCACAACCTCAATTCCTGCTTGCTAGGTTAACTCGAGCATTTACCTGGCCCGGCTGGCTTTCAGTTTTGATCCTTAGATAATCAGCCTCCTGAGTTGCTAGGATTACAGGCATGAGCCACCAGTACTGGGATACAATGGATTTGTAAGTAATAGGAGAGTACGTCACTTGACATACCTCATTTGTCTTTAATTTTGTGAACAAATATTCACCTAAGCTCCACTTATGGCATGCAAAACACCCTCTAGTGACAACTTCTGAAAACTCTTAAGTATTCCATCTAAATGAATGATTGACTTTTATAGTTGATAACTTTTTTGTTTAACAGCCAAGTTTTTGGTAAATGCAATGTTCCCTATTGTATATATTTAGTGTCATGAGTGATGAAAATCTCTGAGTCAATAACGATGTATTTTTCAACAGTAAGATTCACTGAGGAAGCTTGATCTTAAAAAGAAAGTGGAGTCATTTCTGATTTACTGGATGTCAAAGTATCTTTAAACAATATATAGGTATGTATGAATATATATAGTGAGATTGCATAAAATTAATAAGAGGAATCACCACATGTAGATTTGGAAGACATGCAATCCAAACTAAAGGTCAACCAGACAGAACCTAATTTGCAGATAGAATTAGGAATACAGATTTCAAATAATTGAGAGACTAGTTTGAGAAGATCTGACATTTATTTTGTTCTACTTTTGATCATGAAGTTTAAACCAGAACATTGGATCTGAACTCCTTGACAGGTGAGAAGATATTGAGCCCATACTTTGGGCCATCCCTTCCTTCAATATCCTTTCCACTGAGATAATTTCCAACTTCTTCATGTTAGCAGAAATCCCCAAATGTGCTGAGAAACACAGCACAGGGTTTTGTCTCTTTCCCAAGTGTCTAGGAATGGCATGACTATGTCAAAGATGAGTGCCTGGGTATGGAGCCTAAGGCATTTGGGGCTCCTCGGTCCTCCTTAGTACTTTCGTGTTACCATGTCTGTTGGTCAGGCCCTCAGAATACTCCTGATGTTTGTACTTAAACATCTTCTTCGGACAGAGTAATGGTGGGAGCTCCTCTAAGTCAAATCATCATGATAGCCCTGAGATAATTTACATAAAATATATGGAAATATATCATTTACTACAAAAGTGTCTGCCCGCAGTGTCTCTGATATGTAATCCCAGCTTCTCAGGAGGCTGAGAACAGAAGATTATTTTTTGAAGCCAGCCCAGGCAGAAGTCCATGAGTCTCTTACTGACTGCCCCAATGTCAGCTGTGGAATGATGGCTCAAGGGATAGAGTGCTAGCCTTGAGTAAAGAAGCTCAGGCCCAACACAAACCCTGAACTCAAGCCCAAGGAATCAACAGAAGAAAAGAAACAATGAGAAGCTCCTTAATGAAAGATTTTACCGATTTTATGTAAGTACTCACTGGTGTCATATTTTCAATAATGTGGAAAAAGTGTGCTTCTCAAGGGTTAAACCCCATTTTCAGGCACCCCTATTTTGTTGTCTGTATAAACTATGAGCAAACCCAGGACAAGCTTATTAGGTTCCAGCTGGTCAAGAACTCTAACCACCCTCAGAATGCCTCGAGCCCTGAGCCAATCAGGTTTGTACCTGTGTCCTAATCTTGCTTGCTTGAACACCTGATTGCTGTAACTTTTTTTTGCCTTTATAAGCTCTGTATAATCGCAGGTAGGAGCTTCCTCCTAACCTCCGCTGTGTTGGTGGGTAGGACGAGGCCCGAGTTGCAGCTCACCTGAACAAAGCCTTGCCTTCTTTTTGCATTTTGGAATGTCTGGCTCTCGGTGGTCTTCTTGGTGGTCTCCTCGTGACTTGGCATAACACTTCTCAATACAACTTCTCAAATTACCTATATTCAGGTTATCTTGAGCATATCTTTACAAGTAGCACATGGTGCTTAGGAAGTATATTAAATAGCATTATAGTTTGTTGTAAGATGTACATATATTTTTAAAATTAGAAATAAATGATGAAATGTCAAGATACCGAGCATTTAGTAGACGTCTGAGTGTAGGAAACAGGTCATTTTGGGTATGGCTTTGACGGCTCTCCCAGGAATCTCTTCTGCTCTCCCTCCTCCCTCCCATCCTCCTCCTTTCTCCCCTCTCCTCCTTCCCTTCTCTGCTATTTTCAGTGTCTCCCTCAGCCTCCTTCCTGCCTGCTAGGAAATGTGGTAATTCTCTGCTCCATTTTCCCACTGTGGTCATGTTGTGTCCACTGCATGGGTCTCAGGAACAGAGAAGAGAATCCTTTGACATGAATCAAAATAAATCCTTTGTCGCTTAAATTGTCTGTGTCCTGAATTTTTATTACGGTGATGGAAATCAACACCAAGGTAAAAAAGGTTTACAAAAGGAGGAAAGCAATTAGCAGTGGGTGACTTGCTGATGAACACATAGTGTCTGGTGGTAGAGAAGGGAAGAGATCAAGGGGATGAGGTGGGGGCAGAGGGGGGGATGTCTCGGGAGGAGAGGCCAACAATCTCTCAATGTGGCATTGGAGGAGTTAGTGAGTTTGGAATGGTGCCTGGGCTCTCCGTTCTTAGCTAAAGCTCATATTCTCCAAAACTACAACATTTAGGAGGTGATGGGAAGTCGTGGTCAAGTACTCCTCAGACTCACTCAGCAAGCTGCCACTTCACTGGGTTGTGCACTAGACTGCGACAGAACAATCCATGCTCTCTGTGGACAGATCAACAGGACCCCTAAATTTACAAAAGTTGACTGGATGTAACCAAGTACCTTTCCCAGAAGCTGACTGTGTCTGGGTCTTCTTTAAATGTTCTTCTGAGGAGCTGGGAATATGGCCTAGTGGCAAGAGTGCTTGCCTCCTATACTTGAAGCCCTGGGTTCCATTCCCCAGCACCACATATACAGAACAAGGCCAGAAGTGGCTCTGTGGCTCAAGAGGTAGAGTGCTAGTGTGAGCAAAAAGATGCCAGGGACAGTACTCAGGCCCTGAGTCCAAGGCCCAGGATTGGCAAAAAATAAGTAAATAAATAAATAAACGTTCTTCTGAATTACAGGTACTCTATTAGAAGTCCCTGGTTTCAGCTGCAGTATAATAAATTCACTTGAGTTGGAGACAACAATCACGTGAAAGGGATAAATTTTGAGTTGGGTGCCAGTGACTCACACTTGTAATCCTAGCTTCCGTCTGGGGCTTGAACTCAGGGCCTAAGCACTGTCCTTAAACTTCTTTGTGCTCAAGGCTAGCACTCTCCCTTTTGAGCCACAGAACCACTTCTGGCTTTTTCTGTTTATGTGGTGCTGAAGGATAGACCCCAGGGCTTTGTGCATGCTAGGCAAGCACTCTACCGCCAAGCCACATTCCTAGCCCATAATCCTAGCTTAAGAAGCTGAGATATGAGGATAGAGGTTCAAACACATCCCAGGCAGGATAGTCCATGAGACTTATCTCCATTAAATCACTGAAAACCTCCAAATTGGGCGGTGGTTCACATTGGTAGAGCAAGAGCCTTGGAGCAAAAGAGCTCAAGGGACAGTGTCAAAGCCCTTAGTTCCAGCCTTGTTATGTACCAAAAGAAAAAAGATTTTGCTAAGCATCAGAAAATCTGCAAATATTTAGGCTATGATGTAGAAATCTAAAAATCAGCTGTATACCACTGGCTCACACCTGTCATCCTACCTATTGAGGAGGCTGAGATCTGAGGATTGAGGTTCAAAGGCATCCCACGTAGGAATGTCTGTGAGACTCTTTTCTCCAACTAGCCACAAAAAACTGGAAGTGGCATTGTGGCTCAAGTGGTAGAACACTAGCATTGAGTTGAAGAGCTAGGTACAGCCCACCGTCCCAGAGTTCAAGCACCCCTCCCCAAATGGAAATTTAAAGTTCCCTCAAGGCCAAATCTTGAAGAAGGCCTGGCCTCTTATTAGTCCATAGGGAATTGACCCATCGCATGAGGAAACTAGAATTCTAACTTGTCCTCTTCCAGCCTCTGGCACAGAATTCTGGTTTTTAAAGTATTTTGTTGACTACTGGTGAGGATTTTGTCTTTTTACTCTTTACCCAATTCTTGAATTTAGATCACACCACCTTTTTTCAATCACCTGTTTGGATACCGTAAAAATGTCCACTAAGGTTTTCTGCAAAAGACAATATCTCGGCTGAGAATATGGCCTAGTGGTAGAGTGCTTTCCTCGTACACATGAAGCCCTGGTTTCGGTTCCTCAGCACCACATGTATTGAAAAAGCCAGAAGTGTTGCTGTGGCTCAAGTGGTAGAGTGCCAGCCTTGAGCAAAAGAAGCCAGGGACAGTGCTCAGGCCCTGAGTTCAAGCCCCAAGACTGGCAAAAAAGAAAAAAAAAGAAAAGACAACATCTGTTTTGAATTATGCATTCTATTGTAGGTCCAGAACACATAGTTCTGTTCCAAAATGCATTTCACTTTTAGAGTTGTCACAACGTGTCCAAAAAAAAAAAAAAAAACCAATCTAAAGCAACTTTCAGAGTGTATATAGATAACACATAGTTTCAGGATATCTGACCCTCTCTGAAGCCCTCTGGGTTTATTTACATGGATTCCTTGTCTGGGTCTCTTTTGAACCTAGAATTACTTCTACTCTCTTGACGGTAGGTGGCACTCATTCTACATTTCTCCTGTCAATTTGGAGCCACAAAAGGTGTTGTAGAATAAGTAATGAAGAAAATGACTACCCGTTTCCTTAAAGCATCATTAATAGTGTTATAATCTCTCAATCTAATCCCTTAAAATTCCTCAGCTTCTCTCCTCTGCCCAGTGGAATTCTGTGGCATGGCACCATCATGTTGACTGGCACTCCGCGGCCAGGCTGATTGTATTCCAGGGAGGCACAGGTGGTTCAGGGCATCCAATGCAAAGGGCTAATAAAATTACACTGTAAGTGTGTGCACATTTCTCTATGTGTAAAAGTCACATGCCAAGTCATCACAGAAAACTTGGCTGCCTGGGCCCCTGCATGCAGATGGAGCCATCGGGAATTTCCCACGGGTGGATAATACCTTGGCTCCTGCCCCATCTCCAATTCACTGGCAACAACCAGAACTGAAGCCCTGTCTCAGCCCTGAGTGACAAAGCTAAAGGACCGAGCCTAGGCTCTGACTTCAGCACACATGAAAAGAAGACAAAGTTTATTGCCATAAAGTCAGACCAGTGCTAATGTAATCTTTGAAGACGTATTTTAAAAATTTCAAAACATCACATAGCTTGTTATATTTCTTTAGGAGTCTACGGGAAGCCAGTTTAACCAAGCAGGGCTGGAAAGGAGTTCCTTGCAGCAGAGCTGAGAACTCGTGCCCTCGTAGGAGAAGCAGGTCTCTTGTGATGACAATGATCTGGGGAAGACACCGTGCTGTGTTTGGAAACAGGGACTCCAAGGCTAGGCAAGTTGGGCAAAGAACAAGTTCCAATTTGTTATGGCCCCGATAAGGCAAGAATCATTGCACTATGACAGGGGTGTTGTAGGTGTCTGTTTCATCTCAAGTTGAAGCAATTTCCTCATGCAGATATTCACCTTTGCTCCTAACAGTTCCATCTGCAGGACTGCCCTCTGTTCTCTCTGCTTCCAGAACACTATGTTTAGACGTGTGCTGAGAAGGTAAGACTAAAACCTTGAAGACGGAATATGTGGATAACTAACACAGTACCTGCCTGATATTTTTCATCAGATTACCTGTGGTCAGGAGATTGAACTCTATGACTTTGGGGCACACTGCTGCTTGAGGAAGCCATGAATTGATATATATTTACTGCAAGTGACCAGAGTGGGTTTATCATGTTACTCATTATGTAACCAACTTGAGATTTGATAGACGCTCTTTCTTGGTGTAACTTCACATTATAGATCATACTGAAAGACCCCCACGAGTTTGGGGAAGTCGATCAGTCAGAGAGACCCCTCCAAGGAACAGCGAGACACACGATGGATGCAAAAGCAAGAGGTTTATTATGGGACGGGTACCCGGGCGTCCAAGTCCTCGCAGGGAGATGGCGCGCCGAGGCTCGATTTGTGGGGGGTTTTTAAGGGGTTTGCAGAAGCGGTTTACAGAAGCAAGAAGCATAGTTACAGGGTTCTAATTGGTCCTTTCCTTAAAGGGAATTTGCGGTTTTTCCAGTAATCATGGGTGGTTGTCTGCCTAGCCCTGAGAGTGGTTATCTACCCTGCCTAGCCTTGAGGGCGGTTACCTGCCCTGCCTAGCCTTGAGGGCGGTTACCTGCCCTGCCTAGCCTTGGGGGTGGTTATCTGCCCTGCCTAGCCTTGGGGGTGGTTATCTGCCCTGCATGAGGCCCTGAGTTTTGTCAAAATGTCAGCTTATTGCAAGATGGCTTTACATGTGCTTGCTGGGGGGCTTTCATTTCCCCCTTTTTCTTTGAACTGAATAAAATCTTTTATTCAACCAGGAGAGCTGTTGTTCGGGCGGCCTCAGGCTCATACTGCCTTAATTGGTGGTATTGTTGAGTAAGCACTAGGGCATGTGTAACAGACGTCCTATCCTTAACAAAAAGCAGCTAACTTATTAATACAGGGTCCTATAATCAGGACAAGAATAATCACACACAAGGGTCTGGTCACAACTCAAAGTTTTTTACGGTGGGGCCTTGCTCTCATGACTCTAGTAGGAATAATAATAGTGGCCAGGGGATTTACAGTAGCTCATCCCCAAGCCACCAGACTACCCATAGGTAGGGTTTATGAGTGTCTAGGCTCTCTCCCTAGCTACGGAAGCACCTAACCATATATATCAGGCCTAGCAAGGTAAAGTTAGCCAAGTCCATCTTTTGGTACACAGCCTCTGTTGTGCCGCCAGGATAGAATGTTCTCTCTCACTGCGAATGAGTCCACAGGCTCCAGTCATCCAGGTTTGCTTGTGGGTGGCGCTTTACTCAGTTGGTAGCGGGTGTGGCTCAGGAGGAGGTCCAGTCTCATAAAGGGCCCTTACCTTGGGCCAGATCTCTTGGTGGACCTGCTATAGGGCTCTGAGGGGGTAAAAGCTCATAACAAATGCAATTGCAAGCTAGGAATTATGGGAGGGGATCCCAAATCTGATCCTAAGGCTACACATGAGCAAATCCAGGCTTTACATACAAAACCATTTTGGCAAGGGAATCAAGTGGTTAAAGATACATGAGATCTTTCTGGTTAACATTTAGATGACATCACCCAATTCCCTTAGCCCTGCAGATGCAGGTACAGACTAACATAGTTTTACACCGAAGTCCCAATTCTGACCCTATTTATATTATAGCCAATTTGATTACATACCAACTTTACTCATATGCTTTAATTCTAAGACATACTGATACCATATGTCACATACTCACTTTCTAGGGATTGTCTTTCTCACTTTTAACATGCCAAAACCTTTTAATCTAAAGGAAACTTTTTGTTTTCCCAATTTTCTCTCTAAAGTTAAATTTAACATATCCCCACTCACATCATCTTTTACTTCCTCATGCCATCAGCGACTTACTGGAACGTTCTGTAACACTTGACTTTTTAAATCCCTTTCTTATTCTCCAAGGCTTACTATACTAACTTTCCTCTTTACAGTTTCTGGGGCTTCTTTGCTGCTAGAGTTTTAAACTGTCTACATTTTCTCTTCCTCTGGTTTGTAGAATCTAGTTTATCTCAGCTACATCAAGGCAATTTACTGTGACTCTACCCACAGGCTGTTGGGGAAAACAAAGGTGGGGCAAGGGTCAGCCTGATGGGGACTGTTGCTCCTAAAAAGCCAGACCAGAGCCAACTATCATGAGTTACTATTTTAGAGTGGATTTTTCCTGATTCCAGTGCCTTTAAGTGCCTAAGGTTGGCCAGTGGCATCTGTAAGATCCACCCTCTGGAGGGCTCCATGAAGATGCCCCCAGACAGTTTAAATCTCTGTCCAGTTACCTTGGTATCTGGCACACCTGATGGCAGTTACCTCCCTTTCTTCTGAGGTCACACCCTAATTCATCTGGACACATTTTAATACTCCCACTCCAGGCATTGCCTGGAAGTGACTCTCCAGCCTGTCATACATGCTTTGATTTTAGCAGCAGGCCAGTCTGCTTGAAAATTTCTTACAATATCCAATTTTCTTAATAGAGCTAGCTATCTCCAGTTAACTCAAGAATGCCCCCCAAAAATTTTAGTTTCAGCAGATCCAAAGCACTTTCCAGCAGAAATCAGCTGCTCATGATAAGAGTCCCATTTGTTTTACCAAGATAGGGCTACACAGGGTGAAAATGTAGATTCTTCCAGATGACTGTTAGACTCTCCTTGATCCTCACTCAAATGCAATGGGTAGGGGTCATGGTGGTATCAGGCAGTAGTGGCTTCCAGCGGTTCCAGTAGAATGTCACACCTTCTGGGTTACCTGCAACTTTCTCCATAGACTGGTTAGAGAAGCTTAACCTAAGTTAACCTGAGGCATAACTTTAGTCAAATTTCCTTGTATTTTCCTGATTCCTTTTTAAGCACACTAGATTTTGTAGGCTGGCACATCACTGAATGTCAAGATGGCTTTAGCAATTAATGGACCTTGGATCATTTTGCCAGGGCAATAAGTTTAAATCAGATAACTCTGTTTTCCATGCCCCTAATTTATCCTGTCTCATCTTCCCAAAAACAATTCTGGTCCCTTGGTCCTAAAAGGGGGGCTGATGGGCGAAGATCATCCATCTTCTGTAACTTCTTCAGGCTGACTCAGGGACGTTGACCTTACCTCGCCAGGAATCTATAATTTTAGTCTACTTTACCAAGGGGCTGCAGGGTCAGATGTCCAGTAGGAGCTTTACTCCAAACTGAAAATTACATTCAACATTTAACTTAACTATACAGACTTTTGGGGCTACCACAGTGTAGCCTTTTAACATTCTAGTTTGTAAAAGCTTTTTCCTGACTGGCTGGGGAACTGATCTCTGATGACCAAAAAAAAATGCCTACATTACCTTTGCAGGCCTTTAACAGATCTCAATAAGGACACAATCTCAGGTCCACAAACTTTCTTTCCTGAACAGATGTATCGGCTTAAAATTCTCACTGCCAGTCAGGGCTTTGAGTAGATGCAGGGGGTTGGGATTTTCAAACTATCCCCTATTTAACAAACTTGGCTTTACTACCCACTACCGCAGATGACTGGCAAGTTCCTGTCCAGTTACAAAATAGATAGACATGGGCAATAAAAGGCATGCTTACGAACTAGTCTTCTAGGACCTCCCGGCTCTGATTAACTTTTGAAAGGCCAAACAGGAGTGACTCTAGGATCTGACACGCTCTCTGTCATCCAAGCAGTGGCTTACTGCCTCTGGATGTGCAATCACTCTGTCCCAGGAGTAACTTTTCCATGCTGGTATAAATGCACCTTTGTCATTTCTCTTGGTCCATCACTGGACTTGGACTCAGGGCCTGAGTGCTGTCCCTCAGCTCTCCAGCTCAAGTCTAGCACCCTACCATTTTTGAGCCTCAAAGCAACTCATGACTATTTCCAGCACTTCTGCTGGTCAGCTGGACACGAAGACTCCCACAGGGACCTTTCTCTGCCCGGGCTGGCTTCGAACAGCAGATTTCAGATCAATGAGTCTTACAAGAGGCCACTTAACTCCAATTAAAAGCAACAAGGTGGTCCACACAGAAATAGTTTTTAAGCATGCTCTTACCTGGAACTTATTAAGGGCCAATGTTAGATCTTGACAAACTTGTAGAACTCGTAGAACTTGACAAACTTGTAGAACTCTGTGGGGCCTGCTGGAAACTGTTACAAAAAAAACCTACAAAGAAACTGGAATGGCAATTAAACATTTTGGTAGCTATAATTCTCCTTTTTTTTTTTTTTTTTTCACTTTGCAATAATCATTTAGGACAATTTTACTTCCAGATTTCTTATCTAGAAATGCATTCTTGATTTGCAAGGTCTTTTACTAACCTCTGTTTAACACTAACACTTTAGCTCTTATCTGTGTTGGAAAAACTCTGAAGCTTAGAGGCATTCTGAAACCGGTACTGCCCTTTGCCTTTGGGCTGCCCGTTTTAAAAGAGCCTTTTTTTCTTTTTCTTTAGTCCCAGTTACCACATGGCATGAAGACCTTTGGACTCAAATGACAATTTTTTCCTTAATGCAAGAATTACAATTACAAAATTAGAAATACTTATCCATTCAGCTTTCCAATAAAGTAGTGAGATAGCCCATTTTTGCCATTTCCTCCTACATACAGAGAGTTAATGAGAGTTTACTTTTATACTTGCCTCATTATGTGTAACTTAAGATAGTTACGAGTCTTACTATTACATCACATAAAATTCAGTACCTGAATCATTAAACTGATATCCAAAACAATTGTAACAAAAGTTAAAACAGTCACCAAAATTACAAACACATGAAATCCAGTCTCAGCATCTTTGCTTTTTCAATACATCCGAATTACAAAATAGCACAGGAATCAAATTACATCAGATAAATATACTTTTTAACCATTAAAAAACTTTTTTAATTCTTAGTACCTCAAGGGGCAGTTTTTTTAAAATTCCAGCCAAACCATTCATTTTTACCACCAGGTTTCCAAAGTTCACCTGAAAACAAAAGAGTCAAAAGAGAGGCCTCCATGGCCTGTCCTGCCAAACAGCCTATTTTTATCCTTTCATCCTACTCCTCAGAGCTTGATGAACTGTCTTGGTGCCGGCCCCACTTCTCTTCCACCATGCAAGGACACCCCCTTTTGGCTGTCCCACCACGTGGATTCCCTCCAGGGCCTGTGCCACCACGTGGGCTGGCTAAGCTGTACTGTTGCCAGACCACCCCTTCTGTGGATAGGCATACAGGCCCATTTTTTTTCTCCTTTCCTAGAAACCCAAGCAATTTTTTTTCTCTCTTTTTTAATTAATGAAACATTTTCTTTAACTACAGTTCCTCTTTAAAACAATGCAATAATCCTTTAAAGCATTTGGCAATGCCCAAACTTAATGTCCATTTGAATTTAAACTTAAACTCACTCAATTTTACATCATACTAACAGTCTTGTACATGTTCACACTCACACATGCACATACACATACACACACACATTTAAAAGATCTTAAAGCGCGCAAAATTAACATCGGCCGTACATTTTCCAGTGGCAGGAGGTATTTTTGCCAATCTTACTCCTGTAACTCCCAAATTTTAAGACAAAGCTTTTAACAAATGATTTTAGCATTCTCCAGCCTCATTTTCCAGGGCTTGATAATTTTAGCACACCAAATAATTTTCTGCTGAAGAAGGCTGGGTGGGGGTCACCCAGAGTTCTTTTTGCGGACACTCACACTCTGATTGTGGGCTGTCGCCTGTACATCTTTCAAATGAGCTGAATATAAATCCAAGGGGGTAGAGGGAATATGTCCTATTACGTCCGTCACAGTCAGGAGATACAAAAACAGGGAAGAACAGTCCAGACCAGACAAAAAAATTTTTTGCAACATAATTTTTCTCTAGTATGTAATTGGATTTACTATTACTTTCTTTTCTAATTTACCACCAGACCTAGTCTCCTCGGTACTCACTCTCGTCCTAGGCCCTTCTGCTTTCAATTTCACTTTCTCTTTTACATCAAAGTCCAATTAACCACATCATTTAGACTTCTCAGAGCATTTTACATAAACCAGACAAACATACAAAAGTGGCGAGAGTAAAAGCAGTTTGACAAATCTGGAGAAGCAACGCTGCTAAGGAAAGGTAGGGAGGAAAATTCTGCTGGGGACATAAAGAGAAAGAGAAGGAGTCACCTCTGGAAGTCTTCTGTTTGCCACTTTCTTAGCTTAGTCCCCATGCCTAGGAGGAATTTCTCCCGCCAGTGTGGAGGGAGGTTAGACACAGTTACACACAGACCACAAAAAAAAACGCATAAAGGAATTAATATGCCATAAACAATCTACTAATTTCGGCGCCAACACAGGACAAGGTAACAGAACAGGTTATGCAGGTTTGACACAAAAGAGATATACAGAGTCCTAGGACAGACAAGACGAACAGCAGGGAGACAAGACCAAGACAGACTTTCGCGGCGCGGCTTCGGTACCGAAAACAAAACTTCAGATGGAGACCTAGTGAGAGCCCGGCTACTCTCGTCTCCCAGAAGAACCACGTACCCGTCGGACAGCTGAGATGCCCCAAACAGTCCTATTTGGGTAGGATTCACAGAATGCTGGTGGGCCAAATACTTGGCCCCAGACAACAGATGGGCCACCTTGGCCCCAGACACCACTGGGACGTCTCCCAGGGGCTGCGGTCGGGAGTACGAGCTCGTCAGCTCCTCCACGGGTCCGCCAGATGCAGAGCTAGTTAGCCAACTAGTGCAGACGCAGGCGCAGTACAGAAACCTCACAAAAACAACACAGAAGCAACACAGAGTAAAATGCGATTGCTGGCCAGCTTACCTCCCGTCGGTGGGTCGGTGGTCCCTGGGTGGGGGTCTCTATCCAGGACGAGCCCCCAGCTGAAAGACCCCCACGAGTTTGGGGAAGTCGATCAGTCAGAGAGACCCCTCCAAGGAACAGCGAGACACACGATGGATGCAAAAGCAAGAGGTTTATTATGGGACGGGTACCCGGGCGTCCAAGTCCTCGCAGGGAGATGGCGCGCCGAGGCTCGATTTGTGGGGGGTTTTTAAGGGGTTTGCAGAAGCGGTTTACAGAAGCAAGAAGCATAGTTACAGGGTTCTAATTGGTCCTTTCCTTAAAGGGAATTTGCGGTTTTTCCAGTAATCATGGGTGGTTGTCTGCCTAGCCCTGAGAGTGGTTATCTACCCTGCCTAGCCTTGAGGGCGGTTACCTGCCCTGCCTAGCCTTGAGGGCGGTTACCTGCCCTGCCTAGCCTTGGGGGTGGTTATCTGCCCTGCCTAGCCTTGGGGGTGGTTATCTGCCCTGCATGAGGCCCTGAGTTTTGTCAAAATGTCAGCTTATTGCAAGATGGCTTTACATGTGCTTGCTGGGGGGCTTTCAATACTGGACATGGAAGATATTCTAAGTATTTTCTAGCTGTGAGGGTGAGGGAAAAAGAGAGATTGGTTGACAGAGTAGGGTTACTTTTGGAGCAGTACAAGTTAGTGTCTCGCAGAGAGTCCGTTAGTTGTGTAGGCCAACCTCTTCCTTTCACAGACACTAGAATCTTGGCAGAAAAGTTTGAAGGCAAACCTCTGTTTAAAGCCAGGGCTACAGCTGTAGAACTCAGTGCCCAAATACCCATATAACTCTTCTGTCCTCTTCCTTTTTATGTATTTTCCTCAGGTTATCCATCAATGAAGTAATGAACAGGTATGTGCTTGAGAGATGAGACACAAAGACAATCTGATCACTATTTCCATCTGGAAGAAGCTGGTGGCTGAGGAAGGGTATTTCATCTAACATTAAAATCTGGATCAACATAACATTAAGCAGCTCAAATTTCTGAGGTGCAAGAGAAGATCCAGAGCATTTTGCTCCCGGGAGTCACCAGCATTGTGGAGCATCTTCTGTTTTGCTCTTGCAGCAAGTGCCTAGTTCTTGAAGTACACTCTTTTCTTACAGCAGAAGGGTGTCAGCTCAGATCTGCAGCCCCCGATCCTTACTTCGAAGGTAAGGCATTCTGCTTCATAGAGCCCATCCATTTTCATACAGCGCAGTATTCACTAAATTCCTTCAATGGCTGCGTGGAGGAAGCAGTTGGTTATGAGTTACTAGAAAGGGAAGCAAAGCTGTATCACCAGTCTCCCATCAGAATTCCTCTCATGTAGGCATCAAAAGATCAGGAATGTATGTATTACTTGAATACATCAGTCTGAGCTCCAACCTCCAGTAAAATAAATACAATATCTTTACTAGTTAATTAGGAAAAATTAAAAACTTTTCATTCCCAAAAAATCAAACGTGCATTTTATATGTAAACAGTTAAAATTATGATTATGTTACACTAATAGAATAATTCTTGCAATTATGCTGGCTGCATACTTTCTAACTTGAATAAACAATCTGACCAAAATATATTTCCAAGCTGGGTACCAGTGGCTCACACCTGTAATCCTAGCTACTCAGGAGGCTGAGTAGATCATGGTTCAAAGCCATCCGAAGAAGAAAGTCTGTGAGACTCTTATCTCCAATATACTACTCAGAAAATGTGTGAAGACGGTCTGTGGTTCAATTGGTAGAGCATTAGCCTTCAGCTGAGGAGCTCGGGGACATCACCCAGGCCCAGAGTTCAAGCCCCACGATGGACACAAAGAATTCCAAATTTAGTGTCTGATATAGAGAAAAAGGTAATTCTGTGCAATTTATGTTACAGGCAGAGAAATGATAGATCATGCACTTTGCCCTATGTTCCGGGAGTTTTATATACAGAGCAAAAATAACTTCATGCTAGTCTTCCCAATCCTGTCTGCAAAGTCATGTCCTACATCTTCTGAGCCAGCCTGTCAATCACCCTACCAAACAGCCATGCCCATCCGCAGGGCTGACACCAGACCGTGCCCCAGCAGGACTCGGTGAGGAGTTCCTCACACAGCACATGCAACTCACTATTTGTTTTTTTTACTCTCACATTTCAGTCCCTTCCTCTCTTCAGTTTCCTCATCATACCACGTTAGTTTCCTTCTTTATTCTAGTCAACAGTTCTGTTAGTCTTCACCACGGTTATATTATCATTCCCATTTAAAGAGGAAATTGCAGCCCAAAGTTCAGCTTGTGAGGATCAGAATTCAGATTCCAACCCAGGTGGTTTGCCCTGTTGTCGATCATCAGATGTTTTCCCAGCTCTGAGCCTGTCAGATCATCAGGGCGGTGGCGACCATAACGAGTGGTCCAGTGGTGGTTAGTACTGGGTTCTTATCAAAGACAAGTTGCTCAGTTTTGAAGAAAGCATGTGATTCAACATCTACTTCTCCACATAATCTGTAGTCCTGTAAGGAACGGGTGGAGAAGGCAGCTCCAAATGTCTTCCTGTTACCTTAAGCCACTGTCTACCATCTGTGGAAAGAGACTACATACAGATATTTAGTCCCTGATGTTTTAAGCGAGGGCTTCAAGCATGCAGACACCCATCTCTGGCTGTCCTTTAGTGCTTGGTCCATGCTTTCAAAAGGTCATGTGAATACCACTCCTCAGGACAACTTTCTGGAACTCTTAGGTTGAAACAAACTCCCACTTCTGTGACTTTTCTTTTTTCTTTTTTTTTTTTTTTTTTTTTTTTTGGCCAGTCCTGGGGCTTGGACTCAGGGCACTGTCCCTGGCTTCTTTTTGCTCAAGGCTAGCACTCTGCCACTTGAGCCACACCGCCACTTCTAGCCGTTTTCTGTGTATCTGGTGCTGGGGAATCGAACCCAGGGCCTCATGTATAGGAGGCAAGCTCTCTTGCCACTAGGCCATATCCCCAGCCCCTCTGTGGCTTTTCTTTATGCTTTGAATCTTGTATGAAATTTATGCTGCATTAGAGTATTGTTGCATCATTTTACATACTCATACCTTTAAAACTTACTGAATGTGTTTTCTCTTAGAATCCATTAATTTCTCACCAGCAAAAAAAAAAAAAAAAGGATAATTAACTTGAAACAATTAGAGGCAAATACTTGAATTTTATTTTATTTTATTTTACAATTGGTAACTACTTTATTAATAAATAGAACCAAGTGGGCTACAAATATGCCATAAGTATAATGTACCTTGTGTATATTGGGTATTCATATTATTTTTGGAACATATTGAATGCTTTGTAACAAAATAACTTTGTCAAGATTCAAGTTTAAAGCTAATTAGTGCTCACAGACAAATATAATTACAAGAAAGAGGTCATTTTGTATGCATACAGGATTTGAGGTACATAAAAGAAGAAGGGCAAACTTGGTTTTTCAGTTTCCAGCATGAAGTAATCTTTTTTTTTTTTTTTGCCAGTCTGGGGCTTGGACTTGGCCTGAGCACAGTCCCTGGCTTCTTTTTGCTCAAGGCTAGCACTCTGCCACTTGAGCCACAGCGCCACTTCTGGCCGTTTTCTGTATATGTGGTGCTGGGGAATCGAACCCAGGGCCTCATGTATACGAGGCAAGCTCTCTTGCCTCTAGGCCATATCCCCAGCCAGGAAGTAGTACTTGATGTCAGTTATTTCATTCATGAATTGTCCATTTGCTAAATCAGTATCTATTACAAACTAATGTATGAGCTAGTTTTTAAATGGATATCAGAATGAGGCCTTGAATATATAAAATTGTTACTGAGAGGAAGCATCATTTTTTTCCAGTATTATAAGTTAATTGGAAAACAATGAAAAATTCTTGTTCTTCATAAAGATTATTTGTTACTTTAGGTTCAGATTATTTTGTTGTATATGCATTATACTAATTACTAAAATTAAATTATAGGACCAAGCATATTCAATGTTAGGATATGGGCCTACCAAGTATCCGGATCTTGTTTCAAATGCCAACACTAAATCAGTCATCCAATCAATCAGTAACCAACCAATAAATAAAAATGCTTCCTGGATATTGCAGAGGAAGTTATTAACAGTACCACAGTAACCTAGTAAGAGGTTAAAATTTCTTCACAAAAGACCTCGAGGTAAAAGCAAATACCCTGACTGCATTGCAGGAAAGAATAGGAGAAACACTTGGGGTCCTTGTTACAACGGGCCCAGGAACACAACAAATCAAAGAAAGTTTGTACAAATAGGATTGCATGAAAATGTAGAGCTTCTGCACAGCAAAGAACATAGTTTGCAAGAGAGATGGACCAGTGATGGACCAAGAGAAATGCCAAAGGTGCTTTTATACCAGCATGGAAAAGTTACTCCTGGGACAGAGTGATTGTGCATCCAGAGGCAGTAAGCCACTGTTTGGATGGCAGAGAGGGTGTCAGATCCTAGAGTCACTGCTGTTTGGCCTTTCAAAAGTTAGTCAGAGCCGGGAGGTCCTAGAAGAATAGTTTGCAAGCATGCCTTTTATTGCCCATGTCTATCTACTTTGTAACTGGACAGGGACTTGCCAGTCATCTGTGGTAGTGGGTAGTAAAGCTAAGATTATCAAATGGGGAAATAGCTTAAAATCCCAACCCCCTGCGTCTGCTCAAAGCCCTAACTGGCAGTGAAAATTCTGAGTTGGCATATCTGTTCAGGAAAGGATACTTGTGGACCTAAAATTAATTTAGGCATTGTTAGGTTATCAAAAATCCATTTCCCCAGCCAGTCAGGAAAATGCTTTTGCAAACTAAAATGTTAAAAGGCTATACTGATGTAGCCCCGAAAACGTCTGTATAGTTAAGTTAAATGTTGAATGTAATTTTCAGTTTGTAGTAAAGCTCCCAATAGACATCTAACCCTGGAAGCCCCTTGATAAAGTAGACTAAGGTAATAGGTTCCTGGCTAGGTAAAGCCAATGCCCCTGGGTCAGCCTGAAGAAGTTACAGAAGATGGGTGATCTTCGCCCATCAGCCCCCCTTTAGGACCAAGGGACCAGAGTTGGTTTTGGAAAGATGAGACAGGATAAACTAGAGGCATGAAAAACAGAGTTAACAGTGTACAAAAACTGCACTTGGGAAAAATGGTTACAGGCCAAGCCTTCTATGTTGGTTTTAAATATCTGATTTAAACTGATTGCCCTGGTGAAATGACCCAAGGGCCATTGATTACCTAAAGCTGTCTTGACATTCAGCCTACAAAAGCTAGTGTGCTTAAAAAGAAATCAGGAAAATACAAGGAAATTTGACTAAAGTTAGGCCTTAGGTTAACTTAGGGTAAGCTATCAAGGACAGTCTGACAGTCATCTAAAAAAAAATCTACTCACCCTGTGTAACCCTATCTTGGTAAAACAAATGGGTCTCTTATCAAAAGCAGCAGATTTCTGCTGGAAATCCTGGGCTCATATGTAGCCTTAGGAACAACAGGGTTGGTTTGAGAGTTGGTTCACCAGGTCTCCCTGGCTAACCACCCTGGTGTCAACGTTGGCTGGACCCATAATCCTTTTACTGTTGGCCATCACTATCGGGCCTTGCGTGCTTAACCGAATAGTGACATTCCTGCAGGGGCAAATAGGCCAAGTAAAACTTATGATAATCAGACAACAGTATGCCACCCTTAATGAGGTTCAGGATTCTGATTTCTAGGATTAGAAATGGTCAAAAAGAGAAGTGGGGAATGTAAAGGAAAAGAAAATTATTTTCTTTAACAAGTGTAAAGTTGGTGACTCCACCGAAACTCCCCCCACCCAGGAATGTATCAAACTTTCTGAGAAATGTTTTTCCTCCTGCAATTACTGAAATTGCCGCATGCTTGAGTAAAACTTCTACTTATTAACCTGTACAAAACATAGTGACCTTAAGATGAACTTCCCAGTAGTATACAGTATAAAAACCTTAAGTTTTCTCTACTCGGGGCTCTCAGTTCCTGCGAGTTCTGTGAGCCCCAGCATGCTGGTCCTGCAATAAACCCTTTGCTTTTGCATAAGAATGTCTCTTGGTGACCTCCATTCCATGAATGCGCTTCTCGACCCTTTCAGGGTTCAGTAATCACTGCCCTTTCACTACTGGCACTGGGGATTGGGCTTCTGTTTCCGTAGTTAGTTCTGAGGAGGAACGTCGCTTTCAGTTTCACTGAGGAGAACTCAACGCCATCTTTGTACACCACTTGAAATACCGCTGTTAAAAGCTCCTCTTTTTTCACCTACATGTATTTCTTTATCCTCGCAATAGTGATGTCATCAGTGTGAAGAGAAGAACCAGGTTGATGGTCTCAGATCACACGGGAAAACCTGGTTCGGAGGAAGAGCGATTAGTTGTGTGTTAGGACTTGCATTTATTTATTTATGTGACTGCATTTTAACAGTTGCAGTGGGGGTGTACCCATCCATAGTAGGAGGAGCAAGGAAGAGGAAAGCTCACCTCCCAGTCTCCCATTTTCCAAGAGAAGCACATTGTTGGAGAATTAAAGTCTCCAACCAATGGAAAAATTTAGCCCCGGCACGGTTACTCTGATGCCTCATTAGCACACTAATAGGCCCTTGGGAACACATTCCCAGTAAGGAATTTCTGGTGTTTGTGGGCCAAAGGAAGCCACCAGTTGTTGTGAGAATCTCCTTTTTCCCCCTACTTAGCAAGTCTCCCTGAGGAGACTTGCTAGACCAGCTGCCTTTAGTGTTAGATTCTCTCTGTAAACAGGAAAGTCTCCTCACTAGATTCTCACTGTAAACAGGAAAGTCTCCTCACTGTTATTTCACAAGTATTTGGAGAAGTCAAGATTGATGTTATCTAGCCTTAAGGAGATAGTAGCTAGGAGATAATTATAGTTCTACCTCGGTTGTATACAGTTCCTTGTTTTGATATCAATAATCTTTGTAGTCACTACCTCCTGTAATTAGAAAAGCATTTGTATCAAGTTCCTGCCCTCACAGTAGGAAATTTCCTCCACTTCTGTATTTGAGACAAATGTCATGCTGTATTGATCTTTTACCCTGTAATTGTAAAATTGGTTTCTAACCCTATATAAACCCTGGCCCTCTTGGAATAAAGTATGCATTGGTTCACTCGCCTTGCATCCCCCGTGTCCTGATTTCGACTGCAGTTACCCAGGTTCAACAGCACATCTCATGCTTTGTCTCATAAAGGAGGGATTCAAGTGGATAATGTGGACCCTTGTACCTGATCCAGCACAGAATAAGAACAGAGCTCAGAGGGGCCGAGGGGACTGTGATGTCAGAGTGCTTTTTCTCCCTGCTTTTCCTGAGGGTTTCTAAGGATGTGCAAGGTCTACACGAATGT
Organism: Perognathus longimembris pacificus; assembly: GCF_023159225.1. NCBI lineage: Eukaryota > Metazoa > Chordata > Mammalia > Rodentia > Heteromyidae > Perognathus > Perognathus longimembris. The sequence goes on from NC_063180.1 coordinate 27,685,885, forward strand.
AACTGTTGAAGAACCCACAACGTGCACTCCAAATCTTACCAAATAGCCCAAAAGCGGAAAACTGTCTAGGATTGAATCTCATGACAGGCGTCACCCTTTATGGCAGCATGCAGCAAGGTCCAGAGGCTGTTACCATGAAGTCTGTGTTTTGGGGAAGCATTGTTACACGGCCACTGCTCACGAGGATCCAATGTGATTGCAGGAGAGGAATAGAAAGGAACAACGCCACGTGCCTCTGATCACACAAAATAATATATGGATCAAAATGAACTCCAGGCAACGAAAACAAGAGGACTGAGCACTGTCCCTGGCTTCTTCCCGCTCAAGGCTAGCACTCTGCCACCTGAGCCATAGTGCCCCTTGTGGCCGTTTTCCATATACATGGTGCTGAGCTACCAAGGCTAGTACTCTACCACTTTCAGCTACTCTTCTGTGTTCTGGGGGTTAATTGGAGATGAGTCTCCAGAGATAATTGTGGTGCTGATTGTCCCTTCTTGTTCCCCTACATTGTTTGCGTTGCCTATGTGTAACCAATTTTGTTAGGAGGGGCCCTAATCCTTTTCACTGTTTCCTGTTATTACTAACTACTGGCATTGCTTCTGTAAATCCACTGGCTTCCATGTGAAGCACCGTGTGTGGTTTTCCCTGTCTAAGCTCTGCTGAAAGAAGGCTGGCCTTGCACTCTGCTGACTGCCCTGTGCAGTGTGGTCATGAGATAGTAAAGGCTCCTCACCCTGCTTTTCTGAGTCGGTGGTAGTATTTACGGGAATTGGGGACACATCAGTCTGTTCCTGAGTAGGAACAAGGGGGCCCGAGGGGAAGAGAGGAGCCAATGGGGAAGGGCTCTGGAGAGGGCAAGAGCAAGCAACAGGCTAGGCAGCTGAAAGAGGCTGTGTGAGAGAGAGGGCTGGAGGGGGAGTGGAAGGAGGAAGAGGGAGGCAGGGAGGAGGAGCTTGGCGGGGTGGGTGATATCTTCAATGAGGTGGGGGCTGAAGGAGGGGGAGGGATTTCAGCTATTACCCCACCCCACTCCCCATCCCCCCGCCCCACTCATCCCCCCCCCCCCACCCTCTAAGGGATAAGGTTGGTCTCCTCAGCCTGGTCTAGTGAGAGTGAAAGGGTGGAGAAGCGCATCCACGGAATGGAGGACACCAAGAGACGTTCTCATGCAAAAGCAAAGGGTTTATTCGAGCAAGCTCGGGCTGACAGCATGACCGTAAACCAGTCAACAACTGAGAGCCCCGAGCTTTTCTGAGGGTGACCTTATATAGGACTCTACTATCCGTTAGGGTAAAGCCCGCGCATTTGTAACCAATAGATTTAAAGTAACACATCGTGGTCTGCACGCAGGCAGCCAATCATTTTACACTGAGTCACAAACATTTACCAATCATTTTAAGGAATCCTAATTTGGGCTGGTAAGGGATACGTGCCAAGTTGTATGTGTGCGAGGATTCTTGGAATGTGCAAGTGACGTTTTGGACGGGCTGGCGCCTTTTGTTTGTTCCCCTCAAGGTGGGGTTGGGTGACTGCTTGCAGGCTGCATAGTTCAGATAACTGCAAAGTCCAGATGACAATAGATGGCAGGATGGGGGGTTTGTCCTCGTGTCCCGGAGGGAGAGGGGCTTGGGTAACTTCCTACTCAAGGGGACTCGTATAGCCTCTTTCATTGTTACAAGAGTCTATCAGTTCGGAGGGTACAAAGTATGCAGGAGAGCAAGGAGAGCAGAGCAAGTCAGAGTGGGAAAGGAGAAGGGACCTAAGTTGGGGAGTCCATCTACTTGAGTGTAATTGGGAGGTCAGATCTGGCCTGTGCCATCATTAACTGTGGAGGGACCTGAGGCTGACTTCAGCTCAGATTAGAGCAGAAGCCAATTTCATCTCCACTAAGCTCTCCCCCACCCAATCCAGGAAAGCTCCCCTTTATTATGATGTTATATAAATTGACCCCTTGAGGCCTCGAATGTTCAGGGGAACCCATGTCCTCCCTAGGGTAGGCTTGTGCACCTGAAGTCAAATCCACGTGCCCTCCGAAGTGGGTATATCCACCTGACATCAAATCTATGCACCAGTATGAAGTACAATGGGGGTTTTCTACAATGATTCGCCCCCCCACACAAGGGACAGGATTCCTGGTTCCCCCAAGAGTCCACTGAAGTAGAGTGGGGGTTCGCTACAATGAAACGGGGTCCCCCCCAAGGGAGGGGATTCCTGGTTCCCCCAAGAGTCCACTGAAGTAGAGTGGGGGTTCGCTACAATGAAACGGGGTCCCCCCCAAGGGAGGGGATTCCTGGTTGCCCCAAGAGTCCACCACACAGTCTCCAGCTACAAGGTGACAAAAAGACAGTTTTATTGGGGAAGTAAAAAGTGAATGAGGGGCTGGGGATATAGCCTAGCGGCAAGAGTGCCTGCCTCGGATACGCGAGGCCCTAGGTTCGATTCCCCAGCACCACATATACAGAAAACGGCCAGAAGCGGCGCTGTGGCTCAAGTGGCAGAGTGCTAGCCTTGAGCAGGAAGAAGCCAGGGACAGTGCTCAGGCCCTGAGTCCAAGGCCCAGGACTGGCAAAAAAAAAAAAAAAAAAAAAAAAAAAGTGAATGAAAAGTGAACCCACTGCCCTTGGTCGCAGGCCAGACTCGGGAGCTGAAACTGCCAACCACGAGTGCAAGATCAGAGTCCAGACTCGGGAGCTGGGACCGCGCACACCTGTGCAGCCCAGACTCGGGAGCTGGGACCGCGTGTCCGTGTGGCCTTCCAGCCTGGCTATAAGTCAAACATCATAGACAAATTTGTCACACGCAGGTGACCAATGAAGATGCAACACTTACAGAGCTTGCTAGGCCGCACACAGGTGGCAAATAGAGTTAGTCTGTCTCATAATATCTATTTGAACTAATGTATCTTTCTATGCCTACTCATAGCAGGTTCCCTTGAAGCTCCCAGGCCTCCAGTGGTCAATTTACATAACTAATCATAATAAAGAGGAGGACACTGGTTCCCTTGAAGCTCCAGGGCCCCAGGTGGACATGCTAATCCATGGGAGGGCACAGGTTCCCTTGAAGCTCCCAGGCCTCAGGTGATCAATTTACATAACTTAACATAGTAAAGGGGAGCTTCCCTGAATAGGGTCGGGGAGGGTTTAGTGGCAGGGAGTTGGCTTGTGCTCTTATCTGAGCTGGAGTCAACCTGAAGTCCCTCCACAGTTAATGATGGCACTGGCCAGATCTGACCTCCCTATTACACCAAGCACCTACAAGACACGTGTCGTGTCGGTCCCTCAAGATGTCGGGATCCAGTGTCCCTTGACGGAGACAACTGGACTCATTGTTCAGGAAATACCGAGGCCAGAATTGATGGCATGAGCATATTGGACGGTTGGCTGGGAAGGAAACCTAACACACGGTCCAGTAGAAAGACATTTGGTGGGGGTGGGGGAAGAGCAAACTGCCAGCCCACACAAGATGGAGGCGTGGGGAGACAGAGGGGAAGGAAGCAGAGAAAAGAAAATAGAGCGAAAAGGAAACAGGGGGGGGGGGGGATGAGGAGGGGAAGGGAGGCTGCTGTTAGCTTGATTATATAGGGAAAGGCTGGAGATCTGGCCAGGTGGATTGGATGTGACCTCAGAGATGGCAGAGGTAGCTGCTCCCAGGTATCTCAGTTACCTAGGTAACTCAGGTCCTGGGAGCAGAATTAAACGAGTGGGGGCATCTGCATGGAGCCTCCCAGGGTGGACCTTACACATAGGAGCTTATGAGGATTTAGGTCACAGAGATTAGTGACTCCAGGTTAGGCAAAAGACAGCTAGGAGGAGAATCCAGAGGAATTGGCTTGGGCCCCTCCTGTGGTGAGAGCCCAGAGCTGATGCCTCTGTGGGTGTCCTTTCAGGTCTTTGGTCAACTTGTTGAAAACAAGTAAAAGGCATGGGGGAGCCTCCTTTTTAGGGTCCCTAGAAACAGCAGGCTTAGACAAAGTAGTTGACCTAGGGAGGGGCAAAACTGACTGGAATAACAGGAGCCCCAAGCAGTTGGGCCTGGAGCTGCTGGAGCTTGTAAATGAAAGGAAGGAGAGAGATCAAGCCTGATAGTAACCCCATTTGCATGTTTTAAAGAAGATAGCTGGATCCTTAGTAAGTACCAGTTACACCCAGAACCAACAATTAAAGAAGATTTTGATTGCTTTAATGATTGCCTTAATGTTTCATTGCTTTATTCGCCACAGTTTTACTAGAATTACTATTTGTGATCACTAACTGCCACTTTCACTTCTGTAAGTCTGTTGCTATCACCTGTGTGGTATGTGTGGCCTGAGCACTGTCCCTGGCCTCTTTTGCCTGAAGGCTAGCACTGATCCACTTTAGCCACCACGCCACTTCTGGCCTTTTCTACATATATGGTGCTGGGGAATCGAACCCAGGGCTTCATGTAAAGGAAGCAAGAATTCTTGCCATTAGGCCAGAAAACCATTGGTTTCTGTGCATACCCGGTCTCCCCTCTACCTACCTCAGTTGGCGTCATCTCAAGGCTTGTCTGTTGAACTTGTCCCTGTTGCACTGTCGAATGGGAACTGTCTTGGGTGTTGTAGGAACCTCTGAACATTGAGGATGTAACTGTGAACTTCACCCCAAAGAGTGGGACCTGATGAACTCAGGACAGAGGAAGCTGTGGAGAGATGTGATGTCAGAGGTTGCCTGTCTGCTGGAGTCCATCGGTGAGTACTGGGACCCGTCCAGTGCACATATATACTTATCAATGTGAGTGTATAAAATTAAGCACATATATACATACATATACATTGACTCGGCTTCTTTCCACTGGAATTTCTACGTGAATTCAGTCTGTCAGAATACACTTTTTATGGTAGCTTGTATTTTGTTAAGCCAGAAATAGAAACTGAGGGATTACTTCTGAATCCACCCCTAGACCATATATTGTATTTTCCCATTGCTTGTGAACATGGAGTTACATGAACAGCATCTTAATCTAATTTGGAGCCACTGTGGGATTCCTGAGATTCAGTTGTATTATCTAGATTATATTCATATTGTATTCTCTTAGCTACTCTATTTCCAATTACAATCGTAGCTACACAGGAAAGCTGACATCTAAGGGTGGTGGTTTGATGCCATCCAAACCTCTGGGAGACTCTCTTACTCAGCACAAAATAGCAGACAGTGGGGCTGTGGCTCAAGTGGTGAAGCACTAGCCTTGATGCAGAAATCTCAGCAACAGCACACAAGTCCTGATTTGAAGCATCAGTGATGACAGAAATTATTCATGATTGTGACTATGACAGGAGGTGCTTTTTCTAAGAATTGTTTCCTTTCCTTTGATTCATTGAATGACTACACAAATGCGGATTAAGATGCTTTTAAAAATCTCCTTCTGCTTTCATGCCAGGTATGCTTTTAAACATTTCTTACAGTCATTTTCATTCCACATGGCAAAGATGGCCGTCTTTACATACAGCAAGTCAGCGGTAAGGTCCAAAGGACCCCGTCAGTGGTAAGTTACATGGATGTGACTCCTGTCATGACCAGTAAAGACCTGGCAGTGGAAAGAGTAGCGAGAAAAGCAAGTGCCTGCCTCATCCTTAGCTGAGGAAATTTCTTGGTTGAAAGCTGCACATAGTTTGAATTTTGTAAGGAAAATAACAGGATTTCAAAACCTTCATCTCAGGGTCTGAGAATGTGGCTTTTTGGTAGAGTGCTTGACTAGCATACATAAAGCCCTGGCTTTGATTTCTCAGTACTATATGAACAGAAAAAGCCAGGAGTTGTGCTGTGGTTCAAGTAGTAGAGCACTAGCCTTCAGCAAAGAGAAGCTGAGGGACAGTTCCCAGGCCCAGAGTTCAAGCCCCAGGAATAGCAAAAACAAAAATAAAAACAAACTTAATCTCAGATATGCAATACAAAATAGTCTGAAGCCAATGATCTTACCTATCAATGTGTCTGTCTATGTCTCTCTCTTCAACTATGTGTATACTCTCTCTTTTTGTCTCTCTCTTTTTCTGTCTATCTGTCTGTCTGTCTGTCTCTCTCTCTCTCTCTCTCTCACACACACACACACACACACATATCTGGAAAGTAACTTGATTCTTATGTTTTTTACATCTTACATGGAGTATGTCTTTGGCACTTTGGGGATATAGAAGAAAAAAATATGTTGGTTGTTGTTTTTGCTTGTCCTGAGGCTCGAAGTCTGGGCCACAGTACTGTCCCACTCCTTCTCTTGCTCAAGGCTAGCACCCTCCCACTTCAAGTACAGCACTGCTCCCAGCTTTTTGTGAATGGATATAGGAGGTAAGAGTCTCATGGACTTTCCTGAACTGGCTGACTTTGAACCATGATCCTCAGATCTCATCCATGTGGGTAGCTAGGATTATAGGCGTGAGCTATCAGTGCCCAGTTATAATATGTTTTATGTCTAGGCTAAGTAGACTAGCATTCTTATGTAGAGAAATGGCCACAGAGATGATTGTGAACAACTGATAATCATGTCTCCTCATCTTCCCACAGCAGAAATCTCTTTATCTGCAAGACTCACTTGACAGGAATGACTCAACAGAAACGAAGACTCACAGCTATTCATTGACACAGAGTTTGCTAAAGGATGCAGAAGCCATCTCCTGTGTTAGCCTACACCGGGGAGAGAACCACCATGAATATTCACGTACTCCTGAGCACATGGAACACAAAGAAATTGATCATCTAAATGGCAATGGCATTATAAAGAATTCGTTAAATATGACACAATGCAGTAAGTCTCTCAAGGAAAACAGACAGTGTGACTGTGGTTTGTGTGCTTTGTTGAGAGCAATGAACGCTGTGAACACAATGTAACTCACACTGGAGGGAAATCACATGGTTGTAGTTTGTGTAGGACAGCCTTTGTTCCTTCAAAGTTCAGTCATCATAGGACTTCACACGATGGAGACAAAGCTTGTGAGGATAGTGACCTGGGGCACGTAGTTGGTCAACCCAGGGAGCTCATTTGGCAGGATGGAGGAGACAATAGCCAGGACGGCCACCAGTGTAGTGCCCCCTCCATTCAGCCAAGTCACTTCTGGCAGGAGGAGGACATGCCCACTGGAGGAGGGGCAGATGAAGTTCCCCTCAGTGTGTGGGAACCAGTCACTCAGCCGTCTCATTCTGGAAGTCAGGAAGGAGCACATGCCAGAGAGAAAGCACAGGCATGCCCTCCCGGTGGGCAAGCCTCCCAAAGGCCCAGTGACCTTAAGACACATAACAGAAAACACACTGATGAGAAACCGCATGAGTGTCTCATCTGTGGGAAAGCCTTCAAATGGCCATGGTATGTTAAGAAACATAGCATAGTGCACACTGGAGAGAAACCCTATGAATGTCGCACCTGTGGGAAAGCCTTCACTGCTCCATCTTCTCGTTCCACACATGAGAGAATACACACTGGAGAGAAGCCCTATGAATGTCGCACTTGTGGAAAAGCCTTCAGTGATTCATCTCAACATGCCACACATGAGAGAATACACACTGGAGAGAAACCCTATGAATGTCCCACCTGTGGAAAAGCCTTCAGTGTTTCGTCTCACTGTGCCAGACAAGAAAGAATACACACTGGAAAGAAGCCCTACGAATGTCGAACCTGTGGAGAAGCCTTCACGTACTTATATCAATGTGCCAGACACGAGAGAACACACACTGGAGAGAAGCCTTATAAATGCCGCGCCTGTGGGAAAGCCTTCACTGCTCCATCTTCTCGTTCCTCACATGAGAGAATACACACTGGAAAGAAGCCCTATGAATGTCGCACATGTGGAAAAGCCTTCACTCAGCCATCTACCCGTGCCACACATGAGAGAACACACACTGGAGAGAAGCCCTATGAATGTCACACCTGTGGGAAAGCCTTCACTCAGCCATCTTCTCATACCAACATGAGAGAATACACCCTGGAGAGAAGCCCTATGAATGTCGTACCTGTGGGAAAGCCTTCACTGTGCAGTCTTTGCGTGCCACACATGAGAGAATACACACTGGAGATAAACCCTATGAATGTTGCACCTGTGGGAAAGCCTTCACTTACTTATCTCAACATGCCAGACGAGAGAACACACACTGGAGAGAAGCCCTATGAGTGTCACTTCTCTGGGAAAACCTACTTTTTTCCATCTTATCGTGCCACACATGAGCGAACACACACTGGAGAGAAACCCTTGAGTGTCACTTCTGTGGGAAAGCCTTCAGTGATTCAACTCATCGTGCCACACATGAGAGAACACACACTGGAGAGAAACTGTATTAGTTTCACTTCTGTGGGAAAGCCTTTAGTACATCATCTCAACATGACAAACATGAGAGACTACACACTGAAGAGAAATCCTAATAGTGTCACTTCTATGGGAAAGCCTTCACTGTCCAATCTTCTTGCGCCACACATGAGAGAATACACACTGGAGAAAAGCCCTATTAGTGAGTCACTTCTGTGGGGAAGCCTTCACTCTGCCATCTTAATGTGTCACACATGAGGGAATATACACCTAAGAGAAGCCCTATGAGTGTCACTTCTGTGGGAAAGTTTTCTGTTTAGCTTCCAGTCTTTTTCACCATATGAAAGTACATACTAGAGAAAAAAATGATGCATGTCATCAGGGAAGGAAATCATTCAGATTCTCATTTAAACCTTGCCAGGACAAGAAATGAGAGCAATCACACAAATTCAACCTGTGTGCGGAAGGTTTTGGTACACCCTGTAACCTTACAAAGTAAGAGCAATCCTCCCGGAGGGAGAACTAAGGAGTCTCATCTGTATGGGCAAGTCTTCAGTCACCCAACTCATCTAAGACAACACCAGAGGACATATACTAGACAGAAACAACCGGCAGAAACCATCTTTGTGAGAGGCTTTAGGCCTGACTCTCCATGGGCAAGAAAGACTATGAACATCACAGCTCTGTGAAAGACTTCAGTCATCATGGAGGGTTGGCTCCCTCAAAGAACAAATGGCAGAGAGAAACTGTGAGTGTCACTTGGGGGAAAGCTTTGAACTGATCTCCTCCTATACAGAGTCAAACTATGCACACTGATGAAAATCCACGAGAACATTTTTCATGTGAGAAATCCTTCTGTCTAGTCAGCCCTTCAATGTCATGTGGGAATATAAAAAGGAAAGAATATAGCTGTGTGGGGTTCTATATCTTGCTCGTATATTATTCACATAAGTACTATGACTATGACTCAAACTTTAGTGTACATTTAAATATGATGAACGAGAACCAGAAAAGCCAACTAGAGACCCAAACTCAGTTTGGCTAGTCAGTCATGCACAAACACATTTAAAGATGTATTTTTGTAATCTGCTTGAATTCTAGCAAATGAAAGAGTCTGTAGTTACATTAGTTTCAAATACCCTAAGGGCCTGAGCGGGAAGGAAACTCCTAATCCATACTTAATGGAGAAATCTTGTGTTTTGGTTCTTTGTTGGTCTTCTGGCTTGAACTTGGTGTGAGGGCTGTCAACTATCCTTTAGCTCTTTTTTTCTCTAGGCTAGCACTCTACCAATTTGAGGCACAGACTCAATCCCAGCTTTCAAGGTTAACTCGAGAACTTACCTGGCCTGGCTGGCTTTCAATTTTGATCCTTAGATAATCAGCCTCCTGAGTTGCTAGGATTACAGGCATGAGCCACCAGCACTGGGATACAATGGATTTGTAAGTAATTGGAGAGCACGTCACTTGACATACCTCATTTGTCTTTAATTTTGTGAACAAATATTCAACTAAGCTCCACTTATGGCATGCAAAACACCCTCTAGTGACAACTTCTAAAAACTCTTAAGTATTCCATCTAAATGAATGATGAACTTTTATAATTGATAACTTTTTTATTTAACAGCCACTTTTGTGGTAAATGGAATGTTCCCTATTGTATATGATGTTTAGTGTCATGAGTGATGAAAATCTCTGAGTGAATAACAATATATTTTTCAACAGTAAGATTCACTGAGGAAGATTGATCTTAAAAAGAAAGTGGAGTCATTTCTGATTTATTGGATGTTCAAGTATCTTTAAAAAATATATAGGTATGTATGAATATATATGTACAATAGTGAGATTGAATACAATTAATAATAGGAATCATCACATGTAGATTTGGATGGCATGCAATCCAAACTAAAGGTCAACCAGACAGAACCTAATTTGCAGATAGAATTAGGAATACAGATTTCAAATAACTGAGAGACTAGTTTGAGAAGATCTGACATTTATTTTGTTCTACTTTTTATCATGAAGTTTAAACCAGAACATTGGATCTGAACTCCTTGGTAGGTGAGAAGATATTGATCCATATTTTGGGCCATCCCTTCCTTCAATATCCTTTCCACTGAGATAATTTCCAACTTCTTCACGTTAGCAGAAATCCCCAATTGTGCTGAGAAACACAGCACAGGGTTTTGTCTCCTTCCCAAGTGTCTAGGAATGGCATGATTATGTCAAAGGTGAGTGCCTGGGTATGCAGCCTAAGGCATTTGGGGCTCCTCAGTCCTCCTCAGTACTTCGGTGTTACCATGTCTTTTGGTCAGGCCCTCAGAATACTCCTGATGTTGGTACTTAAACATCTCCTTTGGGCAGAATAATGGTGGGAGAGTCAAATCATCATGATAGCCCTGAGATAACTTACATAAAATATATGGAAACATATCATTTACATCAAAAGTGCCTGGCCAGTGTGTCTTCAGATATGTAATCCCAGGTTGTCAGGAGGCTGAGAACGGAAGATTTTTTTTTTTTTTGCCCGTCCTAGTACGTGAACTCAGGGCCTGAACACTCTCCCTGGCTTCTTTTTTTGCTTGAGGCTACCACTCTGCCACTTGGGCCACAGCGCCACTTCTGGCAATTTTCTGTATATGTGGTGATGAGGAATCGAACCCAGGGCCTCATGTATACCAGGCAGGCACTCTTGCCACTAGGCCATATCCCCAGCCCAGAAGATTATTTTTTGAAGCCAGCCCAGGCAAGAACTCTATGAGACTATTACTGACTGCCCCAAAGTCAGCTGTGGAAATGATGGCTCATGGGGTAGAGTGCTAGCCTTGAGTAAAGAAGCTCAGGCCCAACACACAAACCCTGAACTCAAGCCCAAGGAATTAACAGAAGAAAAATAACAAAATGAGAAGCTCCTTAATGAAAGAGTTTACTGATTTTATGTAAGTAGTCACTGGTGTCATATTTTTAATAATGTGGAAAAGTGTGCTTCTGAAGAGTTAAAGCAAACCTCATTTTCAGGCACCCCTATTTTGTTGTCTGTTTAAACTATGAGCAAACCCAGGACAAGCTTATTAGGGCCCAGCTGGTTAAGAACTCTTACCACCCCCAGAATGCCTTGAGCCCTGAGCCAATCAGATTTGTACCTGTGTCCTAATCTTCCTTGCTTGAACACCTGATTGCTGTAACTTTTTTTTTATTATTGCTTTTATAAGCTTTGTGCAATCGCAGGTCAGTGCTTCCTCCTAACCTCCGCTGTGTCGGTGGGTAGGACAAGGCCGGAGTTACAGCTCCCCTGAATAAAGCCTTGCTTTTGCATTTTGGAACGTCTGGCTCTCGGTGGTCTTCCTGGTGGTCTTCTCGCGACTGGGCATAAGATTTCTCAAATTACTTATATTCAGTTTACTGATGAGAAAATCTTTCCAAGTAACAGATGGTGCTTAGAAAGTATATTAAATAGCATTATAGTTTGCTGTGAGATGTACATATATTTTTAAAATTGGGAATAATTGACCAAATGCCAAAATACCAGGCATTTTCAAAAACTTTTCACATAGGGCTGGGAATATGGCCTAGTGGCAAGAGTGCTTGCCTCCTATACTTGAAGCCCTGGGTTCCATTCCCCAGCACCACATATACAGAACTCGGCCATAAGTGGCACTGTGGCTCAAGAGGTAGAGTGTTAGGCTTGAGGAAAAAGAAGCCAGGGACAGTGCTCAGGACCTGAGTCCACAGCCCAGGACTGGCAAAAAATAAGTAAATAAATAAATAAACGTTCTTCTGAATTACAAGTACTCTATTAGAAGTCCCTGGTTTCAGCTGCAGTATAATAAATTCACTTGAGTTGGAGACAACAATCACGTGAAAGGGATAAATTTTGAGTTGAGTGACAGTGACTCACACTTGTAATCCTAGCTTCTTTCTTTATTTCCCTAGTCCTGGGCCTTGAACTCAGGGCCTGAGCACTGTCCCTAAACTTCTTTGTGATCAAGGCGAGCACTCTACCTTTTGAGCCACAGAGCCACTTCTGGCTTTTTCTGTTTATGTGGTGCTGAGGGATCAACCCCAGGGCTTGGTGCATGCTAGGCAAGCACTCTACTGCCAAGCCACATTCCTAGCCCATAATCCTAGCTTAAGAGGCTGAGATATGAGGATAGAGGTTCAAAGATATCCCAGGCAGGACAGTCCATGAGACTAATCTCCATTAAATCACTGAAAACCTCCAAATTGGGCAGTGGTTCACATTGGTAGAGCAAGAGCCTTGGAGCAAAAGAGCTCAAGGGACAGTGCCAAAGCCCTTAGTGAAAGCCTCATTATGTACCAAAAGAAAAAGAATTTGCTAAGCATCAGAAAATCTGCAAACATTTGGGCTATCATGTAAAAATCTTAAAATCAGCTGTACACCACTGGTTCACACCTGTAATCCTACCTATAAAGGAGGCTGAGATCTGAGGATCGAGGTTCAAAGTCAGGCCAAGTAGGAATGTCCGTGACACTCTTATCTCCAGCTAGCCACAAGAAAATGGGAAGTGGCACTGTGGCTAAAGTGGTAGAGTCCTAGCATTGAGTTGAAGAGCCAGGCACAGCGCCCCGGCCCAGAGTTCGAGCACCCCTCCCCAAATGGAAATTGAAAGTTCACTCAAGGCCAAATTTTGAAGAATGCCTGGCCTCTTATTAGTCCATAGTAAATTGTCCCTTCGCACGAGGAAACTAGAATTCTAAGTGGTCCTCTTCCAGCCTCTGGCACAGAATTCTGGTTTTTAAAGAATTTTGTTGACTACTGGTGAGGATTTTGTCTTTTTACTCTTTTCCCAATGCTTGAATTTAGATCACTCTGCCTTTTTTTCAATCACCTGTTTGGATACCATAAATATGTCGACTAAGGTTTTCTGCAAAAGACGATATCTGGGCTGAGAATATGGCCTAGTTGTAGAGTGGTTCCCTCGTATACATGAAGCCCTGGTTTCAGTTCCTGAGCACCACATGTATTGAAAAAGCCAGAAGTGTTGCTGTGGCTCAAGTGGTAGAGTGCTATCCTTGAGCAAAAGAAGCCAGGGACAGTGCTCAAGCCCTGAGTTCAAGCCCCAGGACTGGCAAAAAAGAAAAAAAAAGACAAACATCTCCGTTTTGAATTGTGTATTCTATTGCAGGTCCAGAGCACATAGTTCTGTTCCAAAATGCATTTCACTTTTAGAGTTGTCACAACGTGTCAAAAAAAAAATCTAAAGCACGTTACAGAGTGTATATAGATAACAGATAGTTTCAGGATATCTGACCCTCTCTGCAGCCCTCTGGGTTTATTTACATGGATGCCTTGTCTGGGTCTCTTTTGAACCTAGAATTACTTCTACTCTCTTGATGGTAGGTGGCAATCATCCTACATTTCTGCTGTAAATTTGGAGCCATAAAAGATGTTCTAGAATAACTAATAAAGAAAATGGCTACCGGTTTCGTTAAAGCATCATAATAGTGTTACAATCTCTCAATCTAATCCCTTAAAATTCCTCAGCTTCTCTCCTCTGCCCAGTGGAATTCTGTGGCATGGCACCATCATGTTGACTGGCACTCTCCGGCCAGGCTGATTGTAATCCAGGGAGGCAAAGATGGCTCAAGGCACCCAATGCAAAGGTCTAATAAAATTACACTGTAAGTGTGTGCACATTTCTCTATGTGTAAAAGTCACATGCCAAGTCATCACAGAAAACATGGCTGCCTGGGGCCGTGCATGCAGATGGAGCCCTCAGGAATTTCCCATGGGTGGACAGTACCTTGTTCCTGCCCTGTCTCCAATTCACTGGCAACAAGCCAGAAGTAGAGCCCTGAGAGCCCTGTCTCATCCCTGAGTAACAAAGCTAAGGAACCGAGCCTATGCTCTGACTTCAGCACACACGAAAAGAAGACAAAGTTTATTGCCATAAAGTCAGACCAGTGCTAATGTAATCTTTGAAGAGCTATTTAAAAAAAAATTAAAAACGGGGGTGGGGTATGGCCTAGTGGCAAGAGAGCTTCCCTCATATACATGAGGCCCTGGGTTCAATTTCCCCAGCACCACATATACAGAAAACGGCCAGAAGTGGTGCTGTGGCTCAAGTGGCAGAGTGCTATCCTTGAGCAAAAGGAAGCCAGGGACAATGCTCAGGCCCTGAGTCCAAGCCCCAGGACTGGCCAAAAAATAAATAAATAAATAAATAAATAAACTTCTAATCTCACTTATGTTAGAGGAAACCCTCTGTATATCACCTTTACAATAAATATACATTTAAAAAAATTAAAAACATCACATATATTGTTATATTCCTGAAAACGGTTTTCTTCAGGTTTCTTTAGGAGTCTACGGGAAGCCAGTTTAATCGAGTAGGGGGGGAAAGGAGTTCCCTGCAGCAGAGCTGACAACTCGTGCCCTTGCAGGGGAAGAAGGTCTCTTGTGATGACAATAGTCTGGGGAAGACACTGTGCTGTGTTTGGAAACAGGGACTCCAAGGCTGGGCAAGTCAGGGCAAAGAACAAGTTCCAGTTCGCTATGGCCCCGATAAGGCAAGAATCATTGCACTATGACAGGGGTGTCATAGGTGTCCGTTTCTTATCAAGTTGAAGCAATTTCCTCATGCAGATATTCACCTTTGCTCCTAACAGTTCCATCTGCAGGACTGCCCTCTGTTCTATCTGCTTTGAGAACACTGTGTTTAGACATGTGCTGAGAACGTAAGCCTAAAACCTTGAAGAGGGAATATGTGGATAACTAACACAGTACCTGCCTGACATTTTTCATCAGATTACCTGTGGTGAGGAGGTTGAACTCTATGACTTTGGGGTGCACTGCTGCTTGAGGAAGCCAGGAATTGATACATATTTACTGCAAGTGACCAGAGTGGATACATCATGTTACTAATTATGTTACCAACTTGAGATATGATAGGCTCTCTTTCTTGGTGAAACTTGACGTTAAAGATCATACTGGAGATGGAAGATATTCTAAGTATTTCCTAGCTGTCAGGGTGAGGGAGAAAGAGAGATTGATTGACAGGTCAGGGTTACTTTTGGAGCAGTACAAGTCAGTGTCTAGCAGAGAGTTCCTTAGTTTTGTAGGTGAACCTCTTCCTTTCACAGACACTAGAATCTTGGCAGAAACGTTTGAAGGCAAACCTCTGTTTAAAGCCAGGGCTACAGCTGTAGAACTCAGTGCCCAAATACCCATCTAACTCTTATGTCCTCTTCCTGTTTATCTGTTTTTCTCAGGTTATCCATCAATAAAGTAATGAACAGGTATGTGCTTGAGAGATGAGACACAAAGACAAACCTGATCACTATTTCCATCCGGGAGTAGCTGGTGTCTGAGGAAGGGTATTTCCATCTAACATTAAAATCTGGATCAACATAACATTAAGCAGCTCAAATTTCTGAGGTGCAAGAGAAGATCCAGAGAGCTTTGCTCCCAGGTGTCACCAGCATTGTGGAGCATCTTCTGATTTGCTCTTGCAGCAAGTGCCTAGTTCTTGAAGTACACTCTTTTCTTACAGCAGAAGGGTGTCAGCTCAGATCTGCAGCCCCCGATCCTTACTTCGAAGGTAAGGCATTCTGCTTGACAGCGCCTGTCCATGCTCATACAGCGCAGTCTTCTATAAGCGCCTTCCCTGGCTCGGTGGAAGAAGCAGTTGGTTATGAGTTACTAAAAAGGGAAGCAAAGCTGTATCACCAGTTTCCCATCAGATTTCCTCTCATGTAGGCATCAAAAGATCAGGAATGTATGTATTACTTGACTACATCAGTCTGAGCTCCAACCTCCAGTAAAATAAATACAATATCTTTACTAGTTAATTAGGAAAAATTAAAAACTTTTCATTCCCAAAAAATCAAACATGCATTTTATATGCAAACAGGTATAATTATGATTATGTTGTACTAATAGAATATTTCTTGCAATTATGCTGGCTGCATACTTTCTAACTTGAATAAACAATCTGACCAAAAAATATTTCCAAGCTGGGTGCCAGTGGCTGACACCTGTAATCCTAGCTACACAGGAGGCTGAGATCTAAAGATCATGGTTCAAAGCCGTCTGAAGAAGAAAGTCTGTGAGACTCTTACCTCCAATAAACTACTGAGAAAAAGTGTGAAGAGAGTCTGTGGCTCAATTGGTAGAGCAATATCCTTGACCTGAAGAGCTCAGGGACATCACCCAGGCACAGAGTTCAAGCCCCACGATGGACAAAAAGAATTCCAAATTTAGTGTCTGATATAGAGAAAAAGGTAATTCTGTGCAATTCATATTACAAGCACATAAATGAGAGATCATGCACATTGCCCTATATTCCTGGACTTTTATGTACAGAGCAAAAATAAGTACATGCTAGTCTTTTCTATGGTGTTTTGCAAAGTCATGTCCTACATCTTCTGAGCCAGCCTATCAAGCACCCTACCAAACAGCCATGGGCGGCCCCAGGGCTGACACCAGACTGTGCCCCAGCAGGACTCAGTGAGGAGTTCCTCACACAGCACATGCAACTCACTTTTTTTTTTTTTTTTTGCCAGTCCTGGGCCTTGGTCTCAGGGCCTGAGCACTGTCCCTGGCTTCTTCCCGCTCAAGGCTAGCACTCTGCCACGTGAGCCACAGCGCCGCTTCTGGCCGTTTTCCGTATATGTGGTGCTGGGGAATCAAACCTAGGGCCTTGTGTATCCGAGGCAGGTACTCTTGCCACTAGGCCATATCCCCAGCCCTCACTTTTTTTTTTTTGACTCTTACTTTTCAGTCCCTTCCTCTCTTCAGTTTCCTTACCATATCACGTTACTTTCCCTCTTTATTCTAATCAACAGCTCTGTTAGTCTTCACTACGGTTATATTCTCATTATATATTATATATATCGTTATATATTATGTATATAATATAATGGGATATATAATATATAATGATATATATAATACATGATATATGATATATATATCATTATATATTATATATATCCCATTTAAAGAGGAAATTGCACCCCAAAGTTCAGCTTGTGAGGATCAGAATTCAGAATTCAGATTCCAACCCAGGTGGTTTGCCCTGTTGTCGATCATCAGATGTATTCCAAGCTCTGAGCATCTGGGATCATCAGGGCAGTGGCGACCCTAACGAGTGTTTCAGTGGTGCTTCGTACTGGGTTTTTATCAGACACACGTTGCTCAGTTTTGAAGAAAGCATGTGATCCAACATCTACTTCTCCACATAATCTGTAGTCCTGTAAGGAATGGTGGGGAAGGCAGCCCCAAATGTCTTCCTCTTACCTTAAGCCACTGTCAACCATCTGTGGAAAGAGAGTACATACAGATATTTAGTCCCTGATGTTATAAGTGAGGACTTCCAGCATGCAGACACCATCTCTGGCGGTCCTTTAGTGCTTGGTCCTTGCTTTCAAAAGGTCAGTGTGAAAACCACTCCTCAGGACAAATTGGTGGAACTCTTAGGTTGAACCAAACTCCCATTTCTGTGACTTTTCTTTATGCTTTGTATCTCGTATGAAATTTATGCTGCATTAGAGTATTGTTGCATCATTTTACATATTCATACCTCTTTTTTTTCAAATTTTTATTATCAAACTGATATACAGAGAGGTTGCAGTTTCATACGTTAGGCATTGATGCATTTCTTGTACTGTTTGTTACCCTTTCCCTCATATCCTCCTCCCTCCTCCCCCTTTCCATTTCCCCCCCTGAGGTTTTCAGTTCACTTTCACCAAACAGTTTTGCAAGTATTGCTTTTGTAGTTGTTTATCTTTTTACCCTCTGTCTCTCAATTTTGGTATTCCCTTTCAATGTCCTACTTCTAATACCAGTATATACAGTTTCCAAAATACTCAGATAAGATTACAGAGATAGTGTAGGTACAACCACTGGAAGGTGATACAAGAACATCATCAATAATAGAAGCTACAGATACAGATGGAACGTTGAAAGTAGTTACAACTGTGATGTAACAATCGTTTCCGCAACATGGAGCTCATTTCACTTAGCATCATCTTATGTGTTCATGAGGGTATAGCTATTGGGCTCTTGTGATGCTCTGCTATGACTTGCCTAAACCTGTACTAATTATTCCCAATAAGGGAGACCATAGAGTCCATGTTTCTTTGGATCTGGCTCATTTCACTTAGTATAATTTTTTCCAAGTCCTTCCATTTCCTTACAAATGGGGCAATGTCATTCGTTCTGATAGAGGCATGAAATTCCATTGCGGGGCTGGGGATAGGGCCTCGTGGCAAGAGTGCTTGTCTCATATACGTGAGGTTCAATTCCCCAGCACCACATATACAGAAAATGGCCAGAAGTGGCGCTGTGGCTCAAGTGGCAGAGTACTAGCCTTGAGCAAAAAGAAGCCAGGGACTATGGTCAGGCCCTGAGTCCAAGCCCCAGGACTGGCCAAAAAAAAATTTTTTTTAATTCCATTGTGTACATGTTCATACCTTTAAAACTTACTGAATGTCTGGGGCTGGGGATATGGCCTAGTGGCAAGAGTGCCTGCCTCATATACATGAGGCCCTGGGTTCGATTCCCCAGCACCACATATACAGAAAATGGCCAGAAGTGGCACTGTGGCTCAAGTGGCAGAGAGCTAGCCTTGAGCACAAAGAAGCCAGGGACAGTGCTCAGGCCCTGAGTCCAAGCCCCAGGACTGGCAAAAAAAAAAAAAAAAAAAAAACTTACTGAATGTGTTTTCTGTTATAATCCATTTTTTTCTCACCAGCAAAAAAAAAATAGGATAATTAACTTGAAACAATTAGAGGCAAAGAGGCAAAGACTTGAATTTTATTTTATTTTATTTTACAATTGGTAACTAGTTTATTAATAAATAGAACCAAGTGGGCTATAAATATGCCATAAGTATAATGTACCTTGTGTATATTGGGTATTCATATTATTTTTGGAACATATTGAATGTTTTATAACAAAATAACTTTGTCAAGATTCAAGTTTAAAGCTACTTAGTGCCCACAGACAAATACAATTACAAGAAAGAGGTCACTTTGTTTGCATACAGGATTTGAGGTACATAAAAGAAGAAGGGCAAACTTGGTTGTTCAGTTTCCATGAAGTAATACTTGATATCAGTTATTTCAAGCAAGAATTTTTCATTTTCTAAATCAGTATCTATTACAAACTAGTCTAGGAGCTAGTTTTTAAACGGATATCAGAATGAGGCCCTGAATATATAAAATTGTTACTGAGAGGAAGCATCATATTTTTTCCAGTATTATAAGTTAATTGGAAAACAATGAAAAATTCTTGTTCTTCACAAAGAATATTTGCTACTTTCGGTTCACATTATTTTGCTGTATATGCATTATACTAATTACTAAAATTAAATTATAGGACCAAGCATATTCAGTGTTAGCATATGGGCCTACCAAGTATCAGGATCTTGTTTCAAATTACAACACTAAATCAGTCATCCAATCAATCAGTAACCAACCAATAAATAAAAGTGCTTCCTGGATATTGCAGAGGAAGTTATTAACAGTACCACAGTAACCTAGTAAGAGGTTAAAATTTCTTCACAAAAGACCTCAAGGTAAAAGCAAATACCCTGACTGCATTGCAGGAAAGAATAGGAGAAACACTTGGGGTCCTTGTCACAACGGGCCCAGAAGCACAACAAATCAAAGAAAGTTTGGACAAATAGGATTGCATGCAAATGCAGAGCTTCTGCACAGCAAAGAACATAGTTTGCAAGAGAGAAAATCTTCACAACAGACAAGGGCTTCATATCTAAAATATACGTAGAACTGAAAAAAATTAAGTTCTTCCAAAAGAAATCATCAAAGAAATGACTCCCCCATTAAAAAATGGGCTACAGACTTCAAGAGAGACTTCTCTGAAGAGGAAATGAGAATGGCCAAGAGGCACACAAAGAAATCCTCAAAAATACTGGCCATAAAAGAAATACAAATCAAAGCAACATTGAGATTCTACCTCTCCCCAGTAAGAATGGCCATTATCAAGAACACTAATAACAACAGATGCTGGAGACAATATGGCCAAAACGGAAGCCTACTACACTGTTGGTGTGAGTCTCAACTTGTTTATCCACTCTGGAAAGCATTGTAGAGGTTCCTTAAAAAGCTAAACATAGAGCTCCCCTATGACCCACCAGCCACACTTTTGGGCATTTACCCAAAGGATCACAGACTAGGCCACACTAAAGCTTCCAGCAATGCTATGTTCGTTGCAGCACAATTTGTCATTGCTTGTCGGGAGGCGAGCTCGCAGCTAAGCTGATCCTGACCTCTGGCTGTGCCGATGTCGCCAAGATGTCGGGAGCCAAACCTGCAGCTAGGTTCATTATCACCTCTGGCTGTGCTGTTACCGCTAGCATATGCTAAAGGCAAAGATATTTGTCCACAGCCTCTGTACGGAATTGCTTTGTTACCTTGTGTTTACTGTAATCAAAAGTTGCAAACTTCTAAGCCTCTTTATGTTCTGGAATTTTAACAATCCTATGCTATTCCTAGGTTCCAAAACCGCATATAAGCCGGGAGTTGAGAATAAACTGTTGCTGCAGTCTTGAGTTTCAATCTCGAGATGCAGACCTCCTATACCCCATCTTTGCCTCTTGTCCTTTTTCTCTTGTCTTGTATTTTTCCTTTTCCTTAATCCTCGCTGCCCTCAGTCAGGATTCCCGTTCACTGCCGGCTGGCTCCGCAGGTGTGGTGCCTTGAAACAGGGACCTGAAGCCTGGGATGATCACCGAGGACCCCCGCTCAGGTAAGGACGTCTGATTACTTGGGAAGGAGAGCGAGAGGAGAGAGTATTGTCGGGAGTAAGAGATTATCGGGGGGCTGGGGATATGGCCTAGTGGCAAGAGAGCTTGCCTCGTATACATGAGGCCCTGGGTTCGATTCCTCAGCACCACATATACAGAAAACGGCCAGAAGTGGCGCTGTGGCTCAAGTGGCAGAGTGCTAGCCTTCAGCAAAAAGGAAGCCAGGGACAGTGCTCAGGCCCTGAGTCCAAGGCCCAGGACTGGCCAAAAATAAGGAAATTATCGGATAAAGTATAGGCTGCATGCTATACGAGCAGACCCACAAAGGCATGCTCAATGCCCGCGCAGTGAAAGTTGGCCAAAGTAACTTAGAACATTTCTTTTACTTTATTGAGGAAGCATGCCCCCAGTTCTTGGAGGAAGGAACCAATAACTTAGAAACTTGCTAGAAAAAAAAAAAAGGAACATTATGATGCAACTGGCCCTGAGAAAACCTCAGTGGATGCTATTATTCTTTGGTATCTGGTCCAAGATTGCTTAGATCTTCAACATGAACAGATTAAATTTGATCAGTCAATTGGAGAAATTGAACAGGGACCTGATGAGTGTTGCCCAACCCCGGAAGCATATTCTGCTGCCCCCGGGAAGAGCTGAGAAAATTAACAAAGACCTGAACGACTAGGCTAGATAGTAAGGAAGACTCAGATGGCTCAGACACTGAGGAGAAATTATGCAATGAGCCTACTAATGATAGATTGACTCATGTTGAGAATATGTTGAAATCAGTATAGCTCTATTATCACAGCTTCATCCAGAACAACAAACTCCTTTAAAGGGAGTCCTGGCAGACTTACAGCTCTCCTAGGTGCAGGCTGCTAGCAGGGGGAAGGGACCTGAGGCTAGGGAAATGCTAACACCACCGAGGTAACTTCTCCTGACCGAGTGCTCTATTTCCATCCACCAGGACAGATTTGAAACCCCAACCAGGGTGAGTCACCATTAGCCTGGAGCTTACATTTTCCATAAATCCACTGGGCTAGGTCAAGGAGATCAGCAATTGTGGGTGTTTGGAGACAACTGATCTCTAGTTCAGCTCAGCTAGTTGCTCATCAAGTCTAAATTGCTTTAGGAAAGCTGCTCAAGTTTGAGCCCTATCTTATATATTTGGAATTTTTTGTAGGACTCTAACTTCTATGAGTGCTCAGGCAGATGAAGTTCTCTCTGTCTCTTTTTCTGCCTCCCTCTAAACTCTGTCTGCCGGCCTGTGACATAGGATGGGTATCGATATTTGTTTAACATCTGCTTTAAAAGACTCAAAGAAAGGTTTTCTATTCTTGTTATTGATGTTAAGTTTTCAAGACTCAGTTAAATTCTGCTTGTTTGGCTAAATCATAAGCTTTCTCTAGCATTGAGCACATGGTAGACAATAGGATTGGTTAGAGTGAAAGCCTGCCCATCCCCCAGGTGACAAGCATGCCAAATTCCTGGAGGCTGGGCAGGGACTTGGAGTCCTGTGGCATTGCATTTCAAAGGTGCCTTACAATTCAAATGCTGGAAGATGAAGGTGTCTTACTGTGAGCTCACTGTCTGTGTTCATGTCCTGTCTTCCATAAGCTCCCTTGTGAGCTAAACTGGTTTCTCAAAATGTGGCTTCTCGGATGATCTGAAAAGTTTGGCTTGCTGAAAAGGTTTTTTTGTTTGTTTGTTTGTTTACTATCTAACCATGTGGTTCTAGAATATAGGCAAAATAATATCATTTGCTACTGGAATGCCAAAAAAACCTACATGGCCAATTAAAGAACAATTCTAAGCGCGCCCCAAAACGTGTGCACATTGTCTGTATGTGTATGTATGTCTGTATATGTCTATGCGTTTCTAAAACTTAAAAACAAAACAAAAGACAGGTTTCAAACCCAAACTGATCATGTTTGGGAGCAAACAAATGTGTCTAAGAAAAATTCCAAAAGGTTCTAAAATACAGCATGTGATATGAGTACAATAATGTACAACCGGTGTTATTCTTTATGTCTATCTATGCTAAGAGTCAAGTGTACATCTAATCCTGACAATTCTTTGGTATAGACTAAGATTTTGCTTCTCCATTTTTTTCCCTCTTCTTTCATGGTGCTCTCATAAACTCTTTAAGATCAAGGGACATTTTGAAATAACTGCACAGATGTGACTATTAACCTAAATTTTCCGGACCCAAAATTAACATTTATAGGATACAGGTTGACATGTGTGCTAGCTGAGTGGACCGTGGCAGTCTATGGCTACAGAAAGCTGCCTCCACAGTCGGCCCCCAAACTGGGAGTTGTTTGTGACTCAGAAACTGCCCTGGCTGCTACAGAGAGCAGACTTGGTTGGCCTTCAATATGTGTGGATTTTGTGACTAGAAAGATGGTTAAAAGCCCAAGCCTTCTAAAATCTGTTTAGAAATGCCCTTAACCAGTCTGTGTAGAAATTTACAGGCAACAAGCAGGAAATGTGACAGCCTATCCAGGGAACTCTACTACAGCCTTATCCAGATGCAAGCCATCCCTCCTGCTGGCCTGCTAATTTGGGACTGAAGACACAGCCACTTCAGATCCACTGAAGCTGAGACTTTTATTGTTATTCATTTGTTTTCTCTTTCACGTGCCAGTAAGGTAAGGTTCAATAATATGATTTGATTTAGTGGCACATGGATCCTATTCAGTCTGCTGTTCTTTAAGTGATACAGCAAAATTCTGGCAACTATTTGTTGGTCGATTCTTAACAACTTACAGGTAAACTCTACTCTTTTTGTTCTCCTGTTGCTTTATTTGGAAATAAAAAGGACTTTTATGGCTAAGACTCCTTGGACAGTTCAAAGCCAACCCAGGCAGAGAAAAATAAAAATCCCTCTTGGTCATATTTTGGGTCCTTATTATTTTACTAGTCAGAAATTACAGGTTAAGACTTCTTATTTAGGGGCCTGGGGATATGGCCTAGTGACAAGAGTGCCTGCCTCATATACATGAGTCCCTGGGTTCGATTCCCCAGCACCACATATACAGAAAATGGCCAGAAGTGGTGCTGCAGCTAAAGAGGCAGAGTGCTAGCCTTGAGCAAAAAGAAGCCAGGGACAGTGCTCAGGTCCTGAGTCCAAGCCCCAGGACTGGCCAAAAAAAAAAAAAAAAAGACTTCTCATTTACATACTTTGCATGATTTTCAAAAATTTCTGGGAGATATTAATTGGCTTTGCCCTTATCTCAAATATTATGAATTGGTAGCCACCTATGTCCATATGTGCCGTGTGGAATCTTGTAAGTATCTTGGATGAGATCCACAGGTTATTTATATCCCCTATACTTTACAACAACAAGAATGGCTTTATATTCATTGTGATTCCTGGGTCATTGCCTGGGACAATTTTATGGGCATAATTTCACATCATTGTCCTTCCAACAAATTACTCCACTTTGCCTCTTCTTACCATTAAGGGAGGGCATTTTCTGTATATATGGTGCTGGGGAATTGAACACAGGGCTTCACATATGGGAGGCAGCACTCTTGCTGCTAGGCCATATTTCCAGCCCTGAATTTTATTTCTATCTCTTCATTTTGCCTAACTTTAATTTACGGATAAGTGATTGGTATCCACTGCTACAAAGTGGAAAGAAAGTTCATCATAAACCTATACACTTTAATCTATGCTGCAAAATGTTTACTTCCGTAAACTAACAGATGGGGTTAGTTTATCTCATTTTAAAGACGCTCTTCCAGTCAAAAGTGACCCAAATGGGGCAAGAGTGCCTGCCTCGGATACGCGAGGCCCTAGGTTCGATTCCCCAGCACCACATATACAGAAAACGGCCAGAAGCGGCGCTGTTGCTCAAGTGGCAGAGTGCTAGCCTTGAGCGGGAAGAAGCCAGGGACAGTGCTCAGGCCTTGAGTCCAAGGCCCAGGACGGGCCAAAAAAAAAAAAAAAAAAAGTGACCCAAATGGGTGCAACCTTACTATTTTATTTCTTAGCCAGAAAAAAAAAAAAAAAAATTGACAACTGGCTTGCCTATGACCTATTTTGATAAAACCACTTGTGATTTTTTTTTTTTTGGCCATTCCTGGGCCTTGAACTCAGGGCCTGAACAATGTCCCTGGCTTCTTTTTTTTGTTATCCTCAAGGCTAGCACTCTGACTATTGTGCCAAAGCGCCACTTCTGGCCATTTTCTGTATATGTGGTGCTGAGGAATCGAACCCAGGGCCTCATGTATATGAGGCAAGCACTCTTGCCACTAGGCCATATTCCCAGCCCCCAGTTATGATTTTTTTTAAACATTCTTGAAATACAGATTCTAAATGGATTTCCAGCCTTATCTCTCTAAGGACATCTCTCTTACCTGGAAAGAGTTGCACAAGAAGAACAAGGCCAGTAACAATGAAGAAGGAAAAACTCATGGCTCCACATACCCATGAGGAGATGACAAAGCTGGTGAAGTGGTTGAGTCGCTGCTTTCTTATAGAGACACGTTGACTGCTTGAAATTGGCCAAGCTGGCAAGCCTGCTTTGCTTTGTAATGTTCACTGAGAGGTCACTATTTTCCATGCTCCAAGGAATAGTGTGTGGGCTAGCTGGGAAGAGGTTAAATAAATAGCATTTATGAGAGTGCAAGGCAGAAAAGAATGCTGCCTTCCAACCTGGAATACACTATTCTCTGTCTCTGCCTAGATTTCTACTATTTTTTCCTACAAGTCCATTCAAGAACGATTGCTCCCATATGGCCCTTTTCTTCCTACCTCCAGATTTTACACATAGCTTACACTTTTTAGAGTGTTATTCGGTATTTGTTAACTAGTGCCTAGCAAAATTACTTAAATATTGCAATACATAAAGATGAATTTTCTCAAATAAATACTGAATTCCATAGAGACAAGCAATTTGCCTCCCATAATTTTTCCTCATTTATTTCTGCTTTGCAAAAGGAGATGCTAATTGATTTAATGTTGAAAGCTGTCTCTAAAAACTCACAAACAGTTCTATCACTGAAGGAAAATCATAATGTGTTCAAAGTTGGTGCAAAGCTAAAATATTTTATGGATCACATTATAAGCCAACGTTTTCCTATATTTGAAGCATCTAATTGAGGTTCCTTTACTTAAGATCAGGGAGCTTCTAGCAATAGCATTCTCCTGTGGATTCTTTTGTGGTGAGTTGGACATAAGCAATGTATGCTGAATTTTCCAAGAAGCCTTCTGGAAAGCCATTTCCTAAAACTCGGCACAAGAACGTTTCCTTCACTTCCCTCTGGGCAAGACAAAGCCAAATCACAATCACAGCACATGTTTCCAAAGATGTTTTGTTCCCATTCTTTTTCTTTTGTTGTCATTGTGGTTTTTTTAATTAGAAGTTTATTATCTTCAAGTACTTGTAAGTACTTACAAGTCAATATGTCAGTTTATGAATATATTGTATCTTGATTGATATCACCCCTCTCTTCATTGTCCCCTATCCCGCCCAAACTCACCCCTCCATTCAATTTTCCTAGTTTTATACGGAACACATTGAATATCATGGCTGAATTCTCCCTGCTTCTTCTCTTCATTTATTTACCGCCCTCCTTGACCTCCCCATGCACATACCTGAA
Source organism: Perognathus longimembris pacificus (assembly GCF_023159225.1). Lineage (NCBI taxonomy): Eukaryota > Metazoa > Chordata > Mammalia > Rodentia > Heteromyidae > Perognathus > Perognathus longimembris. Next base: position 27,712,468 of record NC_063180.1, read on the forward strand.
CAACCAGCTTCCTGATATTGGTTTGGTTAGAATATAAGTTAGTTATTCGCAAGGGTTATGCCATTTGATTTTTCCCCTGGATACACCACCATTCAGATCATAGGACAGTGTCCATGTGCATATGACCATGTATATGTTTACACAAATACTTATCAATTGGATCTACCTTCCGAATAAGAGTCTCACAGACTTTTTTACTTGGGCTGGCTCTGAACTGTGATCCTCAGATCTTTGCCTCCTGAATGACTGGGATTACAGGTGTGATCTAACAACGGAGGCCATGCTTTCTTGATCCCTTCATCCCCTGAAGGGCATGTTGGCTGTTTACATACCTTTCACCATGGTGTGAATAGTGCAGCAATGAACATGGTTGTGCAACTGGCTTTCCCGTGTCCTGAATTTTAATCTTTGGGATAAACAGCGAATTTAGGGTAGATCTCTTAGGTTTTTTAAGGAATCTCGAAATGGCTTTACACACTATTTAAACCAAAACAGATGAACTTTTAAGTAATAAGGAATTAGTATATATTCTCTGGTGTATGTGTATGTGTGTGTGTGTGTGTGTGTGTGTGTGTGTGTGTATAAAACTGAGTATCTTTGGGAGCTTCTAGGAAAGAAGAGGGCATTAGATGGGAAAGACTTAGAAAGAGAAGAGGGAGGAAAGAGAGAGTCAGGGAGGGCCAGTGTGTGATGAGATGAACATCCACAGGAGGAACTGCTGCATCTGTAAACCTCTGACTCTAGATGTGACAGGAGGTCAGACAGTACCACAACACAACCATGACCTTCACGTCTGAATGACTCTGAGACACACACAGGAGACGCCTGTAATAGAAACTTTAACAAGAATAATTTAAAAAAAAACAAGCAGTGTAATAGTTAGAATGAGTAGAAGATATCTCAGCTTCACGATGCTCCTCAGCTATCAGCTTTATCCTATCTGTGGAGACCTGGGCAGGACAAACATCCACAAGAAGGCAATTTCAGAGCTATAAACTCATAAGATCAGGTACTCAATTCTCTGAGGTACATAGATGAAAGGTCTAGGTTGCATGAGAGTTACATTTTAGATATGTTTTGAAAAGCAGTTGGTCACCTATAAATAGGTCTGATAATAGACTCAACTTAAAAGTTGAATCAGAGACCAGGAGTGAAGAGTTCCCACATTAGTTCCACAAGAATAATGTAAACAGCCGATGAAAAACTGACGATGAAAATCGACAGCCATGAGGAATCCCTGTCGACAGTCATGGCTGGAATGGTAAGAAGGGAGGAGATGTGCTTGTAAGTGGCAGCTCTGGCGGGAGTTGACTCCTGCGGGCAATGTTGGGACCCCCGGTGGACATACCATGAGTCTGTCCTTTTTCCCGTTTAACCACTTTACCATCAGACATTTTATTGACTGCCATCTTAAAATCAAGAAGCTAGGCCAATTATTTGGAGAAAGTGGAATAACAAGGCTACTATGTCAGGACACAAGAAACAGGACAGTGTCTCCATGATGCATGGTGAAATCTTCACTGGACACCAGATCTGCAGGTACCTTGACTGTTGACTTCCCTGAGTACAAAACGAGGATAAATAAAATGGTAGTTTATGCTTTTTGTATTACCTCCCAAAACAGATTAAGATAAGATCCTACCTGAGAAACAATTGCTTTCCAAAGTGAAATAGCAAGAGATGAATTGGGCTGGGCACTGGTGGCTGACACCTATCATCCTAGCTGAGATCTGAGGATCACAGTTCAAAGACAGCCCAGGAAGGAATGTCTGTGAGACTCTTTTCTCCAATTAATCACAAGGGGAAAAAAACAAAATAAAACAAAACAGAAGTGGAACTGTGGTTCAAGTGGTAGAGCACTAGCCTTGAGATACAGAGCTCAGGGACAGCACCAAGGCGCAGAATTCAAGCCCCATGACCCTCTCCCCCCCAAAAAAAACTACAAAACAAACAAATTGGTACACATAAAAGATAAATAATGTTAAAACTGAGAGATCAAGTTTGAGTTCTCTGACTAACCATGTTGACCTTTATTTTGAGAAGTGAAAAAATATTCCTTCAAATAGCAAGGGAAACACAATCATTTATTTACATTCAGTGACAAGTATTTTAAATTGCTACCCAGCAATTTTCCTTAAAAGGAAAAGGAGAAATGTAAAATCCGTGTCACAGTCATTAACTGTGTGCATGGGTTTGCTCATCAGACATACTATGAATAGTGGAATCAATAAATGGCCTTATATTACTGTACGAGAAATCAAGTGGAATAAAGGAATTCTCTGTGTCCTGTATCATTTTAACTCATGACATAGAGGTGATGTCACTGGTGTCTCTCTCTTCATTCTATAAGAATTGGTATATGCAGATAGATACAGCGAAAATGACAGTAGTGTGCACATCATTCTTTGGCTGCTCACTATAGTTCTAAGTGCATAGCAACCTCCTTGGTATCAATGTCTTTCAATAGAAAGGGAGATGATAATACCTACCCTCATAGACAACCTTGAGACATACGAGAAAAGTATTACAAAAGAATAAATGATAAAACGCTCTGCAAATATACACCAGTCCCTGACTGAATGGTATTTACTCATGTCTTGATTTTTGAAGGGATCATCATAAAACCAAAAGTAGACAAAGAAACAAACATAAGCAGAGAATGAAATGAGGTCGATCCAGAAACTCCATGTGTGATCTGGGAAGCAGATCTCTTGTCTTCTCTTGTTCTTCCTTGGAGATCTGTCCACCCCCAGCTCTTGGGCCAGAAGAGGGACAGCCTCCTCCGTCGGCCACAGAAAATGTTCAACTTGCAATTTCCAGCCACTGTGTTGTCCTCTATGCATGACTTCCTGCATTTACTCCGACCAAGTCTGCAAGTCTCACACACAGCAAACTCACCTGGGCCAAGAAGAAGCGGCTAAGATACCTTTGCGGGCAGTCTGTTGGGGCGGGGGAACTTGTGGAAGTCCAAAAGAACAGAGAAGCTTGGATTTGCAAGTAGGTTCAAGAACCAATCTCAATTTTTCTTGCTGTTTTGGGTTAGCTTATGTTGATTGTACAAAGTAATTCATGCACATGTATGAATCTAGAATAACAAAACCCATTAAATTGTTTTACATTGTTTTAAGAGGGTGGTGAGGGGAGAAAATAATAGTAGGGTTGAATTTGATCTAACAATGTACATACATGTATGGAAATATCATAGTAGTCCAGAGTTGTCTTTTTTTTTTTTTTGCCTTGTCTTTGCAGTATGCATTTGAGTAGAATTATAAACAAGAGACCCAGTTTCTGCTATCTATTTCGTTCTTGCATAGGCCAAAACTCTATGTGTCAGGTAGACAAATGAAAGGACTACAAAAATACCTACTAGACATGATGGAATGCTTGCTAGACAAAAATAAGAGTTATATCATGTAACATTGAGAAAATTCTTGCAAACATGAACAAAAAAATTTAGACTCAATCCTGTTTGGGCCTAGTAATAAGCACATTGTCAGTAAATTGTTTGTCACAACTTGCTTATTTGTCCCAAGGACATTTTATAAATACTCTTCTACATAAAAAATTTGTTTACTAGTCAAAATAAGTGGCATATGACATTCAGGTTATAATAGCACCTACCAATAAGGGTGTTTTGAATGGTAAATGACAAGGTGCATATTACAGAAACAAGAGTACCTGGAACAATGATGGAAATTTATTAGGAGTATTTGTAATATTACCAAGAAGATTTGCAGTTACCCAAAAATATTTGCTTCCATTCTGTCTACAAGTGCTCTCCTCCTGTAAAAGAGATCTCTACAAAGTAAAGTTTGTGGCTATACTGGGCCAGGGTGGCCGACGCCTGTAATCCCAGCTACTCTGCAGGCTGAGATCAGAGGACCAACCAGGGGAAGGAAGTATGTGAGACTCTTATCTCCAATTAATCACAGAAAGAGCCAAAAGTGGAGCTGTGGCTCCAGTATTCAGGTGCTATTCTTGAACAAATAAAGAAGCCCAGGGACAACACCCAGGCCCAGAGTTCAAAAACCAAGACTGGCACAAAAGCAGGGTTCCGGGCAGGGGGGTGGGGGAAGAGGCAGTACCTACTCATTATGAATCGTTTTTCTGTAATAATGAGTTCCTTGAACTATTTTCACGCCTTCAGAGGATTCTGTCTGAATCATAGGCAAGTAGCCCTGATGGGCCTCATCAGATTGAGGTTGTGAGAATCAGATATGCTCGCGTGTCCTGCGGCCACTCTGACTAACTGGCACACAGGGAGCCTGAAGCTCTGGGCTGTAAGCGAATGGGGAAATGGAATGAGGAAAGCCAATGGAGTACAGTCCCGATGGCCAGTATTATGTTCCCACAACAAAATTATTTCTATGTAAATGGAAAAATCCAAATACGATTCTGCCAGTGAGGGGAAGAGAAGATGGGTGTTAGTGGGCTTTCTTTCTGTACATTTTTGTTTCCATTACTGCTTTTCTTCTTTGCCTCATCAGACAAACATAGCGTGGGCAGAGTTCCCAAGAAGAAAATACATTTAACCAATGGAACTCACCTCCTGGAAATGACTGGGAATATTCAAGGCCGGCCTCATATCCTAAAATTCAAAGCACTGCAGATTTTAGGAAAGAATACCAATGCAAGAAAATGGCATACGAACAATATTAAAGGCTGCATATGACAATGCCTCGGTCTTAATTCTGTTTCACAAGGTCAGCTCTCTTGGCAATTTGTAAGACCAAGTTACAAACAAAAATACCACATACAATTGAAAAAAAATACCACATACAATTGTTGTCTCTTAGAAAATGTCACTCCAGGTCTGAGGAATTCTCAGAAACACTGTCTGGCTGACCAGTAATGCTAATTTCAGGGTGATGAATAGAAGAACCATGGGCACTATGACCTGACCCCATCAGAGCCCCATCCACTCTCATTCACCTGATGGCATAGGAGCCAAAATGAACAGAGAGGATTAGACACAGCATCATCCTGCTTGTGACCAGGTTTGAAGTGAGACCCTTGAAAACAGATGCAACACTTATTTAGAAGGACACAAGAGGCTCATTTATATTAGAGAGTAATGAGGTATGCTCTTGGTCCGTGGAGTGAATCAATAAAACATTATTACACACTCCGTTTCCCAGAATCAAGGGCGGCTATCACAGATAATATCCTTGGCATCCATAAAGACTTGTATTCTGGAGTGTCTGTCTTGTGGTCTACTGCCATAAAGACTGGTCTAGGAATGGGTGAACTCAGGGAGAATGCATGGTTCTGACACAGTGATTGAGATGGAGGAGTACTTCCTGTGATCTTTTCCAGCATCAATTTTCTAGGAGAGAAAACAAGGAGCACTCTGGATGTGCAACTAGTGTTATTCTTATGTAAAAAATAGTTTGCAGGTTGTGGGAGGCCCCGCAAGGACTCAGCAGATGTGAATGCTGACCTTGCTCACTTTTTTCTTATTATTATAAATACTTCAGGGGAAATAAAGGAGGAACAGTCAGTGTGCCAAATTGGCTCTGAATTTCTATGTGCGTGAGATACAATGTCACAGACAAAGTTACAATTAAAGCCTCCTTTACAAAATGCAGTTAGGAAGTTAGAGAGACTTACCCAGTTGAGAGTTGACTTTGGAGATATGGCTGATGTCTCAGTGTTCATTATCCTTATACGAAAGATATAATATTGGGCATCTGCCTTGCTGTGCGCTTGATTTGGTTCATAAGGTGAAAACTCAGTGGAGTGCCTGGGTGCTGTCACTGCTATGACACCCCCAAGTCTCAATTCTTTTTTGTTTTTTGTTTTTTATTTTTGGCCAGTCCTGGGGCTTGGACTCAGGGCCTGAGCACTGTCCCTGGCTTCTTCTTGCTCAAGGCTAGCACTCTGCCACTTGAGCCACAGCGCCCCTTCTGGCCATTTTCTGCATATGTTGTTCCGGGGAATCGAACCCAGGGCCTCATGCGTACGAGGCAAGCACTCTTGCCACTAGGCCAGATCCCCATACCAGTCTCTATTCTTTTGTCTAACTTTTCTGTAAACATTTCCAAACTCATTAATTCATAGTGAGCGCCTTCTTCCTAAAACAGAGATTTATGCTGATATTTTTCCTGTTTTCCCCCCTGTCGTTTGCAAACATTTCAGCTTCAGAAGTTAATACGTGTGTTCTTGGAGAATGGAGGAATTGAAATTAAGGATTTTGAGTCTTTACATATATTGTTTTTAAGCAGCTGGGATCAGGCCCAGTTTCGTGGGTCTGTGACAGATGTGCACAGTCACTCGCCCACGTTCCAGTGAGCTCAAATCTCTTTAGTGAATGTCCTGGAATACTTAGTCATTTTATTTGGAGCATGAGCTTCATGGTGAGTGTTGGGTGAGACAGTGCAGTTCACACAGAGCATGGCAGTTTGGATTCTGCACCATGAGTGTCTCAGATAAGGCCCCATGGTGGCCAGTGGCAGGCTGCCTGCCAGGAGCGGACATCCCCACTGACTCCAGATTCAGTGCCTCATGCATCTCAGACCGCAGCAGCTGCGGTCCTGCCCATCTCCCTGCCACAAGGGAGGGACGATGGCTTGCTCAGGCCTGGGCCTGGGCCTTGGGTCCAGCGGCTGGCTGGAAGAAGCAAGGGCACTGAACGGGCAACAGTGAATGTACATGTGGGTGTCCGTGAAGGGCACCACGGGGGTCTTCAGTTGCCTCCTGTAGGTCTCTGTATCCTAGGGAGTGGGACAGTGAATAACAACAACAAAGTCCAGGTCAAAAGGTAGAAGACAATTTCAGCTGTTCGATGGCACCCTTTTCCTGTCACTTTGCATGTTTCTGAGATGACGGTTCATCTGCGGACATGCAAGGCCTCCCTGCTCACAAGGAGTCACAGGCCTCTTTGCAACGTTCCTGGGTCCACGTGGCCCCAGGTTGGGCCCTGACGGTGTTTACTTCTTTAGCCTTCTGCTCCCTGGGTTGGGACTCAAGTCGTCCCATCTCTATACTAAGTGTAATCCGACTTGAATAGGCATGTGTTCGGTGACTTAGAGCAGGCTTTGAGTTTACAGGAGAAGCTGCTTGAAAACAGGAACTAACGTGGAATTTCCGTTGACTTAACTGTCATGCTTCCCACCACATGACTTCCTTAGGTTTGTAACTTAAAACTTCCAGCAAATTAGACTGGCTGTTCACAACAACAAAAACAAGATATTAAGAAAAATTAAAATGAGATAATGTGTGAGGAAAGATATCTCAAAACTGACATTTTTTAGGAATCTCTTTTTAAGTGAGAATCAAGTGTATTTGTACTTTCAATATATTATTTTCAGTGAAGTTATTCAAACTATAAAATGAATGTTTACAAAAATGCCCAAGACATTTTTTCTTTTATTCCTTTCATTCATTCTTCCCTCCTCTCTTCCTTCTTTCTTCTTCTTTCCCTCTCTTCTCCTCCTTATGTCCTTCCTTCCCTTCTTTCTTCTTTACCTCTCTTCTTCCCTCCTTCCACTATGCCTCCACCTCCTCCTTATCTGGCTGTCTGTCATCTGTCTGTACCTCTCTTTTTCATCTCAGTAATTTGGTCAGAGTCAACTGCCTAAGATGAAGTTACTGGTCTGTGAATAATCTTTGCTATTTCCTTTTTAAGAGAAATGTAAGATGGCTTTATGAAAATTGCCTTCCCACACAATTATTTTTAAGAATAAACCAAGCCAGGCACCAATGGCTCATGCTTGTAGTCCTAACTACTCAGGAGGCTGAGATCTAAGGATTGTGGTTCAAATCTGGCCCAGGCAGGAAAGTCCAGAGACACTTCTCTCCAATCAACCACCAGAAAACTGGAAGTGATGAACTGTTGTTTACTACAAGTACTCTTTTGTGAATTATAACATTAGAACTACTTTTCTACCTATAACTGTGTTTTTGGGTTGTTGTTATTTGTTTGCTGGTCATTGAGCTTGAACTCTGGGCCTGAGCACTGTCCCTCCGCTCTTCAGCCCTAGGGTCTCATTCTTCCACTTGAGCCACAGCACCACTTCTGGTTTCTGGTGGTTAATTAGAGAGAAGAGTCTCTGGGACTTTCCTGCCTTTGAACCACAATCCTCGGATCTCAGCCTCCTGAGTAGCTAGGATTACAGGTGTGATCTGCAGACTGCTCACACTCTTCCTAGCCTCTAGTTACCACTACTGCACACGAATTCTGTGATGAACTTTTTTAGCTTTCACCAGTGATTGGGCACATAACCACATTCATCTTTCCATACCTAGTTCCTTTCACTGGACATGTTCTCAAGTCCTGTCTATGCTCTCTCAAAAGAGAACACTGTTTAGAAAACTTTACAAGGCACCATGGGAAAACAGTTGTCAGTTTGTTAAAGTATCTAGCTAATTCATTAAAGGCACCTAACCTAGGGGGTGAACTCATGTAGTATTGTTTCCTTGTGATTGGTTTATTTTACAGAATCGTATAGTCTCCAGTTCCATTCATATTCTTGAGAAACAATGACAGGATTCATATCCCACTATTGCTGAATAAAGAAAGTGAGCTACAGAGCTTCCAGAAAGGCTCAGTCCTGCTGATTGGGGTCCCCTGAGATCCATGCCAAACTTCTGGATTTGGTGATACTTGGATTTGAACTCAGTGTCTTACACTTGCTAGGCAAGCACTCCTACCACACCTGCCACATTTACTTCTCTTTTTTTTTTTTTTGCCTTACTTTTCAGCTAAGTCTTTAAGTTCAGACTGGCCTTCAGTAGTGATCTTCCTAATTATGCCTTGTCTGTAGTTGGGAATACTGACACATATTATTATGTCAAGCTTATTTGTTGACATGGAATATTATTCACTTTTTGCAGGGAGAGGGAAAGGAACAGGGAAGAGGAGCTGAGTTGGCCTTGAACCCCTATTGTCCTAATCTCTGCTTCCTAAGTAGCCAGGACAGGCCTGAGACACCATTCCTGGCCTCTGTGCTAAGCTTCTAACCCTTCAACCTGGCAGAAAACAACTCCTGATTGCTTCAGTTGGCTAAGGTTGTGGCAATTTCTCACAGCGGGTCACAGAGAAGCAATGCAGTGTTTTATGCAATGGGAGAAAATGCTCAGTAATGGGGACTGGCTACTATGGTGGTCTTCTTGGAGTTCTTCTCGTGACTTGGCATAACACTTCTCTATATAACTTCTCAAATTACCAATATTCAGTTTACTGATGAGCATATCTTTACAAGTAACAGATGATGCTTAGAAAGTATATTAAATAGCATTATAATTTGCTCTAAGATGTACATATATTTTTAAAATCAGAAATAAATGTTGAAATGTCAAGATACCGAGCATTTTCAAAAACGTTTCACATGTGCCTGCATATGTAGTGTGTTTTTAACTTGCTTAATAGAATATATTCATGTTTTTGTGTTTTGATAGTGTAATATTCCCAGTATACTTCTGCTTTTAAAACTTTGACCCCAGTGGACTGGGCTGTTTTGGAACACTTGTAGACTTCTGAGTGGAGGAAACAGGTCATTTTGGGTATGTCCTTGAAGGCTCTACCAGGAATCTCTTCTGCTCTCCTTCCTTCTCCCTCCCATCTGCCTTCTCCCTCCGCTCTCCTCCTTCCCTTCTCTGATATTTTCAGTGTCTCCCTCAGCCTTCTTCCTGCCTGCTAGGAAGTGTGGTAATTCTCTGCTGCATTTTCCCACTGTGGTCATGTTGTGTCCAGTGCATGGGTCTCATGAACGGAGAAGAGAATCCTTTGAAATAATGAATTAAAATAAAACCTTTGTCGCTTAAACTGTCGGTGTCCTGAATTTTTATTACGGTGATGGAAATCAACACCAAGGTAAAAAAGGTTTACAAAAGGAGGAAAGCAATTAGCAGTGGGTGCCTTGCTGATGAACACATAGTGTCTGGTGGTAGAGAAGGGAATTGATCAAGGGGATGATGTAGGGGCCGAGGGGGGGATGTCTCGGGAGGAGTGGCCAACAATCTCTCAATGTGGCATTGGAGGAGTTAGTGAGTTTGGAGTGGCGGCTAGGCTCTCCGTTCTTAGCTAAAGCTCATATTCTCAAAAGCTCTGACACTCAGGAGGTGACGGGGAGTCGTGGTCAAGTACTCCTCAGACTCACTCAGCAAGCTGCCACCTCACTGGGTTGTGCACTATACTGAGACAGAACAATCCATGCTCTCTGTGGGCAGATCAACAGGACCCCTAAATTTACAAAAGTTGACTGGATGTAACCAAGTACCTTTTCCAGAAGCTGACTTTGTCTGGGTCTTCTTTAAATGTTCTTCTGAGGGGCTGGGAATATGGCCAAGTGGCAAGAGTGCTTGCCTCCTATACTTGAAGCCCTGGGTTCCATTCCCCAGCACCACATATACAGAACAAGGCCAGAAGTGGCTCTGTGGCTCAAGAGGTAGAGTGTTAGCCTTGAGCAGAAAGATGCCAGGGACAGTGCTCACTCCCTGAGTCCAAGGCCCAGAACTGGCAAAAAATAAGTAAATAAATAAATAAACGTTCTTCTGAATTACAAGTACTCTATTAGAAGTCCCTGGTTTCAGCTGCAGTATAATAAATTCACTTGAGTTGGAGACAACAATCATGTGAAAGGGATAAATTTTGAGTTGGGTGCCAGTGACTCACACTTGTAATCCTAGCTTCCACATTTATTACCCTGGTCCTGGGGCTTGAACTCAGGGCCTAAGCACTGTCCTTAAACTTCTTTGTACTCGAGGCTAGCACTCTTCCTTTTGAGCCACAGAGCCACTTCTGGCTTTTTCTGTTTATGTGGTGCTGAAGGATAGAACCCAGGGCTTTGTGCATGCTAGGCAAGCACTCTACCGCCAAGCCACATTCGTAGCCAATAATCCTAGCTTAAGAAGCTGAGATATGAGGGTAGAGGTTCAAACACATCCCAGGCAGGATAGTCCATGAGACTTATCTCCATTAAATCACTGAAAACCTCCAAATTGGGCGGTGGTTCACATTGGTAGAGCAAGAGCCTTGGAGCAAAAGAGCTCAAGGGACAGTGCCAAAGCCCTTAGTTGAAGCCTCCTTATGTACCAAAGAAAAAAGAATTTGCTAAGCATCAAAAAATCTGCAAACATTTAGGCTATCATGTAGAAATCTAAAAATCAGCTGTACAGCACTGGCTCACACCTGTCATCCTACCTATTGAGGAGGCTGAGATCTGAGGATCGAGGTTCAAAGCCAGCCCAGGTAGGAATGTCAGTGAGACTCTTATCTCCAACTAGCCACAAGAAAAACAGAAGTGGCACTGTGGCTCAAGTGGTAGTGCACTAGCATTGAGTTGATAAAGCTAGGGACAGCCGACCGGCCCAGACTTCAAGCACCCCTCCCCAAATGGAAATTTTAAGTTCACTCAAGGCCAAATCTTGAAGAAGCCCTGTCCTCTTATTAGTCCATAGGGAATTGACCCATCGCACATGGAAACTAGAATTCTAAGTTGTCCTCTTCCAGTCTCTGGCACAGAATTCTGGTTTTTAAAGAATTTTGTTGACTACTGGTGAGGATTTTGTCTTTTTACTCTTTACCTAATGCTTGAATTTAGATCACTCTGCCTTTTTTTCAATCACCTATTTGGATACCGTAAAAATGTCCACTGAGGTTTTCTGCAAAAGACAATATCAGGGCTGAGAATATGACCTAGTGGTAGAGTGCTCGCCTCGTATACATGAAGCCCTGGGTTCGGTTCCTCAGCACCACATGTATTGAAAAAGCCAGAAATGTTGCTGTGGCTCATGTGGTAGAGTGCTAACCTTGAGCAAAAGAAGCCAGGGACAGTACTCAGGCCCTGAGTTCAAGCCCCAGGACTGGCAAAAAAGACAAAAAAAAAAAAAGACAACATTTGTTTTGAATTATGTATTCTATTGCAGGTCCAGAACACATAGTTCTGTTCCAAAATGCATTCCACCCTTAGAGTTGTCACAACGTGTCCAAAAAAAAAAAAACAATCTAAAGCAAGTTTCACAGTGTATATAGATAACTCATAGTTTCAGGATATCTGAGCCTCTCTGCAGCCCTCTGGGTTTATTTACATGGATGCCTTGTCTTGGTCTCTTTTGAACCTAGAATTACTTCTACTCTGTTGACGGTAGGTGGCACTCATTCTATATTTCTCCTGTCAATTTGGAACCACAAAAGGTGTTGTAGAATAAGTAATCAAGAAAATGACTACCGGTTTCCTTAAAGCATCGTTAATACTGTTATAATCTATCAATCTAATCCCTTAAAATTCCTCAGCTTCTCTCCTCTGCCCAGTGGAATTCTGTGGCATGGCACCATCATGTTGACTGGCACTCCCCGGCCAGGCTGATTGTAATCCACGGTGGCACAGATGGTTCAGGGCACCCAATGCAAAGGGCTAATAGAATTACACTGTAAGTGTGTGCACATTTCTCTATGTGTAAAAGTCACATGCCAAGTCATCACAGAAAACATGGCTGCCTGGGCCCCTGCATGCAGGTATGTCAGTTACCTAGGAAATCACGTCCTGGGCACAGAATTAAACCAGTACGAGTGTCTGCCTGGAGCCTCACAGGGTGGACCTTGCACATATGAGCTTATGAGGCTTCAGGTTGCAGAGTGTAGTGACTCCAGGTTAGGGGAAAGACAGCCAGAGGAAAATCGAGAGGAATTCGATTGGGCCCCTCCTGTGGTGAGAGCCTCTGTGGGTGTCCTTCCAGATCTTTGCTTAACTTGTGGAAACCAAGTAAAAGGCATAGGGGAGCCTCCTTTCTTGGGTCCCTAGAAACAGCAGGCTTAGACAAGGTAGTTGACCTAGGGAGGGGGAAACCTGAGTGGAATAACAGGAGCCCCAAGCAGCTGGGCCTGGAGCTTCTGGAGCTTGCAAAAGAAAGGAAGGAGAGAGATCAACTGTTGCTGTCACCTGTGTGTGGTATGTGTTGCGGTGAGCCCACGCTGAGCACATCTAAATGAAAGACTCCTAGCCCTATAGGTTGAGTGCTGCTGACTGTTGTTGTGGGTTCCAGGTCCACCTGGGTATCTGCTATACAGCAAATATAGCATTGAAATTTTGAAAGTGCTTTTGAAATGATGTAAATGCAGATCAATGACCATCGACTGGCACTAGCTTTGAACAACTATGATTGGTATTGTTTAATGTAACCTGGCCTGAGCTGTACTTATCAAACTTGTTTTGAACTTGTTTTGCATTGCTGGGTATTGTCCACACCTGTGAGCCCTCCTCCCCTTTTCCCCTCCCCTGCAGAGTTGCATCCTGTTTTATCACCTGATGGTGAGGTGATTTCCAGTAAAGGTCAAGACACCCTGACCCGTGTGTGACTGATCCTATAGTTAGGATAAAGGGGAAATTCCTGGGGTTTGGGGGCTTATAAGCAGCCTCTGAGATGGCTCAGGGCTCCATCTTGAGGTCCCAGCCTTGACCCCTCCCTTGTACTTTCTCGCTCAACAAAGTTCGTTACATCCCCGATTGTCATGTGACTGAGTGGTTTCTTTGATCATCAATCCTCCCACCCCATAACACTACGTTAAATATAGTAATACAATTTGATGGGATTTTACACTCTAAAAAATAAAAATGTGGAGTCATATCCCTGCTCCTCCAGGAAAAAGGCACCGGCATTCACAACACAGACCTCAGCTGGTTAAAACCGGGCTTGCTCAGTGAGTTTGCAGACCAGGCTCCCAGAACCAGGCCTGGGTAAGTTACTTAAAGCAAAACCTCAAACGTGCAAAGCATGTCCTGAAACTTTTTGTTTCAGGCCACCTCCAACCCTACTTAAGACCTATGAGCCCTGCCCGGAAATGTTTGCAGGGTCTTTTGACTCTCCTCAGGTCACTGTGGTTCCCATGGTCCTCTTCAATTGTCCATTAAAGTTTATCTGGTCTGTTGAGTTTGCTGCATTTATTTTAATACCCTCATGTCTCAGTCTCCCTGCAAAAGTTACAATACAGGCACAGGCAATTATCTCCCGAATAGAAGTCCACATGCCCTGGAAATGAGCCACCCCTGGTGGTTGTAATTAAGACATCTCACCAGGCACTGTCTGCTCAGAACAAAAATCCTAGCTACCGAAGAGCCGGAAATCAGAGGATAAACTTTGTAAGCCAGCTCAGGCAGGAACATCTTCCAGACTCTTATCTCCAATAGACTACTTAGAAAAAAAAAAAAAAAACACTCAGAAATGGCACCTGATCCAAGGCCCTGTTCAGGATCCTGGCCGGGTTCACAGACCAAATGTTCACAAGTATCCTGGACGAGCAAACACTTGGGAAAACAGCTCCTCCTTGTGGAAAGCGCATTCTCTCTCAACAACAAACAACTGTTTTTAAATATTGGCAGGATGCATTGACTCCTAAAAGGGATGTCCACATACAATGGTCAACTTTTTCAACAACAAGTCAGTCCTAGAGACCTGAGCTCAGGTAATAACAATGTCACACCGATGGTGATGAAGATCAAACCTAAACACAGATCTTGACTTCACTACAGCAGGGCTGTCCACCCAGCTTGCAAGGCCCAGGGGGAGACAAGCCATCCTTTGAATTGCAGATGTAGCGGGTTGCATAGACCTAAAGTGGATTTGTAAAGACATAGTGAGGTTTAGCCCCAATGGGCACTGCCTGAATCCCCAGAGTCTGGGGCTGGGACCTGAATTTCCTGGGGCCAATCCCCCACCCCACCAGGCGTCCAAATTTTAGGGGAAGACCAGGGCAGTCACCCTGATGCCAGGTCTCCTGTGTGGGCCCCATCTCCTAGCCCTGTTTCAGCTAGCAAGGCTAGCTAGGTTTGGTCAGGGTTGTTGGTATTGTTTTCTGGCTCTTTCTGCTCTCCTGGCTCCTTTTTCTAACAGTGCTAAGTGTGTATTCCCGAGGCTGTCAGTCTATGTGACATGAATCTGCGTGCAGATGCAGGCCTTTCACTAAACACTCCCAATCCTACCTCAAAATGTGGCTTCTCTTTGTCTCACCGACTGGATTCCCCCCACCACAGTTCTGGCTTCTGTCTCTGGGTAATGAACAAAGCCAGTCTCTGCTTTTCAGAGTCCTGAGCCTTGCGGGCTGAAGGACTGCCCTGGGCGTGGCAATTCACCCAGTGCTCCACAGAGTTGTTGAGCTGAGTTGTTGATTGGGTGGAGGTGCGCAGGAGGGAGGGGCCAGGACTTCACTTTCCTTGGAGTTAGAAATCCTAGGCTGGACGTGGCTGCTGGCTTCTTCCTCTCTCCATGCTTCCTTCAGCAAAGCACTGGGACTGCCTGGGAGTGAAAGCCTAGAGAAGCACTGTCTTGGCATGATGGCATCCCCGGTGAGTAGTAAAAGCCTTCCTTAAAGAAATGAGACTTTGGCATCGGGTGTTTGCATCTTTTTCTGTCAGTGGGAGGACGTGAACTCGGCCTTAGCACTGTGTCTTGCGTGTTTTGTTGCAGGCTTGCGCTCTACCACAAGGAGCCACAACCCCACTGCATATTTCCTGGTGGTTCATTAGAAATAAGACTCTTGAGATGCTTCTGCCTGGGCTGCCACTGAGGCCCGATCCTCAGATCTCAGCTTCCTGAGCAGCTCAGATGGGCTCAGCTTACAGCCTAGAGCCAACAGTGCTCCGCTGCATTATCATATTAAGTACCAAGAAGACTTGCTCACGAGTTGGAATTCCAAGTAGTTACTCTGAAGTAGTGGTCACTGCTCAGAACATTCTCCTGCTACTAAACTATCCATATACAGCGCCACTTCTGGCCGTTTTCTGTATATGTGGGGCTGGGGAATCGAACCCAGGGCCTCATGTATACAGGGCAAGCACTCTTGCCACTAGGCCATATCCCCAGCCCCTTAAGGGAAAAATTCACCCATCCTTACCAGTGTCCAGGGGGACTCATTAATCATGCTGATGTGTGCACCTGACTTAGAGTGGCGCTGTGTTGCCTAAAACTGAGTTCCCCCCTGTTCCCACAGGTTAAGAGGTGGGGCTTTCAGTGGTTCCTCGGTGAGAAACTAAAAATTGTAATCACCATTTTGTAGTTATTAACTGCTAATTTTGCTTTTGTAAATCGCTTTGTGGCTAAGGACCTAGGAAAAACCATAAAATGCTCTGGAGCAGATAGTGTTGTGCCCAAGTCCTAGAAGACCACCAAGAAGACCACCTAGAGCCAGACATTCCGAAATGCCAAAGCAAGGCTTTATTCATGCAAGCTGCAGCCCGGACCTCGTCCTACACTCGGTCGCAGCGGAGGTTAGGAGGAAGGCCAGGAGCAGAGTTTTACATGGGTATTTAAAGGAAAAAACTCACGAAGTTTCATAAACCAGGTGCAAGCAGGGTTGGGGTGCAAGGACAAATCTGATTGGCTCTGGGCTAGGGGTTCTCTAAAATTGGTCTGATGACATTCCAGGGTGGTAAAAGTATCTGGAACGTACCTGAACCGGTTTGGCCATCCCGGAAATGGGTTTTTATGGCCAGTTGGTTTCTGGAAATGGGTTTTTATGGCCGGTTGGTTTTGGCACAAACAACTTTGTTCCTGGAATCTGTATAATGTCTAGTTAGTTTCACCAAACAAGCCATTTTCGGGGTTTTATGTACGTGTACGTGATGGGTTATTCTTAGCTTAACACAAAGAACAAGATGGTTGCAGTTTCAAGATGGAGTCTTCCTAATCTTTGAATAGTTTTCAGAAAAACTGTACACACCCATAAGAGTGAACAGCAGAAAAGATAAACAAGGTTTAGAGTTACCAGAAGTCCCCCACCCAGGTGTGTTTTCCAGTATCTAAAACCCTGCGGCTGTACACTATCCCCCTTGCTACACCCTTATGCCTTAACCAATCAATTTTAATTGGGTTGGTCTCTTGCTCTGAACAATGACCCTTTCTAGATTCCTTCCCGCCAAAAAAAGTGTCAAACATGCTTTAGAATTATTTTATACTTTTCCTGCTGTGTGTGTTGATTCGTTAAAAGATGCTATGATGAATGCTAAGTACCTGCCTTCCCCCCAAAAAAATGTACAAAACAGCTGATAGCCCGAGGCTCATGGCCTCTTAGGGTCAGGTTGCCCAGTGCACAGAGGGCCAAGCTCAAGCTTGCAATGAAGACTCCTTTGCTTTTGCATTGGTGTGGGTCTCTGGTGGTCCTTGTGGGGGTCCGGTGAGCATAACTGCGGTTCCTCTCCCCAGTGGCCCAGGTTGGAGTGGGAGATCCGGACATTGCTGAGGGAATCCCAAAGCCTTATTCTAGCTCAGTCACAAGCAGTTGTTTGTTTGATCTAATTTTAAACCCCTTTGTAATCGGGGAAGTGTCCGAGGGAGGGGGTCTCCCGCCCCTCCAAGAGTCCAACACTCAGAGACAGTCTTCAGTAAAAACCTGGATTCATTGGGGCATTAAGAATAATGGGGGGGGGGCTGGGGATATAGCCTAGTGGCAAGAGTGCCTGCCTCGGATACACGAGGCCCTAGGTTCGATTCCCCAGCACCACATATACAGAAAACGGCCAGAAGCGGCGCTATGGCTCAAGTGGCAGAGTGCTAGCCTTGAGCGGGAAGAAGCCAGGGACAGTGCTCAGGCCCTGAGTCCAAGGCCCAGGACTGGCCAAAAAAAAAAAAAAAAAAAAAAAAAAAAGAATAATGGGGGGGCTGGGGATATGGCCTTGTGGCAAGAGAGCTTGCCTCGTATACATGAGGCCCTGGGTTCGATTCCCCAGCACCACATATACAGAAAATGGCCAGAAGTGGCGCTGTGGCTCAAGTGGCAGAATGCTAGCCTTGAGCAAAAAGAAGCCAGGGACAGTACTCAGACCCTGAGTCCAAGGCCCAGGACTGGCCAAAAAAAAAAAGAATAAACTGACCTGACAGGGCCACAACCCAGACTTGGGAAGTGCTGGAGCTGCCGATTTATAGAGTTATAAAGGACACGGGAGAGTATGCTAAAGCACACACAGGTGGCCAGTGGAGTTACAACCTGATACATAGTATCTGCTTGAAGCAACCTTTCATATAGTTAGAGTTGGAGGGTGGATTGAGGGTTGGTGGGGAGGACAATGACTGTTGTTTATAGTGAGTGGATAAATCTTCCTGGAAGTCAGGGCAGGAACCTCAACTCTGAAGCTATGGGCTGAGGGAGATGGAGTCAGCTTCTGCCCTCTTTCACTGGCCAGATCTGGCCTCCATCACCATCTTCATGTTTTATGACTGGTTGTTACCCCTAGGAAACTTTATGAACAGAATTCAGTCTGAAGGTATACATGTAGAAGAAAAGTGGGAATAAATGTGGAATATATGAAAAAATGGAAAGCATTGGGTAAAATTTGAAAATTGGACAGACCCCAATAAAGAGGCTTCTATTGTAATAGGGAGGTCTGATCTGGCTAGCGCCATCACTGGCCACACTGTGAATTGTACGACCTGCCATCTTAGCTTCATGGTGTGCTTGCTGGCCAATAGGTTATGAACCTGTCATTCAAGTGCCTGGCTCTGGGAGCTTCCTGTGACCCAACCCCTAGACCTGAGCCTATTTAGGGTCAGGCCAGCTCAGGTGCCATTGTTTACCTCTCCATGTTTGTTTCCCCATGTCCTGTCTCCTAGCTGGTCTCCAGTGTCCGTGGCATCCCAAGTCAGCTCTCCATTGGAGCTGGATTGGTTTGCTGGTATGGTTTTTGTTCTTTCTTCCCTCTCTGGCCTGTTTCCCCAAAGTGTTCCCGGTATGTGTGGGCTGCAGGCCTTTGTAACTTTGTGCAGTGTTGCCAGCGATGAGGCCACTCATGCTGAGGGGACCAGACTGTTGCCCTAAAGAACTGTTGGTTTCTTTTCTTTTTTGGCCAGTCCTGAGCCTTGAACTCAGTGCCTGATCACTGTCCCTGGCTTCTCTTTTCTCACTCTGCCACTTGAGCCACAGCGCCATATCTGGCCCTTTCTATACATGTGGTGCTGGGGAATCGAACCCTGGGATTCATGTACATGAGGCGAGCACTCTTGCCACTAGGCCATAGCCAGCCCAGAACCATTGGTTTCTGTGCATACCCGGTCTCTCCTCTACCTACCTCAGTTGGCGTCATCTCAAGGCTTGTCTGTTGAACATGTCCCTGTTGCACTGTCAAATGGGAACGGTCTTGGGTGTTATAGGAACCCCTGAACATTGAAGATGTAACTGTGAACTTCACCCCCAAAGAGTGGGACCTGATGAACGCAGCACAGAGGAAGCTGTGGAGCGATGTGATGTCAGAGGTTGCCTGTCTGCTGGAGTCCATCGGTGAGTACCAGGACCCGTCCAGTGTTCATATATAGTTACCCATGTGGATGTATAAAATTAAGCACATATATATGTACATATACATTCACTCAGCTTCTTTACACTGGAATTTCTACTTGAATTAAGTCTGTGAGAATGAACTATTGAGGGTAGCTTGTATTGTTTTTTTTTGTCAGTCCTGGTGCTTTGGACTCTGGGCCTGAGCACTGTCCCTGGCTTCTTTTTGCTCAAGGCTAGCACTCTGCCACTTGAGCCACAGCGCCACTTCTGGCCATTTTCTGTATATGTGGTGCTGGGGAATTGAACCCAGGGCCTCATGTATATGAGGCAGGTACTCTTGCCACTAGGCCATATCCCCTGCCCGGTAGCTTATATTTTGTTACGGCAGAAATAGAAACTGAGGGATTACTGCTGAATCCACCCCTAGACCATATATTGTATTTTCCCATTGCTTGGGAACATGGAGTTACATGAACAGAATCTTAATCGAATTTGGAGCCACTGTGGGATTCCTGAGATTCAATGTATTACCTAGATTACCATTATATTGTGTTCTCTTAGCTACTCTGTTTCCAATTACAATCATAGCTACACAGAAAAGCTGAAATCTGAGGATGGTGGTTTGATGCCATCCAAACAGGAGAACTCTGGCAGACTCTCTTACTCAGCACAAAAAAGCAGAAAGTGGGGCTGTGGTTCAAGTGGTAGAGCACTAGCCTTGAGGCTGAAATCTCAGCAAGAGCACACAAGTCCTGATTTGAAGCAGCAGTGATGACAGAAATTATCATTCATGATCGTGAATATGACAGGAGGTGCTTTTTCTAAGAATTGTTTCCTTTCCTGTGATTCATTGAATGACTACTCAAATGTGGATTAAGTTGCTTTTAAAAATCTCCTCCTGGTTTCATGCCAGGTATGCTTTTAAACATTTCTACAGGCATTTCCTTTCCACATGGAAAAGATGGCCATCTTTACATACAACAAGTCAGCAGGAAGGTCCACGTGACCCCGTCAGTGGTAAGTTACAGGGATGCGAATGCTATTGTGACCAGTAAAGACTTGGCAGTGAAAAGAGTAGCGGAAAAAGAAAGTGCCTGCCTCATCCTTAGCTGAGGAAATTTCTTGATTGAAAGCTCCACATAGTTTGAATTTCGAAAGGAAAATAACAGGATTTCAAAACCTTCATCTCAGGGTCTGAGAATGTGGCTTAGTGGTAGAGTGCTTGCCTAGCATACATGAAGCCTGGGCTTTGATTTCTCAGTACTATATGAACAGAAAAAGCCAGAAGTGGTGCTGGGGCTGAAGTGGTAGAGCACTAGCCTTCAGCAAAAGAAGCTCAGGGACAGTGCCCAGGTCGGGAGTTGAAGCCCCATGATTAGCAAAAGCAAAAATGATAACAAACTTAATCTCAGATATGCAATATAAAATAGTCCAACGCCAATGATTTTTCCTATCTATGTGTCTGTCTATGTCTCTCTCTTCCTCTATGCATATACTCTCTCTGTGTCTCTCTTTCTGTCTTTTTCTTTTTCTCTCT